>NW_017619163.1:1165000-1557500 GCF_001879475.1 Ipomoea nil | reverse complement strand
AATCAATCAAGAGACAATCAAAGATGAGTACCAAGTTCCAACCATTCTCTCCTTATGCCCTGTTCCAACCAAACCTTATTACAATTCCAACCATTACCTCCTAGTGCCACCCTGTACACTGAGTCCAACCTTATTCCTCTGGAGCGATCCGCTCCCCGCCTGCATCCACCAGCTTTTACCGCCAAACGGGGACACTCGTAGTGTCAATAGTCATGTAGAATAGTACTAATCACGTGATAATCTATCTCCTTTCATTATTGTCTACCAATCATATAACATTACATAGTCATCATCATAGAGGATTGAGGCTCATCAATATCCCAATCAAGTATCAACAAACGGGTACAACATATGTATAAGATTACATCAAGGAATACAACTGATAGATTTCAATGAAAGGCATGAATAGACCATCAAACAACGATACAACATCGATAGGCTTTAATCCAAAGACTACCATGATTGGCAACACAAGTTGCCAATCCTCAATAAGAATAAACGAACAACACATACTAGCATCAACAACATTAGGACTAGCATGTACATCAAAAAGAAAAACATAATGGTTCACCCGACCTCAACGACTTCACATTAATCCAACGCATCACAAGGTTGGACCATAAGAACAATTCAAGACTCATAATCCTATCACGGATACTTAAGACACCGTTCTTGTAACACCCGGTGTTACGGTCTTCAAATCCGGATTAATTATGGAATTAATTCCGTTAACAAATAGTTAAAAAGAATTTAAGTTAGTTAGAATCCCTTTGATTAATTAATGTGGTCCACAATGGACCATGGACCCTTATCTCTAATTAAGCCTTTAATCCTGTTAGGAATAAAGAAAGTAGACCTTTAACTATTCAGATTCTAATTAGGGATTCTAATTAGGAATTCTAAAAATATATATCTCTTAGGGATAAAGAAAGAGGGCCTATTATTAATTAGGTTCTAATTAGGAATCTTACACCTCTTACCTAGTTAGATTCGTATTAGGGATCCTAACCTATATAAGGGGGGGGGGGGGGGGGGGGATTAGAAGGCATTAGAACCATATCACCCATATCTCCCTCTCCCCACACGAAATCCCCTCTAAGCCAAGGATTTCCCCATCACCAAGCTTAGGGAAGATTGATTGAAGAAAGATCTTAGGAAGTTGTAAGGAGTTTTAATTAAAACTACCAGGTAACCCATGTCTTACAGAACCTATTTTCCTTGCTATATCTTATTTATTGGCTCCTTTGATAATTGTATGGATGATTCTATGAATGAGTCTTGATAGAGCCTTGCCTAGGATTTATATCGTGTTTATTTGATAATCTTGATGATCTTGATGTTGTGATTGATTATATGTGTGATCTTGTATTTTAATTATGTCTAGCGCTTGTCCCTAGGTTTTATATCATGAATCTCATTGTTGTGATGTTCTTGGTATATTTGGGTGGGTTTATGCATGATAGGGTGTTGAGTCAAACCTAGGACTTGTCTATAGGGCTTTGCATATAGATTTCTTCATATTCTTGAGGTTCCGGATGCTCCTGGACCGTTATGTGATTGATGTCGAGTCTTGGCATGTTTAGGAATCGTGTTAGAACGTAATTGGAATGATAATTGGTTTAATCTCCATTAATCGAATCCGTGTTGTTGTTGTTACGTATTCGAATGTGTCCGGACATGGTTTTGAGTTCCACGAGCAAACCCCGAAACCGGAATTATACCATAGTCCAAGTGGGGGTAGGTGGGGGGACGAGTCCCTACCACCTACCCACTGCCTCATACTGCCCGATTCCAGCGGGCAGCGGGCGGGCAGGCGACTGCCCGCCGAGCACCCAATGGAATGGAACGCCCACCGGCGGGTGGTCCACCACCCACCGGCGGGTGGTCCACCACCCACCGGCGGGTGGTCCACCACCCACCGCCCACCCGCTAGAATGTGGGTGTGTGGTGGGGCATTTTTCCCCGTTTGATGTTTCCCTGTGTCCCGTTGTACCCCGTTTGACGTGTATGAGTCTCGTTTGATATTTTGAATACCGTTCTAGGAATTCATGTGTAGTACGTGTCGTTGTTATTATGTCTTAATTGTTATTGATTGATTACATGTTGATTGATTGAATGATGATGGGTATCGTGGTCATTGCGCAATGATTGATGTGACTGATGATGATGAGATTGTGATTGGTGAAGATGAATTGTTGGCGGAAAGCACAACGAGTGCTCGGTTATCGTGCTAAAGGCACGGACCACCCCTTAGACTTGCTGGCTAAAGGCTTGGGTCAGGGTATAAGTGTCGCGGTGTCATGTTAGAGCTATATGCGCTGGCCCCTTGGTATTGGTGCTAGAGGCACGGACCATGCGAATGACACTTCGGTGCTACCATGTTGGTGGTTACGGAGTGGGGCATGTAGTTGCTACAGAGGAATAAGGGAAGAGGTATAAGGGTGGCCTGGAGGTACATGTTGGAACTGATATAAGGATGGAGGGGAGAAAAATGGTTGGAACTTGGTATAAGGTTGGAAGATGGATTGTGTGCTTTGATGATTACTTGCTAATTGATTATCTTTGAATCCCATTGTTGCCTCTAGTTGCTATTTATGAGCTTACTTGTCTATTATGTCTTGCCTTGTGTTCTTAGGATGCATACTAGTCTTTATGATTGTTCTATAGTGTCAAGTCTGTCGTTGTGTCTTGAGTCTTGATCTTGGTTTAAAACTAGAGTTGCTTAGGTTATATATGTATTCCGGTTTCAAAATTATTTTCTTATATCTACCTATGTTGTACTTAACGTGTGGGAGTGGGTTACCAGCATTATTCGCTGACGGTTGTTACACCGTATGTTTTTCAGGTGCTGATCATTAGCTATGAAGTGCGCTAGTTGGACCTGTGGACTTAGCTTAGTTAGTTCTAGCATTAGTAGATGGCCTGTGTGCATTGGATTGTATTTGAATATTGATTTATGGATTATATATGTTTGGTTAGTTTAGCCTGTACATCTAGGTTCTCAAACCTAGGTGTGGCATAGCACCCCGACTCTTATGGATAGTTTATGCTGTGCTTCGGTGATTATCGTTAGATTGCATTTATTATATAAGCTTTAAATGTTTTAAAAATTCGGGGTATTACAGTTGGTATCAGAGCCTAAGTTCGACCCTAGGATAAGGCCTTTAAGACAAAACTTTAGGACATTAAGCTTGAACTCTAGGTGTTTTAAGTTCTTAGGATATAAGAATCTTAGAAGATACGGTGAGACTGTGAGTTTATTTATCGGTTTCTGTTAAGTTCCCTATACTTGTTCCTTGTTCCCCACGTTTGCTCTAAAGTTGTGATATCCTTACATACTTTTACATGCTTTGTCACATATCATTCTTTGATTATTGATGATTTACCTTGACATGCTATCAATTCTGTTTCTCAATAAATGCTGGACTTGGTTATTTTCTTAAGCATGAAAGTTGGGTTATTTTCCTAATTAATTCATTCATATATCGGCTAAGAACTTGCATATTATTGCTTAATTATTTGGTCAGTATGCATTGTTTGGATATTTGTTATTTGATGGAATATTTTGGAACTTGCAAATTGACGACTTTATTTGATCGATAATTGCTCACTTTTCTTAATTGTGATTATTCGATTATTTTGATAGTTAACTTACTTATAGTTTGATAGGTACTTGCATGAGTCTGCATGAAAGTTGTGGGAACGTAGCTTTATTTCCTAGGAGGGGGGGGAATGTGATGTGTGATCCTCATGATGTCTTGAACTTTCGTTTAAGTCTCCCGTGTTCCTTGTTGATATCATAATAATGTTATTCCTTGATGTTTACCATGTATTCAAGGCCATTTTGTTGTTCATATGAGTGTGGAATTGTTTGGGATAGAATTCGTGCATTCTTGGGACATTTCCCGAAGTGATTCCTCCTTCACAGTCATGTTCCAGTGGGACCCTGGCAGGAGGTCGGCCTCCCACCACGTTACGGTGAGTTGATTTCTTGACTTCTCGTTTTATTGATCCATTGTGCGCTTGCATGTTTTCCTTGATGATTCCTTATGTGTTTAATATATGAATAACAATCTATACTTGAACATGATGGTTGGATTATTTCCTAACGATATATATATATATATATATATATATATATATATATATATATATATATATATATATATAATTAATAGATAAATACAAAGGTACGTAGGAGCATATATATGTACGGTACGTAGTAATCCTTGTTCCCTAACTCTATTACCTAATATCGTCATAAACCTTATTACATGTTGGGCTCAATACTATACTCGTAGTTCTAATATACATATACATAGTTATACATACATGTACCTAGTTTTGACCCAAAAGACAATCTGAGTGAAACCGGGAGAAATCTGGGAAACCTAAACCAAGTGGTCACTTCGAAATTAATTTTTTTGGAAGAAATCCATTTTAACCCCTCAAACTATTTTAAAACTATCCTTCTAGACTTTGGTCCATATTGCATGGTGGACCACAAGCTTCCAATGCCTTGTCTGATGCTCTTGACCATTAAGATAAAAACTCCCTGAACAAACATCCTATATATAATAAAGCTATATGGTCTTGTGAAAATTGAATGTTGCATTTAATTTTCACAAGACCATATGACTTTAAGATGTGAAAGTCTTGTGAAAATTAAATGGGCTTTAAGATGTGAAAATTACTTTAAGATGTGAAAATTAAATGCAACATTTAATTTTCACATCTTAAAGCCATATGGCTTTAAGAAGCATGCATGCAACCCCAAAGTCCATAAGTTTGAAATTAATATATAACATAGCTATGTGGCTTAATATTTAAGATTGTTGATGTGCATATTGAGGACTACGGAGACAAAGATGCGTTATTTGTGGATTCATCAGATACTATCCAACAACACTCTCCAACTTAATTGACGTGAAGTAGGCTTAGTAACATTAAGATTATATTCTCGAATTATTAGTTCTCATCTTTTATTGATTACACACTTAATTCGATAGTATTTGGAAGAAAAAAATCAATGTTCTAACTAAGATTGTGATTTTGGTCTTTAAAGGTCAATTGTATGTAGCTACATCTAGAGTTAGAAATCTCAAAGGTCTAAAAATTTTGATCCGTGGTGACTCTAAAATTGTAATTCAATTACTATTGTAGTTTACTAAGTTCTTAAAAATTTATAATATTAAATACTATGTACTAAATTTTTAATATAGTTTAAGATTTGTAGTAATCACCCACCTTAAATATTATTTTAATTATAAATATATTTATGTTCATAATTTTATCATAGGAATTCACATATAATAATTATTAAATAACAAAATTTTTATATATGAATAAATCTCATATAGTATATATTTTTATAACATATTTTCCGTGCATCACACGGGACAAATACTAGTTTATACATATATAGGTATATCCCTACTATTCTAAACATATTCTCCTAAACTTTTATTTTATATATATATATATATATATATATATATATATATATATATATATATATATATATATATATATATAGATGTGTATTCAAATGAGGACAAGTATATTATAGAGGACTGTGAGGACAAATGTAGTGTGTGCCATTAGCCGATATGTTGTGTGCATGACCGAATGTAGTCGTGTGCCACAGTTTGTATGTCGCGTGCTAGATTTGTTAATTTATAGAGCCTGGGTTCGAAACCTAATGTTTACATTTATTCTTGTGTGCCGTTATGTATTAAGTTGTGTGCCTGGTATTAATTTGTTCTGTGCCCATTATTTGTCCTCACAGTCCTCTATATATTGTTGTCCTCATTTGAACTCAACCCTATATATACATATATATATATATATATATATATATATATATATATATATATATATATATATATATATATATATATATATATATATTCCTAAAGTATGTAGTAGTCCCAAATATATTCGTATGCTACACTTACACGCATATTATTATTATTATTATTATTATTATTATTATTATTATTATTATTATTATTATTATTATTATTATTATTATATCCTAACCCTAATCACTTTGCCTAATCCTAAATAATACATACGTACCCTAGCTATGTTAATCCTATATGTATCTACAAGTTTACACTTAGCGTATCCTAACCCTGAAATATTATTCTGTACAAATTACATTACTCTTATATATATATATATATATATATATATATATATATATATATATATATATATATATATATATATATATATATATATATATATATATATATATATATATATATATATACACACACACACATATCCTGAGATAACCCTAATTCTATATATTTTCTCCTCGCATAATCTCTCTGTTGCCACTCCTATCTTCTCTAAATAATTAAAAACTTTAGCCTCATCATCAGATCATCAATTGATTCAAGAATTAGCAATCAAGGGTCTTCAATTCTAAGTTGTTTAGATATTCTGGGCTTCTAGAGGTAAGACTTATGCCTACCTAAAATTTATTTACCCCGAGGTAAAACTGATTTTCCTAAGTGCTTGTGTGATGTGTCTAGATTTCTCAGAGATAAATCTTTTAGTATTTATGAACGTAGGTTATTTTACACATAATTATTAAAGAATATTTGTATGCGAATTGCATGTTCAAATTGTAGGTGGAGATTTATATTTTCATGGTATGTATTGTGTGCCAAATCAGATAGCTCGCATGTTTATGTTGAAATGCATACTTACACTCATTCATGTATATATAAAGCATGTTAGACAAAACTGTATGTTATAAGGCATCACACTATGCATATATACAATATTATTAATTGCAAGCAATCTGCATATACATGCCAATACTTGTATACTTAGTATGCTATGAACAATCCTGTATAACACCTCGTGTATTCATAGCGTACGAATTATACATAAAGTATTCGTCTATGAAATCCGGTGAAATATTTCATACGTGCTAAACGTTAGTATTTATGTAAATACTTGTTATGTGATTATCCATCATTATTCGTGATGTGCAATATGAAGGTCCTAATTCTATTGTCTCCCCCAAAGTTTATTTACCCCATAAGAAGCAAGAACCTTTCTCCTAATTGCTTACATGAAGACCTTTTCATCAAAAATCGATCTTTTATTAGTTTGAGTAATTGTTATATGATTTATGACCTTCCTGAATTTATATGACAATTGTTTGGTTATGCCACAATGTTGAGTACGTGAATTTATTTGTTAATCATGCACTAGTTTAACATGTTGAATAATACGTATATGTGTTGTGTGATTCCATAGGACTAGTTATTATTTAAGACTTGAAATATGTTCACATGTCTTCATGCTCTATGCCTATAAACTTAAGAAGTTGCATCATTAGCATAACTGCGGCAGTATATCTAGGTGTGCCAATTTGCAGGTTTCGCATATAACATGATAGTTAATCATGAAAGATTATCGCATATGATAGGCTTGTTATTATTATTTGGTGCATTATGTCTTTGTACAATGATTAGGTATAAATCCTGTATATGTGATATTCGACTCGTGAAATGCTAAATTGTACATTAAATGTTTATACCCATTCATGGTTCGCATGTGTTGATATATGTGCATATGGTATGAATATTCAATTTTCACATGTAAGGTATTAGTCCCTTATTTAGGCACACAAAGAAACATATTTAGTTGCATGATCAGTGCATCTTATGATCCTACACATTGGAAATTATTTAAATACCGTAAGTAAGACTTCTATTCTGTGTTTATATTCATGTGAATTGCAGGCTCGTAGCCTCATTATTTGGTATATTTCGTTAGTACAAAGGTTATAGATATAGGGGCGAAATCAAATGTGTCGATTGGGTATAAGAATTTTTATGTTTGATCGTGCAACCAGCCGAATTCCCTTCCTTTCACTGACAAACCAAAAACCGTTTCGTTGAGAAATCCTTTCTACCACTCCAAAACTTCGTTCTTGATACCCCCTTCCATCAATTCCGTGCAAGGTGGTAACCTTATTCCCCAAGTTGCAATTTTAATACCTTTGATCCTATCCCTGTTTAACGTTGTCCTCAAATTTGAAACCCAAAATACCATTCTCCTTTCTCTTTTGGAACCAAATCTTCCCAAAACCTAGTATATTTACATATATTTTTCCACGTAAAATACTTCCCCTATATACTACCGTATTAACTCTGACTCTTTATCCTCAAACCGATTTCTAAGCTTTGGGGACGAAGCTCCTTGCAAGGGGAGAGGGTGTAACACCCCGTGTCACGGCCTTCAAATCCGGATTAATTATGGAATTAATTCCGTTAACAAATAGTTAAAAAGAATTTAAGTTAGTTAGGATCCCTTTGATTAATGAATGTGGTCCACAATGGACAATGGACCCTTATCTCTAATTAAGCCTTTAATCCTGTTAGGAATAAAGAAAGTAGACCTTTTACTATTCAGATTCTAATTAGGAATCCTAAACCTATATATCTGTTAGGGATAAAGAAAGAGGGCCCATTATTAATCAAATTCCAATAAGGAATCTTAAACCTTTAACCTAGTTAGATTCGTATTAGGGATCCTAACCTATATAAAGGGGGGATTAGAAGGCATTAGAACTGTAACACCCCGTGTTACGGCCTCTAACCCAAACTAATTATTTAATTACTTACCCTTAAAAGAGAATTAAATACCCTTAATTAATTAGGAAGGGTCCACCATAGACCATGGATCCTTATCCCTAAACCAAACCCTTAGTCCTATAAGAAATAGAATTAGTAAACCCATACCATTCAGATCCTATTTAGGACTCTTAGATATATATAAGGACATAGGAGGCACCTAGAATTCACACCACAATAGCTTTCACCACACAAGAATTCCCCTATCACCAAACGTAGGAGAAATCAAGAAGAGGAGATCTTAGAGAAAGAACCTTTATAGCCAAGGATTCTAATTAAGGCTAAGAGGTAACCCATGTCTCAACAACACCTATTTTCCTTGCTATAATCTTCTTATTTGGCGCCTTTTGATATACAATTCTATGCTTGTGTCTTGATAAATCTTTTATGATGATATTGATATGATCTTGATGTTGATGAGATGATCTTATGTGTTGATCTTGATAATCTTGATGATTATAAGAGGATCATGATAATTGTGTGTTGTTCTTGATAAATCTTGATGTTCTTGATTTTAAAGATAAAATTATGATTTTGTGATTTGAATATGATTAGTGTCATAGGTTAAAT
Organism: Ipomoea nil; assembly: GCF_001879475.1. Classification (NCBI taxonomy): domain Eukaryota; kingdom Viridiplantae; phylum Streptophyta; class Magnoliopsida; order Solanales; family Convolvulaceae; genus Ipomoea; species Ipomoea nil. Next base: position 1,548,267 of record NW_017619163.1, on the reverse strand, counting down.
CGTGAATTTTGTATTGTGATATTCTTGGTATGTTCGGTGGGATTTCGCATGTTCGGGTGTTGATTATGTTTAGAAGTCATGTTAGGACGTGTTTAATGTGATTCTTGGTTTTGATCCATTACTTGACTACTTGGCGTCGTCGTTTGTGTTTAAAAGTGTCTAGACATGGTTTCGGGTTCCACGAAAGATCCCGGGACCAAGATATTAAAAAAGAGTCAGTAGGGGATAGGTGAGGGTAGGGGAACCCACCACCTACCCGCTGCCCCTATTGGTGTCGCCGGCAGCGGGCAGGCGACTGCCCGCCGGGCACCCGCTGCCCAGAAGCACACCGCCGGCGGGTGGTCCTCCACCCGCCGGCCACCCGCTGGTTTCTCCCAGTGTGGGATGGTGGTTTTCCCTGTTTGATGTTTCCCCGTCCCCCGTGGTGTCCCAACGGACCCCGTTTGTCGTGCCTGAGTCTAGTTTGATGTTTCGGGTTCCATTCGTAGGATAAAAGAGTCTTGTGTATTGCATGCTAGTTGAATTGGTATCCCGTTGGCATAGGTGAAAGATGTATGAACCCCTTAGGAATATTCTTAGTATGTGGATGACCACGCATAAGTTTTATCTATGCATTTTTCCCGCTTCCCAATGTGCTAATGTGGGTTGCATGTGCTTGCTATGTGTTATGTGTGCATGATACCCCAATTTGGTTGCGATCAAATTGGCTATACGGGCAGTTGGATGGGTTGAGAACCATCGGCTGTTAAGCAGGCCAGTTGCGATCGGTCAGGTATGTAAATATTATATAGGGCTGCAGTCCACTGTTTGGTTGCGATCAAACGTTATACATGAGCTGCGGTTCATAATCTGGTTGCGATCAGAAATACTCTTTTTGGGCTGTGGTCCACCATTTGGTTGCGATCAAACGTTATGATGAGCTGCAGTTCATCGGTTGGTTGCGATCAACCCCTTCGTGCTGCGGTACGAGGTAGGATGCTGCGGGGCTGTGTTAGCGCTATATGCGCTGACCCTCATGTATGGGCATGCGATTGGTCCTGTGGCGCTGTAGACACTTAAATTTTGATAAATATTGATTATTTATCAATATTAGTATATTTGAATATATTTGAAATATTTTGGATAATAATATTGATATTATCTAATTTGTTAATTAGATAATATCAAAAGAGTTTGAGCTTATCAAAACTCTCTATCCTACAACTATAAATAGGGCATTTCATTTCTATGTAATCACACACATCCTAGGAAAAGTGATGTAAACATCTAGAAAAATATTATTCAGGATCACGATAAAAATGTGATACTGAAAGTAGAAGTCCCTCCTAATGATCATGCCTATGCCTATTGATCCAAACCTCTATTGAAGATCAAGCCATTTGAACCCGGAGGCCCTTCAAGAAGAACAAGCTATATATACAAGCCCTTCTTTGAAGATCAAGCCACTTGAAACCCGGAGGCCCTTCAATGGTGGAGTGTTCAAGGCATCAAATTGAAGAATCAGAGGACTACACAGAGACATGTACCCACACCGCATTGATACTTGATATGTAATCTAGAAAATTGAATTTCTAAATATATATTCAATTTTCTTTGTTTACAGGCGCCACCAAAGTGTGCTTATGTGTTGAGATAATGATTGAATGATGACACGAATGATGTGAAATATTCTTGTGACCTTAGGGTGTATGCTAGTATCTTGTTATGCATGATTATAACTGATAAATGTGTTTGCCCTTACCTGTTGAGTCTATTCTCGATTTTAAAGCTAGAGACTCCTAAGTATATATCTTCCGGCTTCAAAATGGTTTTCCTATATATATATATATATATATATATATATATATATATACCTATATTGTATTTTAACGCGTTGGAGTGGGTTACCAGCATTATTCATTGAACAGATATATTTGGCTTTCAGGCACAGTCGCACAGATGAGTAGCTATGGAGCGCGCTAGAGGACCTGAGGCTTAGATAGTTAGCTTCCTTTTCGGCCTGCGTGCCATGATGATGTAATGACATTGTTTTGAGGATAATTAGATAGTTTAGCCTGTGCATCTGAGTTCTCCAGCTCAGATGTGGCATAGCACCCCAAACACTTATGTTATTATGCTCTGTTTTGGGGATTTAATGATAATATTACCTTTATTTCATAAGTATTCAAAGTTTTAAATTTTAGGGGTGTTACAAGAACCCTATCACCCATATCTCCCACTCCCCACACGAAATCCCTTCCAAGCCAAGGATTTCCCCATCACCAAGCTTAGGGAGGATAGATTGAGGAAAGATCTTAGGAAGTTGTAAGGAATTTTAATTAAAACTACCAGGTAACCTATGTCTTACAAAACCTATTATCCTTTCTATATCTTATTTATTGGCTCCTTTGATAATTGTATGGATGATTCTATGATTGAGTCTTAATAGAGCCTTGCCTAGGATTTATATCGTGTTTATTTGATAATCTTGATGATCTTGATGTTGTGATTGATTATATGTGTGATCTTGTATTTTAATTATGTATAGAGCTTGTCCCTAGGTTTATATCGTGAATCTCGTTGTTGTGATGTTCTTGGTATATTTGAGTCGGTTTATGCATGATCGGGTGTTGAGTCTAGCCTAGGACTTGTCTGTAGGGCTTTGCATATAGATTTCTTGATATTCTTGAGGTTCCGGATGCTCCTGGACCGTTATGTGATTGATGTCGAGTCTTGGCATGTTTATGAATCGTGTTAGAACGTAATTGGAATGATTCTTGGTTTAATCTCCGTTAATCGAATCCGTGTTGTTGTTGTTACGTGTTCAAATGTGTCCGGACATGAATTTGAGTTTCACGGGCGAACCTCGAAACTGGAATTATACCATAGTACCGGTGGGGGTAGGTGGGGGGACGAGTCCCCACCACCTACCCGCTGCCTCGACTGCCCGATTCCAGCGGGCAGGCGACTACCCGACGGGCACCCAATAGAATGGAACGCCCACCGGCGGGTGGCCAGCGGGTGGTCCACCACCCACCGCCCACCGCCCACCCGCTAGAATGTGGGTGTGTGGTGGGGAGTTTTTTCCCGTTTGATGTTTCCCCGTGTCCCGTTGTGCCCCGTTGTACCCCGTTTGACGTGTTTGAGTCTCGTTTGATGTTTTGAATACCGTTCTAGGAATTCATGTGTAGTACGTGTCGTTGTTATTATGTCTTAATTGTTATTGATTGATTACGTGTTGATTGATTGAATGATGATGGGTATCGTGGTCATTGCGCAATGATGGACGTGACTAAGGATGATGAGCTTGTGATTGGTGGAGATGAATTGTTGGCGGAAAGCACAACGAGTGCTCGTTTATCGTGCTAAAGGCACGGACCACCCCTTAGACTTTCTGGCTAAAGGCTTGGGTCAGGGTATAAGTGCCGCGGTTTCATGTTAGAGCTATATGCGCTGACCCCTTGGCATTGGTGCTAGAGGCACGGACCATGCAAATGACACTTCGGTGCTACCATGTTGGTGGACTTGTTGGTGGTTACGGAGTGGGGCATGTAGTTGCTCCGGAGGAATAAGGGAGGAGGTATAAGAGTGGTCTGGAGGTACAGGTTGGAACTGATATAAGGATGGAGAGGAGCAAAAAGGTTGGAACTTGGTATAAGGTTGGAAGATGGATTGTGTGCTTTGATGATTACTTGCTAATTGATTGTCTTTGAATCCCATTGTTGCCTCTAGTTGCTATTTATGAGCTTACTTGTCTATTATGTCTTGCCTTGTGTTCTTAGGATGCATGCTAGTCTTTATGATTGTTCTATAGTGTCAAGTTTGTCGTTGTGTCTTGAGTCTCGATCTTGGTTTAAAACTAGAGTTGCTTAGGTTATATATGTATTCCGGTTTCAAAATGATTTTCTTATATCTACCTAAATTGTACTTATCGCGTGGGAGTGGGTTACCAGCATTATTCGTTGACGGTTGTTACACCGTATGTTTTTCAGGTGCTGATCATTAGCTATGAAGTGCGCTAGTTGGACCTGTGGACTTAGCTTAGTTCGTTCTAGCATTAGTAGATGGCATGTGTGCCTTGGATTGTAAATGAATATTGATTTATGGATTATATATGTTTGGTTAGTTTAGCCTGAGCATCTAGGTTCTCAAACATAGGTGTGGCATAGCACCCCAACTCTTATGGATAGTTTATGCTCTGTTTGGGTGATTATCGTTAGATTGCATTTATTATATAAGCTTTAAATATTTTTAAAATTAGGGGTATTACAGTTCTAGACGTGCGAAACATCAAAGGAGACACACAAATGCTCAACGATTCAACAAAACGGAGCCCAAAGCATCACGTACCAGTGGGCAGAACGGTGGGTGGACAACCTCCCGCCACCCCTACCCGCCTGTACCAGCGGGTGAAACCACGGGTGGGCAATCACCCGCGGTCCCCCCCCCCCCCCCCCCATACACCAAATCACCACCCGCAGGTGGAACGGCGGGTAGACAGCCACCCGTTGGTACACGTACCCAGGGGAGAAATTCCCTTCGGGGAAAAACATCAACAATACCATGCTCAAGTCCAAAATATCCAAATCCTCACATTCAACAAGGAAATGACTTGAACACATGAAGCTAGCTAAAAACAAAAGCTCTTCCTTCTCTCTAGAAAATTTAGCTAGCTTTTCCTTCAAGCTAAGTTTGGGGTTTCCAAGATCTTCAAAGTTTGTCTCCAAGATTCCACCTTTCCTACTCTTGAGCATCTAGGGGGGGTAAGATCTATGTTCCTTTTGTGTTTTTAGTGCTTTCTAAGGTATCTTTTTCTAAAGGTGAAATCTTTATAGTTTTTTGGTGTGTTCTTGAAGTTGAGGTTGCAGGAGAACCTTGTTAGGAGCTTTGAGAAGTGTTATAAGTGAAGGTTTTGTCTACAAGAGGTAACCCATGCTTTACAAAATCTATTTTACTTACCTATATGATGATTTCTTGGATTCTACATGTGATTTTGCTATGAAATGTGAGTGTTGATGCATTGTCTTGTGAAAATGCATATCTAGAGCTTGTTATTAGGGTTCTTGCATGCCATTGCTTGGCTATTCCTTTGATTCAAGTCATTTTGTTGTATTTGGTGAAATTTTGGATGTTTTGGACTTGAATTTGAGCTTGGTGTTGAAAATCCCCGAAGGGATATTTTTGTACAGGGTGTTGTACCCGCGGGCGGAACGGCGGGTAGGGATCCACCCACCGCCCCACCCGCGGGGTACAAGGTATTTGGGAGATGGTTCCCGCGGGCGGAACCACGAGTGGGGGTCCACCCGTGGCCCCACCCGCGGGTACATATATGGTGTTTGTTGGGGATTTGTTCCCCGTGATTCTTTTGGCTCGGTAATCGATGTTTTGACTTCTCGATGTTCTTTTGTGGAACTATTTGAGTGTATTCTTGATGTTTCATATGTCTAGAACTATATGGTAGGATTCCATGTAGGTTTCGGTGTCTTGAATCGTGCTAAGTGTTCAACCTTGTGATTCGTTGAAATGATAGCGTGTGTGGTTTGTTCTTTCCTATTGTGGATGATGACTCGTGTTGATCATCGTTGTTGTCAGATTGTGATCCTTTCCTTGTTGGGTATGGTTTCATATCTTCGTTGTGATCCGTTGATTGATTCCTATGATGGTGTTGTGTGCGTGGTTGTACCTGGATTGCACGATTAATGGAATGGGACATTAGTCACCAAGGTACGGCAGTGGTCCTCGTGGTGGCCATGACGTGATTATGGAGTTTGTGACCTGTGTGTAAGGTTCACGTATTTCTTGGGAGGCTGTGACCATGTGTGTGATCGGTACCCTCGTGTACTATGAAGTCGGTGGTATTGTTGGAGATTGTCGGAGTGGGGACGACGGTCCTCGGAGGCATAAGGTTGGACTTTGGAGTACAGGGGTCCTGGAGGTAAAGGTTGGAACTAGCTATAAGGTTGGGGGTAGCCATAAGGTTGGAACCGGGCATAAGGAAGGATTACTGAATTCGTGATGTGTGATGTCACGAAGACATGTGTTGCCGATGTGTGTTTCTCTATTCGTGATGAGTGATGTCACGAAGGCATGTGTGCCAATGTGTGTCTCTTTATTCTCTTGTGTTGAGCTTATCGGGTGATATTTTACTGAGTGATGGTAGAATACATCTTGAGCCTTTCTTGTGTTATCGTTGTCACTTCTTGTTGTGTTTTGGGATGTGATTCCCCTTATCCTTGTTGTGAGAGATATAGAGTCTTTGTGGTTGACTTCTATCTTGAACTTTGAACTTATATATACAGTATTCCGTTTCGAAAATGATTTTGTATATACTATCTATGTATGATACTTGACATGTAATGGTGGGTTACCAGCATCATTCGCTGACCGGGCATCGTCCCATTTATTTATGTGCTTTTCAGGTCCCGAGTAGTGGCGAGCGCGATATAGAGATGGCTAGTGTAGTTACCCGGACTCTGTTAGTTTTGTTGTGGGCTTGCGTGCCTCTTATGATGAACAATAGTTTGTTGTTGGTTTGACCTTGTTAGACTTTTAGACTGTTGATGTTGATGATGTTCTTGCCTGTGCGTTCACCCTAGTGTGGACGTGGCATAACACTCTTCGTTTTCCAGTTTTATATAGTCAGACTTCCGCGGTGTTTTGCTTATATTGTGGTTAGATTATCTTGCATATTTAAGTTTAAAATGGCATGGAAATCGGGGGTGTTACAATAGCATTTAAGAACCCTAGATACAAGCTCTAACATGCATAAACACAAGATTATGCATCAAATCTCACAAGAACATCAAGAACATCAAATAGAGTATCAAGAATCATCATAGCAAATGTAAACTAGGTTTTGTAAAGCATGGGTTACCTTTGTAGACCAAGATACCCTTCCTTTTTATCCCCTAGGCTTCTCCTTGAAGTTCCTCCTCAACCAAATCTTCTCAACACAACCAAGCATACAAAGAAAAACCACAACTTAGATAAAGACTAGGTAAAGCTACTTAAAAACACAAACTAGGCTAAGATCTTACCCTTCCTAGTGCTTTGATGGTAGAAAGGTGGAATCTTGGAGAGTTCTTTTGCAAGGATGAAGGTGGATTTTACTTGGCTTGGAGAGTAAGCTAGGCTTTTTAGAGAGAAGGTAGAGTGTCTAGTGTTTTTCTTGCCAAGGTAGGAAATAAAGTGTGGTCTTGCTAGGGTGAAGCTTGAATGCCAAGTAAAGGTGAAAAGGCTAAAATGCCCTTACTTTCTCAAAAATGTTAGGAAGACCTCAAAAGCTAGGTACAACCCATAAAGCTCAAGGTCTTTTTATTTGACTAAACCAATTGACCAAGGAATTGGTCAATTTAAGTCCTCCGACTTTATAATTAAGAAATTGCAAGGGAAAATTCTCAAGGAAGGTTTAGAATTAATTACATAATTAATTCTATTTAAGAATTGGGTTTTCGGGGTGTCACAGTAATAGAGTCAGTAGCATTTAAAAAAATCATGTTATATTGAAGTTCATCAAGTGGGTACTTGATATTGCAATCGTTGGAACATTTAGGGGCCGTTTACTAACTGGAAATTTCTGGGAATTTCCGGAAACTGGAAATTAGAAAACAGAAAACATGTTTACTAACACAGTTTCCATTTTCAAAACTGAAAATAATTTCTGAAAATTTCCGGAAAACTGAAACACACTTAAAAACTGTTTTCAAAATGGAAAACAGAATCATCTATCATCTATTTAGTTATATGTCACTATAACCACATTACTATGATTACATTCATTATCATCTTATTTTACTTATCACTATCTTCTATCTTTTCTGCTTACCTTACTTATTTAAACATAATTTATTTGCTTACACTTTAAAGTTAGACATTATTTACATTATCAAAATTAAGAATTAAACTCTATATAATGTTTTAGATTTTGATTGAACTCAATAAACTAAATTTTAGGTGAAAACTAACAAATTAAAAAACAGAAAACAGAGAACAGTTTTATGTTAGTAAACAAGTTTTCTAAACAGAAAACAGAGAATGAAAACTGAAAAATTAAAAAATGAAAACAGAGAACAGTTTTCTGTTAGTAAACGGACCCTTATAGTTGCTCATTGGAGAATTACAAAATAATGGATCATTTTAATTTGTAAAAAAAAAAAAAAAAAAAAAAAAAAAAAAAAAAAGTTCAAGTGAAATTTGCACTTGTGAATATTATCAAGTAAATGTAAATAAAAATAAATAAAAAATGAGCTAGGGAAATTTATCTTCTCCTCCATCCCCCAATCGGTGCACATAGCATTGTGCGCCCCGCGCCTTCCAAAACAACGTCGTTTTGATAAGTTATGTGGGGAGTCGACGCGACAGAGTGTATGTGTATTATGTTATATAATTATGTACATTATGTTATACAATTATGTATATTCTGGTATACAATTATGTACATTATTTTATACAATTATGTACATTTTCTTTATACAGTTATGTACATTTGAACATGCAATTTTTTTAACAGTTAAAAGTTTTTGTACATTCTCATATACAATTATGTACATTTTAGTATACAATTATGTACATTTTCAAAACATGAATTTTTTTTTTTAACAAGTTAACAGCAAACACACAAAAGCGAATTTTTTTTTTTAAAAAAAAAAGTGAAAAACAACGTCGTTTTGCACCAGGGCGCACAATACAACGTGCGCCCTGGTGCACGATATAAATTGGCCTAGCCCCAATCATTTATTAAAAAAAAAAAAAAAAAAAAAAAAAAAAACTAATTAGATGTCAAGTGAGAAGACTAACTTAATTAATGGGCCAACTAATATATATGACATTAATGACATGTTACACGTACTCAAAATTCATATAATTTTATTTGAAGTTGCGTTTGAGGTAGAGCATGCTTCGTGACCTAACTTAGATTGTCCATAGTTCTATCTCAAACCAAAAAGGTCAATAGATAGCTCCTATGACGAGATAAATTTTAAACCTTGTGGTTACTAAACTAATTGTTCGACCAACTTGACTGGAGTTGCTCCTAGAATATTTTATTTGTTAGTATTATTCAATTTAGTTAATTTAAAAAGTGCGAATTGCCAACACCATTGGCTAACTATATTGAAAAGCAAATATCCTTCATTTGGTGATCATAGGTAACTATCCAACACCAAACTTTGATAATGTATCGTTACCTTGTCTTTTTTGCCCCTTGTTTGGTACAAGAACCAACTCTTCATTAGACTATTTATGTTTACTTCACTTGTGAGTCAAGAATGGTTTCTTTAGGAATTGTGAAACCCATTGCTTGCAGCCTTGAAATACTAGGGCCATCGCCATACTTTAGACAAACTATTGGCCTCATTAACACACTATAAGTTTAACTTAAATAGAGCTATCTTGAAAAGAACTGATATGACCCCATAGGATCAGATCAACATAATAAGGGATTGTTGAGGAATTTTCCTACTTATTGGACTAGACATTTCCTTTGGGTTTGAGTACATATATCTTTTTATAGATTTTTTGGTCACGCATGTATTTGACATATTTTATAATCTCATGCCATTTTTTTTTTTTGAAAAGAATCTCATGCCATTTATACTTTTATTTATTTATTTATTAGTGATCAACATATTATTAATTGTAACTACTTTTAAAAGTTCGAGAGCCTAATTGACTTCTTATATAAAGTTCGGAGTATATTTGATCTTTTTTCTATAAAATTATTATTTCTTTGTCTTTAGCTCTGGAGACAAAGAGAGCTCTTGTCTCCAGCTGAGAGACAAATTAAAGATGTTTCATCGTCTCGGACTCGCTGGAGATGAAGAAAACACCAACGACTCTTTTGGCTCGGGAAAAATATTTAAGGGGGAATATAATTGAAATTTCATTAAAAAAAATGTATAGGAAGATTGATTTCATTGGTTAATTGAGTTTGAAATTATTAAGAATAATACGTATAAAGACTAATATGCATCTATACAATAATAATGATAATAAAACTAACAGTGATTTTAATTTAAAATATTATAATTTATAAATTACAATATCCTAAATTAAAATATTACAATTATATGTTTTATTATAATAATATAATAAAAATTATTATACAAATTTGGTTCAAAGTAATTAAAAAAGTTTTATGAGGACAAAATTGTCCTATCGAATGAAAAATTGTTGCTAATGTCCTTGGAGCGCAAAAATGGCAAAATACAAATGTCTGAGCCTTGTAAAACTTTTTCCTCATATTTGAGAAAAATATTTTCCTATGAAAAAAATTTTCCAATGAAAGAAAAATTCAATTATCTTCAAATTTAAAAAAAAAAAAACTATTTTTCCTGAAATAAGTTTTTTATCCAATCAAACACCCGAAAAGGTTAAAAATTAATGTTTATGTTAAAAATAAATTAAAAATTAAAAAGAAAAGCCACTTGGTCAGAGCAACCAGTAATTAGCCAGTAAAACCAATCAAATTGGTCTAAATTCATGAATTTGACTTGTTTGGGAGAATGGGAGTCCATTTTATACCTTACAAAAAAAAAAAAAAAAAAAAAAAAAAAAAAAAAAACTGAATGAACAACAAGTGACTCAAAACTTGAAAGTATTGATTTAATTTCTGTTTAGGTTCTTATCCTCATTTCTTTTCTTAGGGAAAAATATTTGGTGTACTCTCATTTTTAATTCTCAACTTGTAGTCCCTTTCATATGCTCTTGATGTGACATTTTTCTGTGGACTCACATGATGAAAATAACCAATTATGATTTGTCACTTTAAGGAATATAAATGAGGGAGTAGAATTTTGGGAGTCTATGTAGTAGAACCCTTACTTGGGTTCTTTCTAATGGCACGTTTGGTTTGCGTATAGGCCTGAAATGAAATAGTATTCCCATAGACCTATTCCTTTATTTGGTAAAACCTTCTATTCTCAAAAATAAATTTTCTGGGAATGACACTTTCCCCTTGTAAGGAGAATAGAAATTCCTAAAATTTGTAGAAATAGCCTAAAGTTGTTATTTCCTATTTTACTCCTAATTTCCCTTGACGTCCCCATTACGATGATTGACCGTGACCCTCTAGAACCTTCGTCCGTCCCCAACAACAGGATCACCATTGTCAAACAAGTGATCGGCCGCCATATGCGAAGTCTCGCGTCACGACTCAATCCGTGTTGTTGGAGGCATTGCCAACGATTGAGCCTTTACATGAATGATCGGAGGTCATTGATGGTGTTGGGGATGCGTCGAGACCTTTCCCCGCTGATCAGATTGGCGGTCGGAGAGTTCTAATTTTTTTGGACTCTGTTGCGCAGTCGTTGTTGGCTTCTCCGGGATTACTGGGATCATTCGAATACCGCTAATCCATTCGTTGCTGGACTCTATACCCCTATACATAAATACCCCTGGGGGTGGGGGTCAGAATAAGTCGACAATGAAGCTGAATTGCATTTTTGCAAAAGAAATTTCTCAGGGAAATCGCCATTTTTTGTTTAGGGCGAAGAAATGTCAAGGCGGTGATGTGGTAAACTTCCTGATTGTTAGGATTTTTAGAAATTGATTTGGTTGGGAACTGGGAAGGGAAGGCTTGTATAAAATAGCTTTGATAAAGATGACGTCAAAATAATAATAATAATAATAATTATTATTATAATTATTAAAATTAAAATTATAATAATTATTATTATGAGTTAATTACCAAAATGGTCCCTTGACTATAGCAAAATTACCAATTTGGTCTGTGATTATTTTTTTTAACCAATTAAGTCTCTTAACTTTAAAATTTTAACCAATTTGGTCCTCCGTTAGTTTGACCGTTAGTCAACCGTTAACTTGGGACCAAATTGGTAATTTTGCTATAGTCAAAGAACCATTTTGGTAATTAACTTTAGGGTGGGCAATTCGGTTTAGTTTTCTCGAATCGAATCGTACCGAACTGAACTAGTTTTGTTCGGTAATATACCAAACAACTTAACGGTACTGGATTCTTGTATACCAAACGATTCGATAAAAAACCGATCCGATCCGATCCGAATTATTTGGTAAAAAATTGAACTGAATCGAATACCGTTTGATTTTTTTTTAAAATATAATAATAATAATAATAATAATTAATAAATAAATAAATAAATAAAAAGTAAATCCAAGTCACTTGTTGCTTGCTCTGCCGTTCAACTCATATTCTCACGGGATCTCTCGTAAATGTTTTATTTGATTTCTTTATGGTTTGTTATCAAAAGTTCTATATTATGTGTTATGGTGTTTACATAGTCCATATCCAAAGTCTAATATATAACAAAATAGCAATCCGAAGTTCAATTGGTATTCGGTTCGGTTCGGTTTTTACCAAACAATTCAGTTCGGTTCAAGTTTTTACCGAACCGTTCGGTATACAAAAATCTATTACCGTTCGGTTGTTCGCTATATTACCGAATCTAACTAGTTTAGTACGGTTCGGTTCGAGAAAACTGAACCGAATTGCCGACCCTTAAAGTTAATTACCAAAATGGTCCCTTGACTATAGTGAATTACCAATTTGGTCCCAAGTTAACGGTTGACTAACGGTCAAACAAACGGAGGACCAAATTGGTTAAGATTTTTAAAGTTGAGGGACTTAATTGGTCAAAAAATATAGTCAAGGACCAAATTGGTAATTTTGCTATAGTCAAGGGACCATTTCGGTAATTAACTCTTATTATTATTATATAATTATAATTATAATATAATAATGATAATAATATATTTTTTTGTATATAGGTATTTATGTCTTTTAAACACACTCTATTTCTATTCCTTAAACCAACCAAAGACTGAAATAACATTTCTAAACTTTATTCCTTCGACGAATCAAACAATAGAATACAATTCCTATTCTATTCCTTGCATATTCCATTCCCTATGGAATACTATTCCTATTCCTTTAAAATTCATTTCGTGAACCAAACATGCTGTAAAAGCTTAGCCCAAGATATGGGTTCTGTTATATAAACTATAAAGCACTTTACGATGAAAATTATTATATGAACTCGAGTCTAAAATACACAATTTACATATTGAATATTCATAATTTATATACTGAATGTTCACAATTTTGTAAAAAGTAAATTATGAACATTAAGTATGTAAATTGTATATGTAAATTGTGTATTTTGAATTCAGATTTACCTTGCAAGGTGGACCCTAGTCCATGGTATAACGGTGTTTTGTTCATCAAGCACCTTCCAATATTTTATTACAAGACTAGTATGATACCCGTGCAATGCACGACCTATAAATTTATAGTAGTTAATGTAATTTTATTATTTTTTTTATATTGTTAAAGTATATTATGTATATTGTAAATAATGGAAATGACAGTTACATAGGTTCATATGGAAATAATTATTATATAAATAAATATCCTGCCTTTTAATAGACTATTTTTATATATAGTAATTAATTTCATAATTGCAAATAAAAATTCTTAATTGCAGGGAGACTTTTGCGACATTCCAATCTGACAAATAATTTTAAAATAATTTATTACATCATTTCAAACCTTTTAATAACTTTTAACTTAATATATATTGATGGTTTTTGGGTTTTCGGGCCCAAGGAGGTCCAACACAACCTTTCAGCTGGAGGATACACCTTTCACAAAAAGTCTGAATTTCAATGAAATGCGATGCTAATAATACTTTGTATTCCCTTTCCGGGTTCTCTCGAATCTCCCTCTTACAAGGGTGGAGGAGCCCTTTTATAGTGGCTCTTCCCTCACTGACTTAAAGGCCCATAATGGCCGACTTCAAGGCTGCTTTCAAGGTGCCGAGTCGTTGAGTGACGTTACGGGGTCTACCAACGGCTCTTTCTAGCTTGTAACCGGCGGACCGAGTCCGGCCTTTAATGCCTCAACGGCTCCTCGTCTTAACTTCTTCGGAGGCTCCCTCAATGGCTCTCTGCACTGAGTCTTTCCCTAGGTTGGGCCCGGACCGACTCCTCGTCTCCGGCCCATGCTCAGGTTGGGTCGTCCTTCATAGCCCTGGCCTGGGCCTTCCATTTGGGCCTGGGCCGACTCCTGGACTCGGCCCACGCACTCTCCAGGCCCGCCTTGTGTCAGCCCATCCTTCTCTCTGGTCTTTCCTCTTTGGGCCCTCTTTTCTTGGGCCGGGGTTCTCACCCCATCAACTAGTCCCTCACTTTTCCGCACCCGGTCCACCAACCTGGGTTTGGAAAAGTAGTAACCGTCCCCTTATCCGGCTCACCGCATCCACGCCTTGAATGACTCATGAATAGCCCAGATTATCCGCTATCTCCCGGATCCCGCGGGACCGTTCGAATCTGCTCGACTTGGCCTGGCACCTATAAATGTCCTTAGCTGCTCTTCACCTTACTCACTAACTCCTCATGGGTCGCTCTCCATTGAAAGGGAAACGAATTGACTTCGGGTCGCCCTGGCGCCAGTTGCCCTCAAAACGGACTCGGCCCGAAAGGGAGCCCAAGAAGAAGGCTCCTCGTCCAGCCCCCCAATGATCTCCTGTTGGCGCTGCCTCTTCGGCTCTTCGGCCGCCGACTCCTGCTCGACGTGAAGCCGCTCCGTCTTCTCGCCTTTCTCCCCCTCCGGCGACCGCTCGAGTGACTTCCCCAGGTGGACCCGTCGTTGATGTGCCTGTCCCGGAGCAACTGACCTTCCGTATGACCTTCTCCATCCCTCTGGACGACCTGGATGGTCCAATTACGGGGCTGATGAACAAGGAAGATTACGTCCGCTACCAGGAGACGTACCCGGACGATGAAGAACTGATCGTGCCACCACTCATGCCGGCCTTCTGGGACTTGCTTTGCCCATCCCCTCCTGGACCATCGGGAGGGTTCTTTGGGAGCGACTCCTCTTCGCCGGGCGAGTGATCACGTAGGCCAGGGTTGGCCTTATATTCTAGGGGGGTAGTCTTCTAGGAGCATTTGCTTACTCTCGCTGTAATAAGCTCCATGTAACCTACACCTCCTCTTATTATAATAAAACACCCTTTGCATTCTGCTTCTTCTTTTGTATTGTTAGTGCACTCGTCCGCCTGAATGGTTGAGGAGTCGGCCATCATGTCGAGTCCTCCCTTCGTTTGACACCTGTGAGGCATTCCGCCTCCCAGGGCGAGTCAGGCTTTTCAGTCTAGCGTGCGAATCTCGCCCTTCCCGAGCTAATTTGATGGGACTAATCTCTGACAGAGATTCGCACCGCCCATACGTCAGTTATGATTCCCTCCGTGATTTGCGCCTAGGTTATCGCCCCCTCGAGGCTCTATATAAGGGCTCTTGGTGGCTCTATGTTTCTCATCATTCCTCATTTCAAAACTTCAAGCCATGAGCTTCAGAGACGGTGATCGCCGCTGGTCTATTCGCAACAAGGAGCACGCCCGGCTGGAGGAGCTCCGGCAGAAAAGGGCGGCTAATGGAGGGCACCTGGTGGGCGACTCCACCTCTGACCCTATCGTGGTGCCTCCCGACATGCTTGACCTGATGATCGTAGAGCCGGATGACGCCGAGATGGAACCTGTGGTGGAGGACCCGGAACCGGAGGAAGACATAGAGTGGGAGGCTCCTCCGCTTTTTGGCATAGCTATGTCGCTGAGTGCTCTGGAAAGGCCTCTGCGGATGATAGTCGATGGGAAGCCCGCAGTGTATCTGGATGAACTGCCCGAGCCCGAGCCTGAGCCGAGTCCTTTGCCCTTCCGTCCCCACTACTTCCTGGAGGGTCCGCAGCCGGTGCGTCATGCGGAGGAGAAAGAAGCTAAGCCCTAGGCCCGTCTTTTCCTTGTAATGTGTGTGTGGCCGAGTCCCCGGCCTTGTACTCCCTGTTTCATGGAATAAAATCATGTTTTTATGTTCGACTCTTGGTTTCGCATGTCTTTTGGCCGACCCCCGGTTATC
The DNA here is from genome assembly GCF_001879475.1 of Ipomoea nil. Classification (NCBI taxonomy): domain Eukaryota; kingdom Viridiplantae; phylum Streptophyta; class Magnoliopsida; order Solanales; family Convolvulaceae; genus Ipomoea; species Ipomoea nil. The sequence goes on along the minus strand of NW_017619163.1, from coordinate 1,532,400 downwards.
ATGACCGGCTCTTAGAATTTGTCCGACTGATCCCCTTAGGCGAGGGACTCGCCGAATCCATCGGCCGACCTCGCGACCAGAAACTTGTCCGGGCCCTTCAGTTGGCCGGACCCAGCCGGGTCTTTTCTAGAAACTTCCAGCATGATCTTGGTGGGCCCCCATGGCTTCGGCCTTGATGGGCTTTCAGCTTAGCAGGCCGGATCACAGCTATCCAGCCTCGGTCTAGGGTAAACGCGCCGCTTGCAGGCTAGCCCTAGACCTGAACCGTCGCCCCGTCTATCGAGGCATTAAATGCGGCGTCCTTTCGATGTCTTGTCGCCTCCGATTCTTCCACTGAGGAGGCGCCGCGTGGCGGCTTCCCGGGCTTCCCCTTTCCTTTAAATGGCTCCTCTCCTCTATTCTTCTTCTTCAAGTTTCCACCCAAGCTTATTTGCTCTTTCATCGTCTTCCCAGCCTCAACTAAGATCTGTAAGTAATGTCTTCCTCCTCTTATTCTTCTTCCACCCGCCGTCAGTCTTTTGACAATCCGGCGGGGACCTCGCCGTCGTCCTCTTCTTCTTCCTCTGTTGTCCGCCGTCTGGAAATGCCGGCGGGCTTCCAGGCGGTGTCTTCTTCTTCTTTTCTAACCCCTCCTTCCTCTGGGGCGGCTACTCCGATGAGCCCAGCCCCGCTAACCACGATGGCGGCTCTGCCGGACGGCGTCGAACGGCCGCGAGGCAAATTCGACTCGATAGTCAGGCCGTCCGGTCTCCCGTCGAGTGCCACGGCAGCGGACCTTGATATGGCCCGTTTTTTGCTTGGCCCTTCGGCCCTGGTTGTCGCGGCGGAGGGTCGGCCCATCCATAACCCGCCGGAGGGTTTTGTGGGCATTCACCTGCATTCGGTCGCATTCGGCTTCCGAGTGCCTCCTCACCCATTTCTTTCACTTCTTTTCCGGCACTATAACCTGGTCCCGGGTCAGTTAGTGCCCAATTCGCACCGCCTTCTTACCAGCTTCATTAACCTCTGCCATTGGTGGCAGTGCGAGCCGGATCTAGACTTGTTCCGGTTCCTCTTTACCGTGAACAAAGTCGGCTCTCACTCGCCTGGCTTCGTTCAAGTCGCCGCCCGTCCGGGGCGGCAACTTTTCGAGGGGTTATCCGACTCGATCAAAGAGTGGAAGCCTCTTTACTTTTTCGTCCGGCCCCGCTCTTCTTCCTTCTCTTTTCCGACCCTGTGGCCGGCGACTCTCTTCAAGCCTTGCTCTCGGCGTGCCGTCTTTACGGAAGATGCTGTCCAGGGCGGCGAGTTCTTGAAGAGCCTGGGGCCGTACTCGGTCAAGTATTGGTCCCGGGTCCGGGCCATGGCCAAGCATGGCCTACTGCCGGAGGGCGCGGCCACCATAGGTAGCGTCTTTTTTACCCCGTTCTCAACTCACTCCTACTTCTTTATTTTTATTTTAACCCGAAGCGCTCACAACTATGCGGTTTTCTTGCAGGTCCGTACGATTCTGACTCCTCCAGCTCCGACGAGGCCGTTGCACCAACTCCAGAGATGGCGGACAGGGCTGAAAAGATGAGGCGTCGCTTGACGCTGCGTTCCACCGGTGCCGTCGCCGCTTCTTCCTCTCAGCCGTCGCCGGTGATTCGGCCGGCTCCTCCATCCTCTCACAACGTGGTCGACCTCACGCCATCGCCCGTGGTGTCGCCCACTCGGCAGCCACCTCCTCCTTCGACTGAGAGCCCAAGCTCCAAGCGCCCTGCCGAGCACACGGAGGGGCCGACTCCGAAAAAGATCAAGCTGTGCCACGAGGTGGATGCCGATGCCCAAATCTGGATGGGCGCCACCTCGGTCTGCAAGTGGTGTGCCGACGTTCTCCTGCCTAATGACGTGGCGGCGACGCAAGCTTTGGGGGACGGGTATATCATCGAGGCCTCGCTTCGCCAATCTTACCGCGTAAGTGTCACTGACTCGGCTCCTATTCTCCGCTCTTTCTTTTCCTTGTCTGACTCGTGACAACTGCGCAGAACCTCACCTTTCAGATGGAGATGGGCAAACGGCTCCAGAACTTTAGGACCGAGATGCGGTCCATGGTTCTCAAGATGCGCCAAACAGAGGAGGCTTTCCTGGAAGAGCAGGCGAAGCATCTTAAGATGGTGGAGGTGCACAACTCCGAGCTGCTGAGGATTACCCGTCAATGGGAGGAGGAGAGGGATAAGGTGGCAACGATCGCCGCGACCTCCGTCGAAGATTACAAGAAGTCGGCGGCCTTCGAGGCGGATGTGAGAGCGGCGGTGGAGGCCCGGAAGAAAGAGGTGGCCAAGGAGTGGCTGGCGACCCCAGAAGGCGACGAGTTCCTTCTGGATCTGGGAGAACGCGATTACCGCCTTGGTTTCCGCGAAGCGCAGACAGAGATCCACGCCACGTTGCTGGCTCGTGACTCCTCGTTCACTCCCGAGGGCTGGAGCCTCAAGCCGGTGTTGGATGCTGAAGGGCCGGCAGCGCCTGCTGATCCGTCGACTCTTCCCACGGCGACGCCCCCAGAGCTTATCGAGTCCTCTCCTCAGGCGGAGGACCCTTCTTCTGTTCCCCTAGCTGGACCAACGGCAGGGGCGCAAGTTGAAGGGGTCGACGTCGACACCCCATCCCCAGTAGCTTAGGGCTTTTTAAGATAGCCCTTTTTTTGTAAAGGTTGGCCTCCTTTTCGGCCTTATTTTAATGAAAAAGCTCTTCCTTCTTTCGCACTTTGTTTTCGAATTCTTTTAATACTGACAAATCTCTAAGGCTTCGAGCCTTTTCTCCCTTACCTCCTAATTCACCCTTGCCGAGTCCTTCAATCGAGGCGACTCCCTGGGCTTTCTCTTGGAAACGACTAAGGGCCTGGGCCCTTGTTTCCTAACTCTTTCTCGCCGAGTCCCTCAGTCGAGGCGACTCTTTAGGCTTTTCCTTTCTCATAAACGGTTTAGGGTCAGTGCCCCGTTGTTTCTATATATACTCGCCGAGTCCCTCAGTCGAGGCGACTCCTTCTGGCTTTTTCTCGGAAACGACTAAGGGTCTGGGCCCTTGTTTCCTAACTCTTTCTCGCCGAGTCCCTCAGTCGAGGCGATTCTTTAGGCTTTTCCTTCCTCAGAAACGGTTTAGGGTCAGTGCCCCATTGTTTCTATATATACTCGCCGAGTCCCTCAGTCGAGGCGACTCCTTCTGGCTTTTTCTCGGAAACGACTAAGGGTCTGGGCCCTTGTTTCCTAACTCTTTCTCGCCGAGTCCCTCAGTCGAGGCGACTCTTTAGGCTTTTCCTTCCTCAGAAACGGTTTAGGGTCAGTGCCCCGTTGTTTCTATATATACTCGCCGAGTCCCTCAGTCAAGGCGACTCCTTCTGGCTTTTTCTCGGAAACGACTAAGGGTCTGGGCCCTTGTTTCCTAACTCTTTCTCGCCGAGTCCCTCAGTCGAGGCGACTCTTTAGGCTTTTCCTTCCTCAGAAACGGTTTAGGGTCAGTGCCCCGTTGTTTCTATATATACTCGCCGAGTCCCTCAGTCGAGGCGACTCCTTCTGGCTTTTTCTCGGAAACGACTAAGGGTCTGGGCCCTTGTTTCCTGACTCTTTCTCGCCGAGTCCCTCAGTCGAGGTGACTCTATAGGCTTTTCCTTCCTCAGAAACGGTTTAGGGTCAGTGCCCCGTTGTTTCTATATATACTCGCCGAGTCCCTCAGTCGAGGCGACTCCTTCTGGCTTTTTCTCGGAAACGACTAAGGGTCTGGGCCCTTGTTTCCTAACTCTTTCTCGCCGAGTCCCTCAGTCGAGGCGACTCTTTAGGCTTTTCCTTTCTCAGAAACGGTTTAGGGTCAGTGCCCCGTTGTTTCTATATATACTCGCCGAGTCCCTCAGTCGAGGCGACTCCTTCTGGCTTTTTCTCGGAAACGACTAAGGGTCTGGGCCCTTGTTTCCTAACTCTTTCTCGCCGAGTCCCTCAGTCGAGGCGATTCTTTAGGCTTTTCCTTCCTCAGAAACGGTTTAGGGTCAGTGCCCCGTTGTTTCTATATATACTCGCCGAGTCCCTCAGTCGAGGCGACTCCTTCTGGCTTTTTCTCGGAAACGACTAAGGGTCTGGGCCCTTGTTTCCTAACTCTTTCTCGCCGAGTCCCTCAGTCGAGGCGACTCTTTAGGCTTTTCCTTCCTCAGAAACGGTTTAGGGTCAGTGCCCCGTTGTTTCTATATATACTCGCCGAGTCCCTCAGTCAATGCGACTCCTTCTGGCTTTTTCTCGGAAACGACTAAGGGTCTGGGCCCTTGTTTCCTAACTCTTTCTCGCCGAGTCCCTCAGTCGAGGCGACTCTTTAGGCTTTTCCTTCCTCAGAAACGGTTTAGGGTCAGTGCCCCGTTGTTTCTATATATACTCGCCGAGTCCCTCAGTCGAGGCGACTCCTTCTGGCTTTTTCTCGGAAACGACTAAGGGTCTGGGCCCTTGTTTCCTGACTCTTTCTCGCCGAGTCCCTCAGTCGAGGTGACTCTTTAGGCTTTTCCTTCCTCAGAAACGGTTTAGGGTCAGTGCCCCGTTGTTTCTATATATACTCGCCGAGTCCCTCAGTCGAGGCGACTCCTTCTGGCTTTTTCTCGGAAACGACTAAGGGTCTGGGCCCTTGTTTCCTAACTCTTTCTCGCCGAGTCCCTCAGTCGAGGCGACTCTTTAGGCTTTTCCTTTCTCAGAAACGGTTTAGGGTCAGTGCCCCGTTGTTTCTATATATACTCGCCGAGTCCCTCAGTCGAGGCGACTCCTTCGGGCTTTTTCTCGGAAATGACTAAGGGTCTGGGCCCTTGTTTCCTAACTCTTTCTCGCCGAGTCCCTCAGTCGCGGCGACTCTTTAGGCTTTTCCTTTCTCAGAAACGGTTTAGGGTCAGTGCCCCGTTGTTTCTATATATACTCGCCGAGTCCCTCAGTCGAGGCGACTCCTTCTGGCTTTTTCTCGGAAACGACTAAGGGTTTGGGCCCTTGTTTCCTAACTCTTTCTCGCCGGGTCCCTCAGTCGAGGCGATTCTTTAGGCTTTTCCTTTCTCAGAAACGGTTTAGGGTCAGTGCCCCGTTGTTTCTATATATACTCGCCGAGTCCCTCAGTCGAGGCGACTCCTTCGGGCTTTTTCTCGGAAACGACTAAGGGTCTGGGCCCTTGTTTCCTAACTCTTTCTCGCCGAATCCCTCAGTCGAGGCGACTCTTTAGGCTTTTCCTTTCTCAGAAACGGTTTAGGGTCAGTGCCCCGTTGTTTCTATATATACTCGTCGAGTCCCTCAGTCGAGGCGACTCCTTCTGGCTTTTTCTCGGAAACGACTAAGGGTTTGGGCCCTTGTTTCCTAACTCTTTCTCGCCGAGTCCCTCAGTCGAGGCGACTCTTTAGGCTTTTCCTTTCTCAGAAACGGTTTAGGGTCAGTGCCCCGTTGTTTCTATATATACTCGCCGAGTCCCTCAGTCGAGGCGACTCCTTCTGGCTTTTTCTCGGAAACGACTAAGGGTCTGGGCCCTTGTTCCCTAACTCTTTCTCGCCGAGTCCCTCAGTCGAGGCGACTCTTTAGGCTTTTCCTTTCTCAGAAACGGTTTAGGGTCAGTGCCCCGTTGTTTTTATATATACTCGCCGAGTCCCTCAGTCGAGGCGACTCCTTCTGGCTTTTTCTCGGAAACGACTAAGGGTTTGGGCCCTTGTTTCCTAACTCTTTCTCGCCGAGTCCCTCAGTCGAGGCGACTCTTTAGGATTTTCCTTTCTCAGAAACGGTTTAGGGTCAGTGCTCCGTTGTTTCTATATATACTCGCCGAGTCCCTGGGACGATTAGCTGTAACCCATGTGCTTTATTTAGATTTTTGGAATCCTCGAGCCCGTACACGGCCTATCCTTTTCTACTGATAGAACCTTTTCAAATGAGTGACGTTCCATATGCGATCTATGGGCTTGCCTTCCATAGTCTCTAACTTGTAGGTTCCGGCTTGGACCACCGCTGCAATGCGGTATGGCCCCTCCCACTTAACCGCAAACTTGCCTCCTTCGGTGGGCTGACTGGCTTGTCGATCGCGTAACACGAGGTCGCCAACCTGGAAGGTTCACGGGCGAGTCCTACGGTCGCGATATCTTTTCACCGCCTGCTGGTACTCAACCATTCGTGCACTCGCGGCTTCCCTTCTTTCCTCTAGGAAATTTTTCTCGATCCGCAGATTCTCTTCGTTCGCTGCATCCGAGTAGGTGCAAACCCGGTGGGTGGGCTCGACCACTTCGACTGGAACCTTGGCCTCGAAGCCGTATGCGAGCGAGAACGGGCTCTCCCCCGTCGCTCGCCGCTGGGTAGTGCGATAAGCCCATAGGACTCGGTCAAGCTCGTCCGCCCAATTTCCTCGGATGTCTTCGAGCTTCTTCCAGATCCCATCGACCAACGTTCGATTCACATTCTCGACCTGCCCATTGGCTTGTGGGTACGCCACCGATACCTTGGTATGCTTGATATCGTGTCGGCGGCAGAAGTCAGCGAAGGCCTGGCAGTCAAACTGTCGCCCGTTGTCGCTGACGATATGCTCGGGCAGGCCGAAGCGACAGATCACCTTTTTCCACAGAAAACGTCGATATTGGTACTCGGTGATGGTAGCCAATGGTTCTGCCTCGACCCATTTGGTGAAGTAGTCGATAGCCACGACGCAAAACTTCAGACCTCCCGGGGCGACGGGCAATGGTCCCAACAAGTCTATTCCCCACTTGGCGAAGGGGATGGCAGTGGTGACCGGTGTATAAAAGGTGGCCGGCCGGGTGTCTTTCCTGGCGAATGCTTGGCAAACGCCGCACTTGGACATCCATTCGATACAGTCTCGCATCATGGTCGGCCAGTAATACCCTTGAACGACTAACTTCCGGGCGAGCGTGTGGGCGCCCTGGTGCGCGGCGCAAATGCCTCTATGATCTTCGTCCATTATTTTCTCGGCCTCAGGTCTAAGCAGGCACTTTAGCAAGGGTCCTCCGAACGACTGTTTATATAGCTGCCCGTCGATGATCTGGAAGGAAGGGGCTTTCCGCCGAACTCTAGCGGCGACTCCTTGGTCACTTGGTAACTCGCCCGTCTCCTTGAATCGCCGGATGTCTTCCATCCAAAACATCTCAGGGTTTTTCTCCCGATCCCATTCCTCGATATTTACTTGCTGGACTTCCAGTGGTGTCTCTTCAACACTCGGCCGATTTAACTCCTCCTTCTGGCAAATCTTTATCAGGTGGTCCGGTACCCCTTCCAGGGCAATTTTGGACAATATGTCGGCTTCCACGTTGTCCGCTCGGGATATGTACTCTATCTCGTAAGCCCCGAACTCTTTTAACATCTCAACTGCACGCTCTTTGTATAGTACCATCCTTGCATTCTTAGTTTCACACGTACCCGAGATCTGTCCGACTACCAGTCTGGAGTCAGTCTTGATTCGCAGCCGCTCGACTCCCAGGGCCTTGGCGAGTCGGAGGCCATTTAATACTGCTTCATACTCGGCCTCGTTATTTGATGTCGAGAACAAGTATCTCAGAGCGTAATATAGCCGGAATCCTTCCGGAGTGATGAGCATGACACCGCCTCCACAGTGCTGTCGACTCGATGCTCCATCCGCGTGCATTTCCCACCACTCGCCCGAGAAGCTCTCCGGGGCGTGTTCCTTTTCTTCCTCACTTGCTGTACATTCGACCAGGAAGTCGGCCAAGGCTTGACCTTTAATGGAAGGCCGGGGTTGGTACTCAATCCCATACTGAGTCAACCCTACGGCCCATTTTACAAGTCGGCCGGAGGACAAGGGGTTTCTTAGCACGCTCCCGAGCGGCTGGTCTGTCAGAACTCGGACGGTATGGGCTTGGAAATAAGGTGCCAGCTTGCGCACGGTGACTACCAATGCATACACAATCTTTTCCAGAGCGGTGTACCGCGTCTCAGCGGCCTTCAGCGAGCGACTTACGTAATAAACCGGGTGCTGGACTCGGTCCTCATCTCGGACCAATACCGAACTCACTACTTTGGCCGAGGCGGCGAGGTACAAGAATAAGGGCTCGCCCACCTGGGGGGTAGATAGCACTTGGGGCGTTGAAAGGTACTGTTTCAACTCCTCGAACGATTGTTGGCATTCGGCAGTCCAAGCGAATCCCTCCTTCTTCCTCATGGCTTCGAAGAAAGGCATGGTCTTATCCGCCGCTTTGCTCAGGAAGCGGCTAAGGGCGGCCAACCGACCAGTCAATCGTTGTAGGTCCTTGACGGTGGCAGGAGGCTGCATGTCGATGATGGCCTGTACTTTCTCCGGATTAGGCTCAATGCCTCGTTTGGTGACCATGTAGCCCAAGAATTTGCCACCTTGGACGGCGAACGCGCACTTTTTGGGGTTCAGCCGAAGGTTGTATTTTATCATTACCTTGAAGCAGTCGGCCAGGTCCTCCGCATGCTTGTCCTCCTCCCGGCTCTTGACGAGCATATCGTCGACGTACGCGGCCATCGATTTCCCAAGCAGATGTTGGAACAGCCGGGCGACCATTCGGGTGTACGTAGCCCCGGCATTTTTAAGTCCGAAGGGCATGACTCGGTAACAGTAAACTCCGTCCGGTGTCAGGAAGGCGGTCTTCTCCTCATCCGCCGGGTGCATAAATATTTGGTGGTACCCTCTGAAGGCGTCCATGAAACTCAGTAGTACCGACCCGGCCGTTTCGTCGACTAACTGGTCGATCCAAGGTAGGGGAAACGGGTCTTTCGGGCAAGCCTTATTAAGATCGGTGTAATCCACGCACATTCGCCACGCCGAGGGCTTGGGTACGAGGACCACATTTGCCAACCACTCCGGGTACTTAACCTCGCGGACGTGCCCGGCCGCTAGTAGCGTGCTAACTTCCTTCTTCACAAATTCCCTCTGGTCGTTGGCCAGGTATCGTTTCTTTTGTACGACCGGTCGGTGCTCCGGATCCATGGCGAGTCGGTGTGATATAACCGACCGATCGACGCCGGGCATATCCTCCGGGCCCTAGGCGAAAACCAATCGATGTTCCTGGAGCACTCTCACGATTTCCCCCCTTAGTTTCTCAGGAAGGCCGACCCCAATTCTCACCCGCCTACTAGGCTGTGCGGGGTCAATCTCGACTTCCTCTAGCACGACGGCCGGCTCAGGGCGAGGTATCACCGTTTTCTTAGGGGGCCTCTCGGTAATCTCGTGGACCTGCATTTCACGTTTGCCCATCCCTCTACATGCTTGTAAATAACAGTCGCGGGCGACCTTGCGATCGCAACGTACCGTTCCTATTCCGTTCGGCGTGCGAAACTTTAAGCACAGGTGTTCGATCGAGATTAGGGCTCCGAGGTCCTCCAAACCCGGACGGCCGAGTATGGCGTTATGTGAGCAGGCCAGATTTACCACGATAAACTTCATGCTTAACTTCTGTACATCCGGGTAACTGCCAATCTCCACGGGAAGGGTGATCGACCCTTCCGCCTCCACCGAGTCCCCGGTGAAGCCGGCGAGAGGGGTTTTGACAGGATTCAGCTGCTCTCGGGATAGCCCCATTTTGGTGAAGGTCTCCAGGTATAGCACGTTGACGCTACTCCCGGTGTCAACCAGGATTCGGCGAACGACTACACCATTGATGTCCATAGCGATGACCAACGCATCTCGATGCGGGGTCTCTCCGGCTGGCAGGTCCCTATCGGTGAACACGATGGGTTCTCGGCATACCTTTTTGGAGCTCTCTTCGCGGCCGTAAACCGTCCCGACATACAATTGCCGAGCCCAGGCTTTTCGGGTGTTTGCCGAGTCGCCGCCCTCTGGTCCGCCGACTATCATGTTGATAACCGGCTTCTGGCGCCATTGGGCTTCGTCCTCTTCGGAAGCCAGCTGCTTACCTCGGCTGTTCTCTGCGTCGGCGGCAAGTCCCTCATCTCCTCGACTGGCCGACCTTCGCCTCCATTGATTAGGGGGCGGGGTCCCTTGCTGGATAATCCCCTCCATGATCTTCTTTAGATAGAAGCATTCTTCCGTGCTGTGAGTATAAGATTTATGATAACGACAGTACTTAGAAGTCTTACCAGTCTCCCCACTTGTTACACGGTCGTCGATCGGTGGAGGCGGAGGTGGGGCGACTGCTTGTATCTCGTGGACCGGCCGCTCCGGAACCGGTCGATAGGCGTGAACGACGGGGCGGTCGTACGGTCGCCTAACCTCGGGTCGCCGGGCCACATCCGAACGCCTTTCCTTCGTCTCGGCCCGCGTCCTTTTCCCGCTGGCGGACCCGCCGACCTCGCGTTGTCGTTTATGCTTCATGGCCTGCTCCGTGTTGGCTCTCTTGTTGGCCATCTGGATAGCTTCCGCGTATGTTGCCGGGCGATTGTCCCTTAGGTCTCGGTACAGCTGGCCGGACCGCAAAGACTCGATGAAGAAAGTGAGTGTCGTTTGGTCCTCCACTTCCTCTATCGACTGGATCTCCTTTTACCAGCGGGCTAAATAGGTTTTTAAGGACTCGCCCTCGTCCTGGTGGATGTCGCCTAAGTGCGTCAGGTCCTTCTGTGGCTTGGTGTTGGCGGCGTAGTGGCTCATGAAGCGATCTGCCAGCTCCTCGAAACTGTGAATCGTACCTTGGGGTTGCGCCACGAGCCACCTTTGCGCGGGCCCCTTTAGCGTGGGTAAGAAGGCGCGGCACATGACCGGGTCCCGTACCCCTAAAACTTGCATCTTAGCTTGGTAGCTCAGTAGGTGTTCTCGCGGGTCGCCCGACCCGTCGAACGTGGCTTGCTCCGGGAACTTGAAGTCGCCTGGTATCCTGAAGGCCATGATCTCGGCCGAGAAGGGTAACGCGGTCAGCAGCGTTCGGCCAGGGGCCTTGGCTTTTCCTTCCACCTGTTCTTTTAGGTTTCGTACTTCCTGGGCTAAATTTGCCACCTCGACCCTCTCTTGGGTGCGGTTTCCTGTCGATTCCGTGCTCTCGCCGACCTCTGACTCGACAGGTCGATCATGGTCGTGGGCGGGCTGCTCTAAGCGGCGAGCCACTGTCCGGGCTTTCCTTGCACGGTTACGGTCACGCGCGCTCTGTCGACCGTGAGTTTCTAACGGGGCGCGAAGGGGTTCTCTTCGTCCCAGCCGTTCTCTCGCCGACCGTCGTTCAACACCCGGACCCAACCGAGAATGAACGGACTGGACCGGTTGACTCTTAGCCCGGCGGGTGGATTGTCGATTGTCTGGCCTTCGCGACGGTTGGGGGTCTCGTTGCGGTATCCGAGTAGTGGATTGCTCCCGTATTCCCCGGCTCGCCTCGGCCAAAGCGCGTCCAATCGCTTGTAGCTGATCCGGGGTGAGCTGCATCGCGGCTGGTTGTGGATTTCTCCGCGGAGTCGGCGGCGGTGTCGCGTCGTTTTCCCGGCTTCGGGCGTTTCTTCAATTCAACTGATCTCTTAGGTCGGCTCCTAGCCCATTATCGTGTTGACTCAACTGCTCTTGGCTTCCTGTCATGGTAAAGCCTTTCGATTTCTCGCAACTAGGGCTCTCCTCGATGTTCTCTCGGACTCGCTTTGCTCAGAAGGCACGCGACTCTTTGTTTCGATCCCCACGGACGGCGCCAGTGATGGTTTTTGGGTTTTCGGGCCCAAGGAGGTCCAACACAACCTTTCAGCTGGAGGATACACCTTTCACAAAAAGTCTGAATTTCAATGAAATGCGATGCCAATAATACTTTGTATTCCCTTTCCGGGTTCTCTCGAATCTCCCTCTTACAAGGGTGGAGGAGCCCTTTTATAGTGGCTCCTCCCTCACTGACTTAAAGTCCCATAATGGCCGACTTCAAGGCTGCTTTCAAGGTGCCGAGCCGTTGAGTGACGTTACGGGGTCTACCAACGGCTCTTTCTAGCTTGTAACCGGCGGACTGAGTCCGGCCTTTAATGCCTCAACGGCTCCTCGTCTTAACTTCTTCGGAGGCTCCCTCAACGGCTCTCTGCACTGAGTCTTTCCCTGGGTTAGGCCCGGACCGACTCCTCGTCTCCGGCCCATGCTTAGGTTGGGTTGTCCTTCATAGCCCTGGCCTGGGCCTTCCATTTGGGCCTGGGCCGACTCCTGGACTCGGCCCACGCACTCTCCAGGCCCGCCTTGTGTCAGCCCATCCTTCTCTCTGGTCTTTCCTCTTTGGGCCTTCTTTTCTTGGGCCGGGGTTCTCACCCCATCATATATAATTAAATTATTCTACCCAATTATATCCTAATAACTCTATATGATGTATGATATATATGTATATAATAATACATTCTTTCAATAATACATAAATATATAGGGTTGGGGTTCAACCTTTTGGAAAGAATAATACATAAATATATAAATATTGTATTATCATATTATACCTAAGTAATTAATACTAATACTTCTAATAATAATAATAATAACAGAAAGATTATTTAAATGTATATATCATTTAAATATTAAAACAATATTATTACATAGAATACATGTCCTACACTATTCTATCATAACATTTTTTTTTGTAGGAAAAAAAAATTATTTTTTGTGTCTTCATGCATGATATATGTGCTCTTGAAATTGGTTGTTTCACACTGTTTGCCATGGTCCTCTCATTTGTTGTGTGATGTATTCTTGTATATGTACTCCGAAACCTGCAAAATAGAAATCCAAAGCCAAAAGGAAGCATTGTTTGTTACTTAATTCTAATGGGTAATAAGGAATTAGGAATAACTTAGAGAGATCCACCTTGAAATATAGATTAGGATAATAAAATTCTATCAGCTTTTGGAGTCCTCTCATTTGCTATGTGTGATGTGTTCTTGTATATGTACTTCTAGACCTGCAAAATATTATGAAATAACATAGAAAGCATGGTTGCTACCTTATTCTAAATAGTAATAAGGATTTAGGAATAACTTAGATAGATCCATATTGAAATTAAAAAAAAAAATTAAAAAAAATGTCTATCAGATTCGAAGTAGGAATGACATCTCATCCCCCATTGAAATGCCTTAGACAAAAAATGTCTATCTGTTCATTGTTCAGCACAAAAAAAAAAAAAAAAAAAAAAAAAAAAAACAAAAAAAACAAAACAAAACCACCATCATTCAATTGTTTAAAATTCAAAATCAGACACACAAAGATCCCATCCTAATGTTCACAATTCCATCAGTTTCTCAGTTTTCATAGAATAGAGCTGTTAACATGGTCTCGTATAAACCGATTGATGTAGCTTGATTTGAATTGAGATTTGTAAAAGAACTTATCTACTGGTCATGGAAGACAACTTCCTTGGATTTGATTATGGAAGACGATTTTCTCTCGGGGATTTCATACGCTCTCATAACTCGCAAGCGAAGAGCGCTTCTCGATTTCATACGCTATCACAACTTCTTTAATAGTGTTTGTATTGCAGAGGATGTGAAATATATATATATATATATATATATATATATATATATATATATATATATATATATATATATATATATATATATATATATATATATATATATATATATATATATATATATATATATAGATGTTTAGATATTTTAGTAATTGATTTGATTGGCTTAAACTTAGTATTTGGTTTTGATTGGCTGACTTAATCTTAGTAATTGATTTGATTGGATTAAACTTAGTAATTGATTTTGATTGGCTGGCTTAAACTTAGTAATTGATTTTGATTGACTTAAACTTAGTATTGACTGTAACTTAGTATTGGATTGGGCGAAAACTTTTTACAGTATCTCATTTTGTTTTAATATATATATATATATATATATATATATATATATGGTGTGAATCCAGTGAGACCCCTATGATGCATGAGATCATGAGATCTCATCAGAGCCATTAATTCATTGTCAATAGATGGTTAAGATTGAAAGAGAAATGTAAATTAATTAAGAATATATTTAAACCAGGACTATGTGGTCTAATGGTATCCGGGTTGGACTTCCATTTGGAAGATTATGAGTTCAAGCCTCAGTGGAGGCGTTATTGGTTCTTTGTGTTTCAGTAGGTTGAGAAAGTATATGAACAGATACTACAATGTAATAGAGCCAGTAACTTTCAAAAAAAAAAAAACCATAAGGATAAACAAGTAATTGTAGTCATGTGTTTAAATTTGGAATTTACAGAGCTTGCAAATGGATAGTAACTGTAACTTCTTCTTTTTTTTTTTTTGCTAATTTTTTATGGTGGTGTGTGCGAGTAAGATCGATGGCGTGTGCATTTTGTATAGACTTGATTCTATGCAATTTTTTTAAGGTTTTCAAGATTATTAGTTGGTGTGTGCATTAGAAAACGTTGTGGGTTTGTTTTTGAGAAAAAAAGACTTAAACAGTGCAACAAGTTTTTTTTTTTTTTCCATCATGTGGCGTATATTACGATGGTGTGTGCAGTAAGATCTATGGTGTGTGCATTTTATATGGACTTGGTTCTATGCAATTTTTTTTTTTAGGATTTTCAAGATTATTAGTTGGTGTGTGCGTTAGTATACGTTGTGGGTTTGTTTTTGAGAAAAAGACTTAAATAGTGCAACTGGGTTTTTTTTTTTACATGTGGCGTATATTATGTTAGTGTGTGCGTATATGTTTTTTGGCGTGTGCAAATTGAATGGATGGGGGTTTTACTTTTTAAATTTTTTAATTTTAAAATCCGAGATTAATATTTGGTGTGTACGTGAGTTCATGTTTGTGGGATGTTTTTAAAATTGGAAGGGCTTGTTTTTTTTTATTTGTTAACAAGAGGTATATATAACGGTGGTGTGCGCGCGTTAAGTATCTGGCGTGTGCATATTTACTAGTCTGTGGCTCTGAAGGTTTTTTTTTTTTTGCTTCGAACATGATTAGTTGGTGTGTGCATTAATACATGTTGCCGGCTTGTTTTTTAAGGAAAAGAATTAAATAGTGCAACAACTTTAATTCTCCCCCAACATGTGGCATATATTACGGTGGTGTGTGCGTATATGTGCTTTGGCGTGTGCAAATTGAATGGATGAGAGATTTGATTTTTATTTTTATTTTTTGGTATTTAAAAACCCATATAAGTATTTGGTCTGTGCGTGAAGTCATGTTGGTGGGTTGTTTGTCAAGAAAAAGATTTAAAAAGTGGAAGGGCTGGTTTTTTTATTCGTCAACTAGAGTTATATGTAATGGTGGTGTGTGTCGTGTAAGTTACGTGGCGTGTGCATATTTTGGTCCAGGTTTAATAATTGTTACAGAAACTATAATCAAATGTGTATTCGAATTCATGACGTAGTTTTTATTTATAACAGTGAAGATTAAAAAGATACCTAGTGTTGAGTTTTTATTATGTACCGAAGTTGTTTATTAACAATGCTATGTGCATGGCTGTCGTTGGGATTGATATTGGTAGTTTGTTTAGAATGAAAAAAGACAGAAAGAGTATTATTCGGTTGTTTTAAAATGCATCGTAGGTTCAATCTGCACTGGTCTGTGCATGTATGTGTTTAAGTGTGTGCAACGGCTGGTACGGCGGGTGTGCTTACGTTAACACTGAATTTTAAGTCGGTGTGTGCGAGATTGTCATGACGTGTGCGTATTATTAAAACGAATTTCTGTATGATGTATGATTTATTAATTTTAATTCGGTGTGTGTGTGTGTGTGATTGTCATGACGTATGCAATTATTTATAAAAATATATAAAATATTTTATTGGTCTCTGCGATGCAGGCCCCAATGAAGCAACTGATGAGGAACGGATTGTGGTATGGGGCAGAATTATTATGCATGGGGCAAAATTATTATGCATGGGGTGTGTGCATTGCCATGTAACTGCGTGTGCAAGTGACTGAGTTGCAGTCTTAAGAATGCCATCGTGTTAACGTTTTGGGATTTTAGTTATTATAGAATTAGCAAAGTTGTTATTTGGAGGGAGATTGAATCCACGCATGTTTTGTTTTTGCTTAAAATGTGTTTAAATAATGCGAAATGAGTGGACTAGGCGTAGATGTGGGGTGGCTTGGTGGGCTGTAAATTAGGTTTGTGCATACAGAGTTTTTGGTGTGTGCACGGGATTGGGTGTATTGAATTGGGTTTGGTTTTGTCCAAAATAATTATGTACGTCGGTGTGTGCATTTGTATGCAATGGCGTGTGCTAATTACAGTTCCGTCACTGTAAGGACAGGAGAATGAATTCCCAGTAAAAAATGAGTGAAAAACTTAGAGAGCGAGAGAGAGATGATTATCTTTTATTTAACTGTACTTTCACTAGTGTTCTGTACATCTATATACACACTGAGAATACAGCCACATTCATATGAATGGAAGGGAGGGGAGTGAGCTAACAACCTCCCTTGACTATCTCTAATCATGAGCAAAAAGGATGGATACCATGTATATGCACTCTCATTCAATTGAATATACAAGGATGACAGAATCACAGGACATCTAAATGCAATGTGCCCGAAATTTTTCATAGAGTTAACTTCATTAATGAAAATGCAAAGCCAAAAGTTGACAAAACCCAAATCCCCAAACATCATCAAACACAAAAGAGAATATATTCTTTTATACAAAATAGTAGTGTATCAAAGTTGAAACCAACAACATCAATATAAAAATTAGAATTAAATTAATTTGAATAAATAGACTATTCTTGATGTTAATATTATATCTATTTATATATATATATATATATATATATATATATATATATATATATATATATATATGTGTGTGTGTGTGTGTGTGTGTGTGCATCCGCGACTAATATTAATACAGAACAAAGAGTAAAAGAAGAAAAAACGACAGTACCATGCCAGAATGGCGATGAACAGAGTGAATTCTTCTATTCGATCCGGGCAATATCATCTTCGAGGCTATCAACTTCTCCACTCCCTACAATTAAACCCCCTCAGATAAATCATGAAATCCATAATTCAATCCCTAACTTCAATCACTAAACGATATCACTAAACGAACAGACTGGCACCAGAGAGGGATGAGCTCGCCAAAATGGAGGAGGCCACCTTCCTTGCGTCGCTGAGCGCAGAACAATCTGATAGAAGAGAAACTGAATATACATGGCATGGGGTGAGAGAAATATATTGACAATTGATTCCATACCAAAAATAACGCTAAAATCATCTACAAATGGCGGCATTAATTAAGGGAAAGTAGTAAATATAGTGAGAAAATGCCAAAATGACCCTGTCTACATATAAACTCATCAGCACGTGAGATCAAAATGCAATGAATCTGAAACGTTGAACACTAAAAATAAACGAACAAGATGTAGTCTCACCATCTCACTTGGCTAGGGGTCTCATTGGATCATATATATATATATATATATATATATATATATATATATATATATATATATATATATAGAGAGAGAGAGAGAGAGAGAGAGAGATAGAGAGAGATTCGTTGTTTTGTTACACTATTGAGTGCTTTACTAAAATATATAGATTTTGTTGTCACAAATTTTTGAGGTGCACTTTTTTAGAATCATGCTAAATTTGAGCAGTTTTTTGAAACTAATTTCTATTAATTCCCATTATTTTATTTTATTTCGCTATATAAAATTTTCGCTCTAGTGGCAATCTAAAAGAATTGTTCACTAAGTTTCTGCCAACATCTACATTTGAGAAATTTGTTTACAAAATTCTAATGCATGGACTATAAAAGGTTATTGTGTTCAGGGGGAACGACAACCTCTAAGTATATTTGAACAAATAGTCTAGAAGACCCTTATAATCTTAAATATTATGACCTAAATGCTTATAGTTGTACTCTTTTATCCTTAGCCAGGTTTTTTCTCAATAGATTTTCTTAAGCTATGGTTTTTAATGAGGCAACATGTGTGATATATGGTTCACACTTCACATACATCGTGTATTTTTTTTCTCGACTAATTTTTTCCACTCAATTTTTCTAAGGAGACTTTTAACGAGACATGTGTATGGTAAGATAATGACCAAGGGAGAATGTTATAAATACTTGATTTATTGTCATTATCCTATTTTCTTGTATTTACTATTAAATACCGTTTTTCCATATATATATATATATATATATATATATATATATATATATATATATATACACATATACATATCAGTTATGAATGAAAATGAGCTATAGAAGTTCCAACATTTTTCAGTTTCTCTTCCCTTTACTTTTCTCTCTATCTATTCTCTGTATTATTTTTGCGTACAATTACGCTAAAAATCATCTCAGTAGACTGAGTTAAAGGAGGCCAAATTTATAACAAAAATAAATTAAAAATTTAAAAAAGAAAAAAGAAAAAAAGGGACCATTATTGTTTGAACCATGGTCCACACAGCTCTATGAACCACAAATGAAAAAGTACATTATTATTTGAAAGTACATTATTTTGTATACTATCAAATAATGTGCATTTAGTGCACAAATAATGTATTTTTAAAAATGTACTTTATATTCACTGAAAGTACATTATTTTGTATAATGTACATTCAGTACACAAATAATGTACTTCTAGTATATTAAAAATGTATTTTTTATGGTTCGCACACTTGTGTAGACCACGGTTCAAAAACACATAAAATACATCATTCTAATTCATAAAATACATTATTCTAACATAAAATATATTATTCTAATTTATAAAATAATTATTTTACCCTAGAAAACTTATTATTTTAACACATAAGCGCGTAGAGCATTATTAATTTTTAAACGTCAAAACGATATTGTTTTGGATCACCATGTTCGACACAATAATTTGCCTTTGGCCGGAGCAACCAGTAACACCAACTAAATTGGTCTAAATCCATGAATTTGACTTGTTCGCGGTCAATTACACCTTTTTTAATTATTAAATTGAATGAACAACAACATTTTGAGATAGTTAATTGGTTAATTTTAACATTTTTCCCAAAGAAAAAAAAAATTGAAACTAAAAGGAGTTGTTATACCATGGATCAGGGTCCACCTTACAAGGTAAATTAGAGTTCAAAATACACAATTTACATACTAAGTGTTTATAATTCAAATACTAAATGTTCACAATTTACCTTTTAAAAAATTGTGAATATTTAATATATAAATTGTGAATATTCAGTATGTAAATTATGTATTTTGAACGCAAAGTGGACTGAATCCACATAATAATTTGCCAACTAAGGATCCGTTTGGAAAGTAGGAAAATGACTTTTTCCAGAAAATATTTTTCTTTTCCATGTTTGGTTGCATTCTGAAAAACTGTCTTAGTGTGTTTGGTTCATATTCTGAAAAATGGGTAGAATTGTATAATTAATTATTTTATTTAGAATATTATAACATGTATAATAATATATAATAATACAATAACAATTTTAAATATAATAAAAAATAACTAATAAGATATCAAAATAACTTACCAAAGTCTTGTAATTCAAAACAACAACAACAACAACAACAACAACAACAACAACAATAATAATAATAATAATAATAATAATAATAATAATAATAATAATAATAATAATAAGTGGTATAGTAGTGGTGGTATGGTGGTGGTGTAGTGGTAGTGGTAGTGGTGTTATTTGTTATATAATAATAATAATAATAATAATAATAATAATAATAATAATAATAATAATAATAATAATAATAATAATAATAATAATAATAATAACAACAATAACAACAATAACAACAACTAGTAGTTGCACCCGTGCGATGCACGGACATATGATATAGACAAAAAATTAACATTAGTGTAATAATAATAATAAAAAGAATAGTATATGAAATAATTATTGAAAAATGATTAACATTGCAATTGTATTATGCATTATTGAAAACTTCTTTGTATATGACATTTGTAGTCGTACTTACAATACATTATCCCCAACATAGAAAACGTGTTTTCGTCAATTGTTGCAAAATTATCATCTTGAGTTTGCAATAAATGTGAGGTGGTATGCATATCTCAGAATTACCATCAACTATGTTACCGATGGTTCCATCACCAATATTAGTAACTCTCTTTGTAAAATTTTTAAGTTCATAAAAAATCATCACCATAATTTATCCTTTGCAAACGTAAAATTTTCTGTTAGCTTGAGTACTTTACAACTCATCCAAAGGTTTAAAAAAAAATAATAATAATAATAAATAAAAATAAAAATAAAAATAAAATTGTTTGCCCCAACAATATCTTGTGTTATTCTCTTTGGAATTACTGAGAATATTTGACAAAAATCTCCATAAAAAAACAGCTGCCTTCCGACCAAAAGTCATATAATAACTACATGGTTTTTTGAAGCATAACAAATCTATCATTGTTTTTAACAACACTTCGAAGCAATGTTTATGCATCATTGGAGCTTCACCTGAAATTATCAACTTGCACTGCACAATTAACTCTGCTAATTGACTCGGTTGTTTTATGTTACATGTGGATTCTTCTGTTATACAAATAGCTATTGCAAATTGAGAATATAATGTGTAGTTCTTCCACCAGGTAGTAGCAAAGATACTATACCGCTAGACAACTTCCTAAACAATTTTAGGTCTTCCCATTGAATTTGATGTCAACAATGCAACAAACAATTTCCCAATGTTGCAAAACACGCTAGGCGTCCCCTAGGCGCCGATTTTTTATTTATTTATTTTTATTTTATTTTATTTTATTTTTTTAATTAAAAATAAAATTAAAAATTAAAAATTTTTAAAATTTAGTAATAAAACATAAGGTTTCCATAGTTATTTCTTAGAAATTATTTACGAAAGTGGTTGTAAAAGTGTTCAAAAGATTGTTTAAATCATCTAAATACATAAAAAAACTAAAATTAAGAGCTAAAGAAGCATTTTTTTGAGAAATTAGTGGACCAAACCGCCTCGAAAAAATACGCGATTTGAAAAAAAAAATTGTCCAAAACGGATAACCGAGTCAAAAGTTATGCCTTCCGAAACTTTTTCAACATTAAAAAAAAAAAAAAAAAATTATAGCGCCGAACCGCCGAACCGGCCGGCTAGGCGGCCGGCCGCGGAGGAGGCCGTTCCTCGCGGCGGCGCAATGGCGCCTAGCGCCTAGGCGCGATTTTTGCAACATTGCAATTTCCTCATAGCACATCCTGTCGCCCATTGGCTTGCCTCATTTACAGCGTCAACATATTCTTTGTCATCGTCTATTAATCCTCTAGCATAACATTCATCTCTGAATGACTCATACTCTATACAATCAACCATTATTATATCTGTATAACCTGTAGCACCCATGAACCTTATTTAAGATACATCTAAGATAATAAATCTCACATGTTCCTGGTGGCACATAGAATATTCAGTCAATTGCAAAACCCCTATGTCTAGGATGTCATTCCCTAAGATTCTTTTTCCAAAGAAATATTGTTGACATCTCTGCATTAGTTAAACACCTTGCATCCGGGAATTCTTTTTCCAGATTATATTCTCATTTATCAAATATCCTCAGTATAGCGAGATTTTAAATCATATATTAATTTCAAAAGTTGGTGTTGTCATATAGTGAACTAACATAAATGCTAATTCGTCCAATATCTAAACTCATCAATACAATCTTTATTACAAAAAAATTAAAAAGAAGGTAAAATGTTGAATCTAATACTTCATCTACAATTTCATTTTTATGCATAAAATAAAATAAGGTCCCAAAATAAAAACAAAGTACTTAATATATTCTATTCAATTTATATACTACCTCTTTAATTTTTCAATATATGCAACTGCATATATATTAATAAGAACCAAATATGAAACTTTTGCTTTTCATTTACATGATTCACCAAACCTGTACTCCTCTTTTGAAATACTCAAACAAAAAGAAGAAACTTGAATCTTAAAAGTTGGTTAATATGTTTCAATGTTTCTTATTTTGTTGTTTGACTTTAACCTCTATTTTTCTGTACTTTTAACTTACCGTGGATAGTTTATTTTTATTTTTTTCAAATCAGTATGTGTTCCATTTACCTATGCCTGACATACTCTTCACTGTATGCGGCAATACAATTAGGATTAAAGGTTTTTCTTTTTTTTTTCTTTTGCAAACAGGATTAAACATTTTGATGTCCTCCACATACAAATGCATTGAAAAGTACCCAGAAGTTTGCACACAAATGCACGGGAAACACCCTGAAAGTCATAGAAAATCTTATATACTATTTTTTATACAAATTGAGAAAAAAAAATATTCAATACATGGTAGGTAGTAATAATATAATGAACTGATGAAAACTGAACCTCGCTAATCTAATGCCCCTTTACTGCTTTGATCAATAGAATGAACATCATAAGAACAACAATCCAATTACCCTGAAATTAAAAACTAACCACAAGAAATTAAAGTGTGTCTAGAAGTGAATGCATGGAACAATATATAATATGATAGTCCGTATTCATTATATAGTATCTAATGCTCAAATACTATAGAAGAGCCCACAGATCCTTTAACACAACCATAATTTTTTCTAAGTTTCTTATGGTCGTCATCTTTATTAGACACTTTGGGAACTCCTTTTCCCCAACACCAGCATTGCCTCCATGCACATCGCAATAACCAACTACAACACCGTCGTCCTCATCGACCGCACAAACATCAACCATTTCAAGATAATCCTCTCCGCCGACCAATGCCGCAATGACCCCCAACGAACAAATTCTGATAACTCTTGATGTTACGGACACTCTGTCATCCTCAACCTCAAAACCAACTCCATCTGCCCCCTCAAGATCCTCACCGACACCTGGTGCTCCTCCAGCCAATGAGTCCTAATGTTCTCTCTTTCTCTTTCAAAATCCATGGTTGCGCCTACATAATGAATACAACTGAAATTAAAGAAAACAGACCTAAAGATTCAAGATAACTATAGCACTCAAATACAAATTTTACCTTATATATATATATATATATATATATATATATATATATATATATATATATATATATATATATATATATATATATATATATATATATATGTGTGTGTGTGTGTGTGTGTGTGTGTAAACGGCACTGTAGAGATTGTCATCCAGAGGGTCAAGTAGATCAAGAAACTGCAAGTTGGAAAATTTAATCATTGAAACTGGAAAAACTATGACCACAATACAATTGCTCACTTCGAAATAAATCTCTTTGGAACTCTCTAGAAAAATCAAAGTCATCTCACATTCATGCCTCACTGTTGTATGAACTCATGCCTTCTTCACAACGCCATTACTGCTCATAGCATCTCATAATTTTCTATTCTTCTCACCGGTTCATGAATAATTGAGTATTTTGATATTATTATGCACACAGGGGATAGATGACTTGGATCTGCAGACGACAATCATAATGAAGGTCGGAAAGGAAAAAGAATATCCAAAGGTCAAAAATCTTAAAAGAGAAGCTTATCAAAGAAGGTGAAGGCAGGGAAATTGTCTATGAAGTGGAAGGTATTACTCTGAGCGTGAAGCCATTCTATTTCTATAGCCATTTGCAAGAAGCATATTTATTTTTGTCATTAATGCAGCCGACTATTACAATACCCAATTCTTTGAAAATGAACAAAATGTACTCTACGTCTCTACTACCCATGAAAACATTTATTTACAGGAGCCTTGGAAACACCCAAAATTTTATCGTTTTATCATATATAACATTTAAACGATACATGCATTCAATACCCTTTTCCCATAATACACATCGGATTACGAAGAGATCCAAAAGCAAATAATATAAGTATTTAATTAAGCCAAATACTCTAAGCTTAAAACAACACAGTTTCGCGTAGGCGGGAAATGATGTGGCAAAAAAGTTTTTGCTATTATATAGAGACATAGAGGAAGATAAGATAACAACTGGTGGTGGTATGACAGTGGTGGTGGTGGTGGTAGTGTGACGGTGGTATATGGTGGTGGTGGTGATGGTGGTGGTGATGGTGGTAGTGGTATGGTGGCGGTGTGGTGGCAGTGATTGCAGTGGTATGGTGGTGGTGGTGGTAGTGAGGTAATGGTGGTATGGTGGTAGGGAGGTGGTTGTGGTACGGTGTGGTGTTGTTGATGTTGGTGGTGGTGTGTAAAAGTTGAAAACGGGGGCGGAGCTACCTTTAGGGTAGGGGGCCTGCCCCTTACCCCACCCCTCATTTTTAGTAGATATTATATATATATATATATATATATATATATATATATTAATATGGATAAATTATATTTTTGGTCCTTCCTAATTTTTCAGGAAAGTTACACATTTGTCCTTAAGTTATGTGGTAATGGTAGAATTCATCCCTAATTGTTGGTCGTGCTCACTTTTCGTCCCTAAGCTATAATTAACGTCACAAATTTCGTCCTTTTAATAACATGTTGTACTCACTCTTAGTCTCTGAGTTATATAATGTTGCAAATTTTGTCCCAAATTTTTGTTAGTAAAGGAACGAAATTTGCAATATCATTTACGGTGTATATTTTAAAGACGATAAGTGAGCATGACTAATAATTAGAGATGGATTTTACAATTGTCCTATAACTTAATTTGGGACAAGAATTGCAATTTTTCCTATTTTTTACTATTGTATATATTTTGTGTTATGTGAAAAATTCAAAAGTAATATTTGACAACATTAACAATCTTACTCATTATATATTTCATATATTATTGCACATAGTATAATTTAAAATAATTATCAATAATAATCGGCACAATTATATATAGTATATATATAATGATATTGTATGGTTTGTACTAATGTCGACTAAGATATAAAATTTTTTCTATAAATTCGCCACCCCCCCCCCCCCCCCCCCCCCCCCCACACTCCAACCTAGACTTTCTGGAAAATGACTTCTCAAAAAAAGGAAAGTCATTTTCCTCCAAAACAAGGCTATTTTTCAAAGTCAACGAAAAATGATTTCTATTGACTTGATTTTCCAAGCACATTCAATCATTGGAAACCTGAAAAATGAAAAAATTGTTTTCCAGACTTCCAAAAGGGGGTGTTTGGTTGGCATGAATTGCAATTCAACGAAATGATAAACTACATTGTTTGGTTGGAAGGAATTGGAATTCCCTCAATTCATATGTCCCCCTATGAATTGCAATTATGAATTCATCCATACAATGAAAAGGAAAAATGACATATTTGTCATTAAATGTTATTATTACTATTATTAAACAAGAGTATTTTAATCTTTACATATTTGTCATTATTCCACCCTACCAAACAATGTAATTATAATTTTTACTTTATTCATACCTTATGCTTTTCCCACCAAATTACAATTTCTTTCCTACTTAATTCTTTCATTCTAACCAAACGTCCCGTAAAAGTATTTAATCAATTTCTGTTTAGGTTCTTATTTGTCCTCATTTCTTGGGCCATTCCCTAAAAGCTTATCCTGAGGTATGGGCTCTGTTACAGAGTTTAAGTAGCTCTCAAATTGGGCTGGAACATTCCTTGGACTAGCAGGGCATTTAGATTTGAGTTGTTATTATACCATGGACCAGGGTTCACATTGTAAGGTGAACCCTAGTCATAAATAACGTATAAATTGTGTTTCTAAGTCAAATCACATAATAACTGTAGAAGTAAATTTGTGAATACAATATATGTTCATCAAATCCTAATATATTTTTTTGTGTGACTGCAATATTTGAAAGGAATTTATGAATACAAAACAAGATAATTAAAAGATAGATTGTAAACATTTAGGAGTTAATACCATTTGGAGTCCTCTGAGTATAGTGATTTTGTTACGTTTAATCCTAAACTTTCAAATTAACCACTTGTGGTCCTTCGACTTTCAAGTTGTTACCATCCGTAGTCCATATTAACCACCCATGGTCCTTCAACTTTCGAAATTTAACCATCTGTGGTCCTCATAGAAGGACCATGAGTGGTTAAAATTTGATAGTTGAATGACCATGAGTAGTTAACTCGGACCACGGATAGTAAAAATTTGAAAATAGTATGACCATGAGTGGTTAATTTGAAAGTTTAGGACTAAACGTGACAAAACCACTATACTCGGAAGATCCCATAAGGCATTAACTCAAACATTTAGTATGTAAATTGGGAACATTTGGACCCGAGTCCACATTGCAAAGTGGACCTGAATCCACAAAATAATTTGCGCTTAGATTTTGGGCAAATTATATAATGAACCAAGATTCATCTTGCATTGTGGATCATGATTTAAAACGATACAATTAATACATTTTGTATATTTTTCCTCCACATCCAACCCCAAAAAGGCTCTATGCCATCTAGAGGAGTGTCCCAACAGTTAACACATTGTGTATCTTTTTCCATCCACGTCCAACCCCTAAAAAGGCTCTATGCCATCCGGAGGAGTGTCTTAGACCGTTGTCCTTCAATTACCAATCATAATATGATAGACTTTGGTCCACATTTGTAAGCCTAATATAACTCATTTTGCTTTACAGGATTGTAGTGGCCTCCTTGACGAGGAATGCAAGTCATATTTTGGTCAGGCTTCGTATTGTAATTTGTAACAACTAATGACGGTTAGATCATGTCTCGGAGGCAGGCGTGACACAGAGAGAAATGGTAACGTATCAATTTCGTGACACTAACACGCCAGTATTCCTTGTAAATTAGATTGGGCAATGCTTGCTTTTATTTATTTATTTATTTTAATCCTTGATTGAAGAATAAAACAAATGTTTGCTAATAAAACAAAACATTTGTCTCAAATTTTAACTACTCAAGCAGAATTCTAGGAACTGCTGCTTAGCTAGTCAACTGGCACCTCCACCTCCATCTTCAACCCAGGATGCTCAAAAACCTGGAACAAAAAACAACATAATAAAACACATCAAAAAGAAAAATAAAAAGAACATATCGGGTGTGTTTGGTAAATACTCCAAAACTGTTGTAGGTTTGACTAATTGATAGCATTAGCTGATTGTAGAAAAGTGTTTGGTAAATTAACTGTTAGCTGGAAGCTGATTACATGCAAAATGACTTTCTCAAAAAACTTATCGAAAAAGCTATTGAGTAACTTTTTTAATTTTAGCATTTTGGAACAATAAATTGTTACAAAAAACTAATTAATCAAACACTCATATTGATTGTTTAACCAAGTCAAACAACTAATAGTGGTCAAATAAATCAAAATTGGCTGAGACTAACTATTTTACCAAACAGGGCCGATCCTCAAATACACTTCATTGTTCCTTTCATGTCTTGGCAAGGTACTAATCATATGTCTCATATAGAAACCAGTGTTGGTTCTATCTTACTGCTAAATGTTTGAGAATTCGAAAATGGGAACGAATATGAGACATACCAACCTTAACGAAATCGTCCAAAAGTAACAAGGAGTCCCTCGCATAACCTGCCTCGTGCAGAACTTGGCTCAAAACATCCTACGAAACACAGAATAGAACACGCTAGGAACTTGTCAACACCTTAAAACGCGTTTCTCAGAAAGGAGAAAAGACAATAAGACAAATTAACCGTACTGCATAAATCTCACAAGCATACTAGAAAACAATGAAGGAAAGTTGCATGCAAATGCCAAAAGCTAGAAGCAGCGTAAAATATTAAGTGTTGAGTCTAAAAGAATGGAATGCGTAATAGACACCTAATTATAGGCTTTCCCACAACACGCTATATATCGTATTTACAAATTCAATAAGAAACGATAGAAAACAGAAATAATGGTAAATTAGGCATAGAATGATTTGAACCTTTCTTTGCTTATCTGACATGAACGAGCCAGTCAAATCCTGAAGCACTTCCATCATGTCATTGAATGAGACCTTCCCATTGCCATCAGAATCATATACTTTGAAGATAACTAACACATAAACACAATTCATCCGAATCAAACAAGAGATATGAAGAACTAAAATGAGAGTAAGAAATACATAAATACTGCATGGTCACTAATTTACTATTCGAGTGACAGGCATAAGTTCAAAGCATAAAATAATTTTCTTTGATATAAAATGGAAGCATAATATCAGCCTCTCAACTCCTAATCAGCACCCGTGCCCTTGAAGTGCAGGGATCAGGGAAGGAATGCTTGTCGCAATAGTTCTTCCCCGAGACCGTGAGGGTACATACACTACAATCAATGTTAAAGTTCAGTCCCTTTTTATAATAATTAGCACTAAGACTCAATTTTCAGAAGAACAAATATAATGCCAGCCATGCTCTGATGATACTTTGGCTCTTAAGCTTTCACAAAGTAAAAGAAAAATTTCAAACACGTACCAAATAACAGCATAGCAGGCATTTCAAGACAAGATTTTTTGAAGTAAGCATTGAAAAAGCTTTGCCAAAAAAATAGAGAACCTGAACTAAAGCTATCTATATAATACTTGAACCAAGAAAAAAGCAGTATACTTCACGTCTTGAATGAACTAAACAAAACATATCTGCTAATCCACACATACAGAGTAGTCGGGTGGGGGTAAATAACCTACGTTCAATTTTCTGCCGCATGCTTGCTTTGGCACTAAAAGCTGACAAAAACGCTACAAAGTCCTTGAAGTTTAAGCCATCTACCATCTTGAGCAATCTCTGGAAGATTAAAAACAGATCAGATAATCAAACAAGGCAACAATAACACCAATCACAACTGTACTTTCATCCCAAAAACCAACCTGAGATAGTGGATTCATGGCAAACTCTGGAACTGATAAAAACTCATCAGCTGATATGAACCCCTTGGCACTCCTATCAAGTTGGCAGAACCTCTCGTATAGTGACACTATTTCTTGCTGATTAACTAAATTTTCCATAAAAAAAATTTCAGTAACAAATAGATCAAATCTATAAAAAGGGTACAAAAGAAAACAAATAGATGCATCAATTAAAGATAGATTCTTACATAGATGGTCACAGTGATCTTTAACGTCTTCAATGTCATACTGGGTCAACATTGAAGAAGCATTACCCATTGTTCAATCTCACTGTAAATCAACATTTTGCACCAACTATCAGACTCCCACTCATCAAAATCAAATCTTTTTCCACAAAAGAGTATAACACTAATGATCAAAATCAAATCTTTTTGCACAAAAGAGTATAAAACTAAGTTCAGAAGGCGAAAATGAGCTTCGGGCAAAAGCCATGAAACAGAAAATTACATGAAATTCCAAGATTTTTGGTTGGCGGTGTGAAGGACAAGACCAATGAGAAAGAAACTGCAAACCCAAAAATTTACACAGTGGTACTAATAGTAGCAGCAGACGAAAGGATTGGATTGAGATTCATTATTCAATTCGTCAGCATGGGAGCTCCAAAAAGATTAAAAGAATACCTTGTTCACTCCAAATTGAAGAGGAATATATGATTGATTCTCTCCACTCCACTCTTGCTATTTTGGATCCCTCACCTCGTACTCGTCGCCGTATGGGATTTGTTTATTGCACGCAATGTCAGGACTTCTTGTTTAATTTTGTTTTGGCGAGGACTGAATGAGGGGGTCAACCCGTGCGCCCAGCTAACTTTTTTGTTTTTTTTTTTTTGAAAATAACTTTTTTGTTTAATCAATCCTTATAATTAAATTCTTAATAACTTTATATATATATATATATATATATATATATATATATATATATATATATATATATATATATATATATAATATAATATAATATAATATAATATAATTATAATAAGAGCCAATAATGTTAGGTCCTTAACTGGAATAAAAAAATGTCAATACTATTTGTTTCTTAAAATGAATGGTTCATAGTATTTTGATTTAGTATTTTTAATGATTTTTCTTATTTACCCTTTATTATATTATTTTCTTTCTTTAAATAACCTTAAATTCCGTTAGTATAAATTTTATTAACGGAATATTCCGTTAACTATTTATTATTCTTAACTTACTCATTAATTTTTATAAGAAAGGTTTTAGGTTCGAACCTTATTCCAATTAGAGTTAGCATAATTGTTAAACATAGACTACGAATATGTTAAAATGTATTAAAAAATAAAATAAAAAATTTAACATAAACTTTGGTCAAATAATTAGCCAGACTAAATACATAGCATTCGATGATTATAAATCAGTAACTTTGATAATCATTTGATTTTCTTTCATTAAAAAAATAATAAATTTAAGTTCATTTTTTTTTTCATTTAATTAATCTTCTTTTGATTATTGAGAACAAAACTTAATATTTCAATTATGCTTTTATCAATACATGAAAACTTCTAAAGAATTTTGTAAGTTAATTTTTACTATATTATTATAACAATATCTATTGTAACCTTATATTTTGAATTATTTATTATCATCATCTATTGACAGCAATTGTCATTGACAAACTCTCAAAACAATTTGTCTCAACAACGAATGAGAATTTTTTAAAAAAATCAATGATTTCATTATTGTGGATGAAAAGTATATACGCCACTTTATTCAATCGTTATGCCGTGGAACTGTGTCCACCTTGCAATGTGGACACAGTTCTATGTTCATAATTACTGAAGTAAATCTTCATAATTATAAAGCTATATATTCATATTTTTTTAACTTCATATTCATAATTATTGAACTTTATATTCACAATTGCAGAACTCTATGTTCATAATTATTAAACTATATGTTCATAATTATAAAACTATATATTCATAATTTTTTAACTTCATATTCACAATTATTGAATCTCTATATTCATAATTACAGAACTATATGTTCATAATTATGTTCACAACTTTATGTTCATAATTTTTTGAACTGTATATTCATAATTATGAACAATTTTGGAACCGTGTCCACCTTTATCCACCTTGCAAGGTGGACACGATTCCACATCATAATTTTCCCACTTTATTGCTTTTATTACTTAAATTAAAAAATAAATTAGTAGCTACAACAAAAAAATAATAATATATATACATTTAATTAATTTAAAATTAGATGTCTCACAACACATGAAACATGTAGGGAAAACTACCACTACCAAATATCAACATGTGCTTGTAAGATAAAGAGTTCATAGCACAACTAAGATTTCAGTCATATACACAACAAGACAAATCTAAAACTTCATACAGCATAATCTCATTGCATGATGAATTCCTCTATGATACTACCACTAAACCAATTGCACATGACACACTACCAATAACAAAAAAAAGAAAAAAAGAAAAAAAAGACATGTACTGAAAATGAAAACAATAACAATGCTACCTAAAAGAGAATTAGAAACATTTAAACCAAAAATAGTATTTATTTAGACTATCGCTTTTAGACTTAGTACTTAGATTTACGTTATTACAAAGTTGCAAACATTTATTTTTGTGACAGTTATATATAATCAATCTCTCATATATTATCTTGCATTTATATACTTTAAATTACCGATTTAAATAAACAAATTCAACATTTATTTACCTATGCATGAACATCTTCTATATAATATAGCATTGATATACTTTGAAATACTTATTTAAAAGTAAGTATTGGGCATTATCCTATTCGCGCAAAGCGCGTAGAAAAACTAGTATATACTAATAAGAGCCCAAGAGAGTTAGGCTTGTAATGGGTAGAAAAAATGACGGTCAAATTTTTTAATCAAATGAATGGCTCAGATTGATCAAATTTTAATTTTTTCTTAAGATTTCCTAATTTATCCTTAATGAATATGATTATCCGTTAACTTTTCCGTTAAATATTATCTTTTCCGTTAATTTCTGTTACTTCACTGTTAACTTACTCATTGATTTCAATAAGAAAGGTCTTAGGTTCGAACCTCATCCCAATCAAAGTTGGCATAATTAGTACTCTATTTTACTCTTATTAAATTAAAAATAATAATTTAGTAGCTACAACAAAAAATAATACATATACATTTATTTATTTTAGAATTATGTGTCTACAATGTCTTTATTCAAAAAAAAAAAAAATATTCATTATCAATAAATTAAATAAGAGAAATAATTTCATTAGTTATATTTGCTTTATTTTTCTCCAATATAAAAATTCTTTAATTCAAATTCATAAATTGATTATATTTGTTGCATTGTCCCTACAATGTCTTTATTAAAAAAAAAAGATTCATTGTCAATAAATTAATTAAGAGAAATAATTTTATTAGTTATATTGTCTTTATATTTCTCCAATGTAAAAATTATTTTCATTCAAATTCATCAATTGATTATATTCACTATATTGTCCATTATCTTTTTTGTGCACTATTTTTAATTAAATATCAAAGTTATAATACAAAATTAATGCTATATATTTATTTATCAAGTATTTTATTAATACCATGACAAATTTTTTTTTAAAAAATAATAGAGTCAATCATATTAACCACTTGAGGGATTTGTTGACAAAGAGAATATTCAAATTACACAACAATTTGAAGTGAGAACTATCTTGCGATGTCCTTGTTTAACGATCAGGAGTTAGCAGTTAACGCTCGGATTATATTAGCGGATTTGACCAGCGAACTATATCAACGATTGGTAAAAAGATATTTGAAAAAATTAACTGTATATATTAACATGTAAAATGACCTAATGGTATACATATATTTAATAATAATAATAATATAATAACAACAACAACAACAACAATAATAATAATAATAATTGTTTTAAAAAATAAAAAATATATATAATTAAACCAATCATATTAACTACTTGTGGGATTTATTGACAAAAGAGTATTCAAATCACACAATAAATTGAAGCAGGAAACTACCACCCAATGTCCTTGTTTTGCAATCAGCAGTTAGCTCTTCAATATTAGTATATATTTAATATTTTATGCCCTAATTTTTATTTGCCCTCCCTTATGTCCCGTATTTGGTTTAACCATACCTATACAATTATTTTGTTGACAATTATAATCAATCTTGACTATATTATCTTGTATTTGTAGACTTAGAATTACATATTTAAATACGTAAATTCAACATTCAATTATCTATGCATGAACAATTCTCTTATAATCTTTTCTTGATATACTTTAAAGTACTTATTTAAAAAAAAAAATTGGGCATTATCCCAACCGCGCAATGCGTGTAAAAAACTAGTTTATACCATAAAATTTAAAACAATTACGAGTTTTTTGCACTTTTGGTCCCACAATTATAGTGGCACTATCAAGATTGATCCGTAACTTTCAAATCTTGCAATTTCAGTCCACGATTATTGTTTTTGTTGCAAAAATGGTCCTTACAACCAATTTTCTGTCAAAATCTCACGGGAGAAAAAATTCCTCATTTCAAATAGGGATAAAATAGACATTTACATTGACCTTGCAATCTCGAACCGCTGTTGACCTCTTACTATGACCAAAGTGCGAAAATATCAAACATAAAAAATCCAATTGCCAGAGACGAACCCTAATTTGCTCTCATCTCATCAACCCATATGCGAACAAGAGGAAAACAACGATTGTCATCTTCAACACGTCATCCATTGTCGATCTTCATCTTCTTTATTTTGAAGGAAAACATAATGGCTACATCGTTGATGAGATGAGAGCAGATTATGGTTTGTCTCTGGCAATTGTTTTATTTTTTGTTTGATTTTTCGCACTTTGATCAGAATAAGAGGTCAACAGCGGTCCGATATTGCAAGGTCAATGTAAATGTCTATTTGATCCCTGCTTGAAATGAGGACTTTTTTTACGGTGAGATTTTGACGGAGAATTGGCCGGAAGGACCATTTTTGCAACAAAAATAATAGTCGTGGACTGAAATTACAAGATTTGAAATTCGCAGATCAATCCTGATAGTGGCACTATAGTCTTGGGACCAAAAGTGTAAAAAACTCAAACAATTACTAACAAAGTAAACTAATTGATGGGTTAAATGAAAGAAAAATGACGATTTTAGTCCATTAGTTATATCAAAATTATAGATTCAGCTCATTAATTATAATTATATACAATTTTTTTCTTTAAATTATGTTGAGAGTGACAATTTCAATCCATTATTTATAGATTTTATTAATATTAATAATTTATTTTAAATTTCTAAATTATTAAATGATATATTGGTTATAATGGTTTTATTGGGACTGAGTCCACCATAAACCAGGTATTGAAACAGGAAATAGAAGAATAATAATCTTATTGCTAGGGGCGACAGGCCCAATAAAGTACGTACAAATCCCAAGAAACTGGGCAAAAAATGGCGGCCCAAAAAATAAATAAATAAGCTATAAGCTATTAAACTAATAAGGAAACAAAACTAAATATGTTACCAACAAGACTTGAACCATAGTATACCAATTAGAGGGAGAATACCATATTACTTAACCAAAGGAGTCGTTATGTCTCTCAAGTGTGTCCTGTACAAACCAACCTCCCCCCCCCCCCACACTTATACTACCACTGGCCTAGCCTACACCATCCACGTGTACGTCATCCAAGCAAGTCAGTTCCTGTCGCACACGTGTCCCACGTCGCCCACCCTCTAGCCTCATCCTCCGCTTGCTATCTGCCTCACCTCCCTCACACTCACGCTAGCCCAACTACCCCCATGCTACCGTCCAAGCGCTACACTACCAGGTCCCCTGGGGTGCGACCGACCGCACTTAGCGCGCCCAGGTCACGGAGCACCCACAACAAACGGGCGCGCTAGCGTGCTCTGTGTGTGAGAGCCCGTGCCCAGGTGCACTCTTAGGCACCCCACCACTCGAACAGGATGCACCGGGGAGCACCCGACACCTTTGGGGCGCCTCACCTCTCGGCGATGTTCGCGCCACTTGGCGCCCCTCGTCGGCGCTCCATGACAGCCGGCGGCCGGCGCCAGCTGTCCCCCCATTACCCAACCTCCTTTCTTGGGCCTCCTTCACGATCCATCATAATTTATCAACTAAGTGGGCCCAACTCCCTATATCCCATCATAAGTCCCCACTTCTTCTATTCATTAAACTAGTGTCTTACCCGTGCGATGCACGACAACAATTATGATATGATGAATTAAGGGAGAAATTTAAAAAATGGAAAATCATCGTAGAAGTGTATGAAAGAAACTATGATTAAATATTATAATAAAGTTTTACAAATTTTGGAAAACCTCTTTGTATACAATGTTTGCTGTAGAATTACTTTGGGTGTTCTCCTTATCACAAATCAAAATCTTCAAACCATTTGGGTTGGTGACTCTTGAAATAGCAACATATAATTGTCCATGACTAAATACTAGTCTTTTCAAAAAGAGTCCTACGTGAGAAAGTGATTGACTTTAACAATTGTTAATCGTCATTGCGTTAGAGGGAATTGTCTTCTTTGAAATTTAAAAGGCAATCTCAAATCTGAAGGAGTTAATGACATTCTTGGAATCAAGATTTTATGACCTGCACTACTTCCGGAAAATACCTTTGCTTCCAAAACATGATTTCCAAGTTTTGTAATAAGTAATAACCATGCATCCTGGTCCCATTACACAAACCAACTGAGTGGTTAATATTTCTCAAGAGCATAACCGGAGTACCTACTTTTAGCCTGAGTTCATGATTAGGCACACCAAAACACTTAATCCCATTCAAAAATTCTGACGTGTGCACATCAACTAATAGATCAACATTAGAATATGATTTGCAAGCACTATCAAAGCTGAAATATGTATTTCCTTCAGATGTGTTTAAAGAAACCATATATTCATTGATAGAGTCAACCACATCAAGTGATGGAGCCAATATTGCCCCCTTTTCCAAGTATGTTGGATCATAAAAAATATTGGAGTATGATGGATATGTACTTTCCACAATAGCTGCAATGGGATCTCCAAAACATTTCAACAAAGTCTCTTATGGAATAGTAATGTTTTCACATCAAATTGTTTGCCTCTGAATCTCTCCATCTCCTATATTCGCAATCCATTATGAGAATTGCTTTAGCTTTTCATAATCACTATTTGAGTATGAGTTTGATGAGAGCTTGTAGTTTCTCTCTCTAGAGTTTGAGGAGGAGTTCTAGTCTCATAGCTTGAAGATCATTGTAGAAGAAGACATCAAGTTACATTCTAGTGGTGCAATCTATTGTTTTTGAATCTCAATTTCTATTTCATATTTGGATTGTTACTTCTTACTTTGATTTGAAATGATCTTCCATTTAGCTATGTGTGGCTAGGTTTAGATAGGATTAGGATTGTGAATCTCAAATCATGATGCTAAAGTGAGATTTAATTTTTAATTAGGTTTTGATATTGTGATTGTATGTGTGAATTGTGTTGCCATTGAATGCTTTGTGTGCTTCTTGTGGAGTCCAGCCAACTCCGTGAGGGAAGTAATCTAGGCAAGGAATTGCTAGATTACTTGGTGGTTCATTTCTTTGGCATTTCCTAGTTCAATATCCGGGAGGATGCAACTAGGAATGAAGTGTAGGCAAGGTGTTCGAAGAAATGACTCTTAGGTACTTAGTCATTTGACAAGTGTTCTAAGCCTAAGAGGAATACTGGTATATCGGAAGGTGAATGGACTTAGCACATCTTCACACAATTCTACTTTCGTGATATCAAGATCTATATTAATGATCCTAAACGCATCATGAGAGATGAGCAATCCTATCCTAGTTTTTATTTTTGGATTAGTTCTTTGTTTACTTTCATTTGCATGCTACAATTCGACTTAATCATGTACAAACACGTGACAGGGTGCATGATTGACAATAACGTCTCTTAATCAATGCTTTGTGACTCTTCCAATTTGTCATCTCTTGAGAACGATAAACTCGAGAGTCATCCCAATCTTTTTGACGTAAGCACCTCTAGTAAAGAGAAAAATAGTTTGTCAAAAATGGCGCCATTGCCGGGGATGACAAACGGTATTAGTTAAGAAGCTTGAGTTGAGTTAGGTATATTGCCTTGATACCTTTTTTTTTTTGTTTTTTTTTGTTTTTTGTTTTTTGTTTTTTTTTTTTTTTTGTTTTGTTTTGTTTTCTTTTTGTTTTGGTTGTTTGTTACAAGAATTGTTTGCATGGTACCCTCTAATCAACTACTTTTAGTTGGGGAGGAGAGCTTTGCTGTTTCTTATTCGTAGGCGAATGCAAACAAGAGCCAAAGGAGATCACGGATTGTTACCTTTGAATCCGGAGATTACTAAAGCTACAAGAAGAAGAGCCATTCGCAACCCACATCTAGTTGACGAGATGGCATTCACGAGTGCAGTTGGAAGAGAGAAACCTTACCTACATCCCCACTCACCAATCAAGGAGGACATGTGTTTGGAGGAGTTCAAATTCCTCATGAACCGAATCTTGAAGTAAATCACAATGATGAAGGTCAAGGACAACCAGAGTTTAACCAAAGAGAGGGTTTCTTTGGCATCCCAAACGAGCAAAGAGTAAGGATGACAGCGGAGTACATGACTCCCAATTTCTCAATGCACAACTCGATCCGGGTGCCGGACTTAGAAAATGTCAATTTTCACATCCCCCTGGCAGTGTTGAGCTTGGTGCAAAACATCCCCATTTGGAGGTTTGCTTTCGGAGGATCCGCATACACACATTAGAAGGTTTGTAAGAGCATGTGGCATGTTTCGACAAGAAGGTGTGCCGGATGAGATAGTAAGATTGAAGCTATTTCCGTTTTTGGTGATCAGTGAAGCATTAAGATGGCTAGACTCCCAAGACGACCAACATTTTAGGTCATGGGCACAATTGCATAAAGAATTCATGAACGAATTCTTCCCATTGACCAAAGCGATGAAGGTACGCAAACAAGTGCAAGAGTTCAAGCAAGGAACTCTAGAAAGTCTTGGTGAGGCTTGGAGGAGATTTAAATCATTGAGGAGGTAATGTCCCCCGGACCTACTTCATCCGTGGAACATGATAAGTTCCTTTTATGGCGGCTTGACGGATGAAGGAAATATGCTTCTAGATTCCTCATCGAATGGAGCTTTCGTCTCATCTTCACCGGCGGATGCCGAAACACTTATAGAAAGAATCTCATCGAACACTTCGTTTTGGTACAACAAGAGAAATTCCCAATCCGGAATGTATGAAGTGAAGGAAAGTATTGCCCACGATGCCAAGGTTGAAGCCATGACTCATGAAATCAATAAACTCCAATCTAAGCTAGAAAAGCTTGAGGCAAAATCGCGACCATGCGTGGCGTTAGCGCTCTATTGCAAGATATGTGGTGGACCACATAACACGGAAATTTGCAAATCCTCCATTAGTGTGGAAGAAGTAGAAGCCATGGGATTTCAACAAGCCCCACGAGCAAGTGGATGGGGAGGAGAGAATGCTAATTGGAAGCAAGGAAGCGGATGATACTAAGCAAATTACCAAGGGAGACCTTGATATGAATCTAATCCAAAATTCAAATAAGATGGAGTATTGTCCCAAGATTACTCTCAATGCAAAGATAGAGATGGATCAAAATATCTTAAACCTCACGAGAAACCCTTTGTCTCGAATCCTCAAAGACTTGGAAGAATCCCATGTAGCTTCAAGTACCTCGATGTTGCAATCTTCAATCAACTAGAGTCGGATCTAGTTTCCTTCGATTCAAGAACGAGTCCACGAACCTAAATCTAAGGTTGAAGAAAGTAAGATTGATTCGAGTCCACGAATCAATTTGCTAGTCGAGTCCACGACTAGCCACTAATTGAGTCCACAATTAGCCATAAGGTTTCTTACACAAGTGTAAAGAAAAACTTAAGAATTTTATTGAATTAAAGCCTCCTCAAAACTGATCTGGATGTGCCCTATTTATAGGTATAGGGCAGCATTTTAATCTAAATACAATGGGAAAAAGAGTCCTAAACCTAATCTAGAAAACAAGTAAATAGAGTTTTATTTAGAAAAGGATTTAAGGAATCCTTTCTAAATACAACTAGTGTTTTCTCTTTAATTCTAAACAATTTAAAATAAATGATGACCACAAATAATAAAGATGATTTGGGCCTCAGATCTTGTGATTGGCCCAATTTGTAATCTTAATGGATCTTCATTATGTTGGGCCGCATCATCCTCCCCTTCTTGAAAAATGATTCGACCTCAAATCTTATAAACATTGTCTTCGATCCGTGACATCACTTGAAACGGGCCACTATAATACTTTCCTCTATCGAATGGAATTATTATTGGAATTCCTTGATTTTTCCACCAATGATGCTTTAAGGATGTACTTTTTGGCCTTGTGATGAGCCCACTATAGACCCTTATTGGATTCCATGTGTGTTGGTTCCTATTATTCTCCCATTCTTGAAAAGGATTCGTCATCGAATCCAAATCTTCAATGAAAGACAAAGTAGCAAGCTCACTTTCTGTTTTATCACGCTCATGGAACTTTTTCTTGGGGTGCTTGACACGAGTCGCTCCAATCATCATCCTACAATCAACAAGTAAGGCAATTAAGTCTAATGACACATCATGGAATTTAAACATTCTGGATAGTAATAGATCAGCAAAACGAGACATATTAAATTTAGCCATCTTTTTTGAATTTTCAACAAGCACAACATCTTTCCTTCTAGAGCTTAAGGCTAAACCAAACACAAAATCCATGGAAATATCAAGTAATGTTTTAGATGTATTGTGGTGGTAAGTAGCACAATTATGAACATAAGATTCTACATCTTTTTTCTTCTTTGGCCAATGAAAATATCCATGCAAAACATCATCACTCTTTGGAAAACCAAAGTGTCCTTTATGTGAATCAACAATTAAACCATTGCCCAAAACAAAGCAAAAAGTGCAAATCCCATTGACTTTGAACCAAAACCCCTTGAGCAAGTAGTGTTTCACATAAGAAGTTTTCAAATGTGCCTTATAACTTTCCAGTGATTCCTTATCTCTATCAAACAAAGTTTTAGTAAAATCAAAATTAAGGAATCTTGGATGTATGGAGGCAAACAAATTTCTAACACATCTAGCAAGTACGTCATTAATAGAAACATGACAAAGAAATCTAGAGAATAATAATGCATGCTTTTGGAATAAAAGTGAGTATAAAGTGACTCCCCTTCCTTTCTCTTGCATACTATCCTTTTTAGTTACCAAGAGATGTTGCACTTTGACACCTTGGGCTGGTCCTTTCCACTGTATCACTGATTGTGGTCCCTTTGTTTGGCTACAAACTGAGTTAGAGGATTGGAGTGGTGATTGCAATTCCAAACATGGAGGTTCCACTTTTCTCTCTATGATTTCTTCATTCTTTGAGGCTGGTTTGAGAGCTTGCATCAATGTCAATTGAATTTCTTCTACTTGTTTAGGATACAAACGAGACAAGAAATATGTAACTCCATTCATGTGAAACACATAAGTGTTCCTCATTCCATCAGAACTTATTTTTCTGTCAAATTGCAATGGTCTACCTAACAAGATATGAGCAGCCTGCATTGGGATATTATCACACAAGATTTCATCAGAGTAACTGTTAATATATAAAGGAATAAGATCCTGTTTGGTTACTCTA
Organism: Ipomoea nil; assembly: GCF_001879475.1. NCBI lineage: Eukaryota > Viridiplantae > Streptophyta > Magnoliopsida > Solanales > Convolvulaceae > Ipomoea > Ipomoea nil. Next base: position 1,492,118 of record NW_017619163.1, on the reverse strand, counting down.
GCTTCTCCTACATCAGTTAACCATTGCAAACAATAAGGATTTGGATGATTAAGCAAAGGTAACTGGGGAAATTTAACCATAGCTGCACTAGCCACATTTGTGCAACTTCTAGAATCTATTACCATAGCACAAGCATTCTCTTTAATTGACCCTTTAGTACAAAATATATTTTCTCTTTGAGACTCATCTTCTTTTAAAGGGTGAACATTCAAAACCTCCTTAACAACAACAGTATGACTAGACTCACTAGCAACATATTTAGAATCAGAATCTAAAGGTATGAATGGTTCTCCCTCAACATGTTCATTGAGAGTTTCAAAATGGTCACATACCTCATCCTTAGACTTATATTCAAGACAAGAAGCAAAATTTTCAGATTGTTTTGTTATCTTAACTACCCTTTTGTTAGGGCAATCACGAGCTATGTGGCCTCTCCCATTACATCTATAACAAATCAATTCTCTATCATGTTGAGTCCTCACTGCCTCACTTACCTTTTCCTTACCTTTGTCTTGTGAATCATCTCTTGGAGGGGGATGTTCATCACGCCTTTTAGGGGTGGAACTTGTGTTGTTCCATCTTGATGCACCATTGTTGGACTTGTACAATTTCATCTCTTTGATTTTTGCCTCAGATTCACGTGCAGCATACAAGGCACCATAAAGGGTGTCATATCTCTGAATACTCATTCCACATCGAATTTCTAAGTTCAATCCATGTACGAAACGAGCAACAGTTTTTGTCTCTTCTTCATGTATGTCTCCCTGTTTAAGCAAAATATTTGTAGTTTGGTAGTACTCATCAACTGACTTTTTTCCTTGCACCGTTCCCTGCAATTTTCTTTCAAGATCATAGAAAAAAGATTTAGGACGAAAGGTTAGGCGCATATCTTCCCTCACTTGAACCCAAGATTCATAGGGAATAAAATTAGCAACTCTTTCTATATTTCTTTTTCGCCACCAAGATAATGCATACCCCTTAAAAGATGTAGCAACTATCCTAATTTTTGTAAGATCAGAATATTGCTTTAAATAAAAAAGAGTTTCAACAGCATTCTCCCATTCTATGTATTCGGTAGGTCCTTTCTCACCGGTGAAGTTAGGAATTTCATGTTTAATGTTTCCCAACTCCGCATTACGCTGCTGGATCCTTTGACATATAGGATCCACTCTTCCTACTGGTGGCAGGTGTCGCTCATCATTGTGTGGTGGTTGCACTTGCTGTGAGCGTTGCTCCAAATTATTCATTCGTTTGAGTAACCTGTCTATCTTTTGTTCTAATGTCTGGGGAAAGTTTGGAACTTGATCAGCCATCTGTATAGGAAACAAAATATCTAAAAAAAAAAACAAGAAGATGTGTGAGTAATCACGTTAGTGAAGCCAAAAAGTTGGCTCGCTCCCTCACTATTCTCAGCTCGCAGGTAAGAGGTGGATTATATGGCTCTGGGGGTGCACTACACACTCTTACAAATACACACTCCACTCGTGTATCGCTCAAGGTGGCAGATACTCTCACAAGCCTTTTTCCAAAAAGGAAAATTCTAGTCCGGAACTCAAGTTGGTATGGATTCAACCTCAAAGTTCAAGAAAACGTACCTTGGAAAACTTCACAAGCCTTTGAGAGTAAGGTGTATCGCGAGGTAGGTAATAAAATTGAGAGCAAGAAGCAAAGAAAAAGGACAATACAAGCAAAGAAACTAAGCAAGATTTGAAAGAAAAAAAGGAAACCAAAGAAGGAAGTATGGCAGAAAGATATGCAAGACCAATATCAAAAGATAGAGACAAATAGAATATAAAAGAGGTTCACGTGTACCACAACCAATTAGGAATCTATCAAGAACTCCTTCCAACCTTATACTTTTCCCCTTCCTTGTCCCTCCAAAATTCTCCTACCAGCCAAATTCTTTCCCCAACCTTATTCTTCTTCTTTATAGCTTTTTCTTCTTTTTTTTTTTTTTGTTTTTTTTTTCAACTTTCTTGATTTTTTTTTTGATTTTTTTTGATAAGTAACCTCCAAATAACTACTGTAAATATCAACAAAAATTTCGGACCAAGAGAATCCACACAACCCCTTCAAAACAGAACCAAGAATTTCAAGAATCATGCAGAAAAACAGAAACGCTGCCCTTACTTCGAAGATCAATATATCAATGACCATAAGGAATTAGCAAGTGTAAAATATATCAATGAAACGCCCCAGAAGAGATCTAAAACATATCAAAATTTCAGACGAGAATAACCAGTGTATCTTGAGATATAGATCATTCTTTGAAATTGGTCACCGAACGCGGAAATCTGGACAGGGTGTGATTGCGACGTGATTGCACGTAAATGCGCTTTGGATATAGGTAAGGGTGAGATGGGGTTATTTTCCTAATAGAATTTGTGGTAATATGGCGCTTAGGAGGTGTGAGGTCTCGTTGATATTAGACGGGAAAAAATGAAAACTCTTTCAGGATTGTTTTTCAAGAAACTGGAGAACATGTATCAAGATTCAAGAACACAATCAAGAATGCAAAGGAACATTTTTTTGGTGGTTTTTAATGAATAAGACACGAATAAAAGTAGTATGTAAGATAAGAACGCGATAAACCTAGGGAACCAAAAAAACAAAATTTCTAATGATAATAAGATAAACCTAGGCTCTGATACCAAATTGATATGAATCTAATCCAAGATTCAAATAAGATGGAGTATTGTCCCAAGATTACTCTCAATGCAAAGATAGAGATGGATCAAAATACCTTAAACCTCACGAGAAACCCTTTGTCTCGAATCCTCAAAGACTTGGAAGAATCCCATGTAGCTTCAAGTACCTCGATGTTGCAATCTTCAATCAACTAGAGTCGGATCTAGTTTCATTCGATTCAAGAACGAGTCCACGAACCTAAATCTAAGGTTGAAGAAAGTAAGATTGATTCGAGTCCACGAATCAATTTGCTAGTCGAGTCCACGACTAGCCACTAATTGAGTCCACAATTAGCCATAAGGTTTCTTACACAAGTGTAAAGAAAAACTTAAGAATTTTATTGAATTAAAGCCTCCTCAAAACTGATCTGGATGTGCCCTATTTATAGGTATAGGGCAGCATTTTAATCTAAATACAATGGGAAAAAGAGTCCTAAACCTAATCTAGAAAACAAGTAAATAGAGTTTTATTTAGAAAAGGATTTAAGGAATCCTTTCTAAATACAACTAGTGTTTTCTCTTTAATTCTAAACAATTTAAAATAAATGATGACCACAAATAATAAAGCTGATTTGGGCCTCGGATCTTGTGATTGGCCCAATTTGTAATCTTAATGGATCTTCATTATGTTGGGCCGCATCAGACCTCAATTGAATCAAGGTGGCAAACCCACATATGGATCGGGAGGAGATAGAGGCCGGATAGCTTATGGCCAAAATTTTGGTCAAGGATCTAGCAATGTTCCCTACCGACCACCTCATGTTTCTCATTGAGATGTGCTTGTGCCAAGAAGCGAGGCTAAGGAAGTTGAAGAGAAGCTAACAAAAGTGATCAATGATATGAAGAGAGATCAATGACTCTTGAAACAAGAGATCACCCAAGAGATAAGACAAGAAATTGCGACGGTAAAGCAAGACTACGCAATGTCTTTGAAGAATATTGAAGTGCAAGTGGCTCAAATGTTCCGCATGATGTCGAAACAGCCATGGGGAGCTCTACCAAGCACAACGGAGAACACCCCGAAGGAGAGGGTGAATTCCATCATGACCGTGAGCAAAGAGGGGGCTAGAAAGGATGCGATAGACAAAAGTTATGAAAAAGACATCACATGTGAGAACAAAGAAGGTGAAAGGAAGGAGACCACTTCTTGTGGTCTAGCCAAGGAAAAAGAAGAAGAGGACATCTCTTATTCCCTCAAGAACCAAGGAAAGGAAACTATTCCCTCAAAACCTCAATCACCAAAGTCAACCCCGACGAAGTTGCTACGGATGCAAACTTGGGAAAAGAGAGGTATGATCAAAACTTTTCTCCGAAAATTTCATTGTGCTCATCATATAAGACATGTTTTAGAAAATGTTGAAGAGAATGGTGTACCTCAAACCTATTTGGGTGAAGAGGCGTCGACTTTGATTCAAAAGGGGTTCCCTAGCAAAAGAAAGGACCCTGGTGCTTTAGTTGTTGCATGCTCCATCAAGGAATGTGAGTTCAAAAATGCTTTAACCTATTTAGGAGCCTTTATCAATGTTATGCCATCTACCACTTTTAATTGGTTCAAATTGCCGTATATTTCTCCAACCCAACTTACTATACGTCTAGCCTGTAACACCCCTGAATTTTGAGATATTTAAAACTTATAAAATAAAGGCGAATCTATCAATTAAATCCCAAACAGAGCATAAAGCTATTCATAATTGTCGGGGTACTATGCCATACCTAGGTTTGAGAACCTAGATGTACAGGCTAGACTATCCAAGCATAACAAGTCAATATACAAATACAACTCCAAGGCACGCAGGCCAACTACTGTGCTAAGGCTATAAAGCTAAGTCTAAGGTTCTGACTAGCGCGCTCCGAAGCTAATGCTCATCACCTGAAAAACATTCGGTATAAAAACCGTCAGCGAATAATGCTGGTAACCCACTCCAACGCATTAAGTACAATATAGGTAGATATAAGAAACTCATTTTGAAACTGGAATACATATATACTTACGAGACTCTATTTTAAATCCAAGATCAAGTTCAAGGCACATTAACAGACCCAATAGTATAGAATAATCATAAAGACTAACATGCATCCTAAGAATGCAATACAAGACATAACATGCAGATAAACACATAAATAGAACTTAGAGACAACGAAAGCATTCAAGACAATCAATCAGCAAGTAGTCATCAAGGCACACAATTCATCTTCCAACCTTATACCAAGTTCCAACCTTGTAGCTCCCCTCCGTCCTTATATCAGTTCCAACCTATACCTCCAGGCCACCCTTATATCACTACCCCTTATCCCTCCGGGAAACTACATGCCCCCACCGACAAACCACCTATCAACCACCAACATATCAAGATGGTGCCGCAGTGCCATTCAAATGATCTGCACCTCTAGTGCCAATATCAAGGGGTTAGCGCATATAGCTCTAACATGACACCACAACACTTATAACTTGACCCATGCTCAACGACAAGCTAGTCGAAGGTGGGTGTGTGCCTTCAACACAGTCACCGCTATGGCCTGTACCTTTAGTACAATGACCGGGCACAAGTGGTGCCAATCTCCAACAATTCATTTCCACCAATCACAATCTCATCGTCCTCATCATCATCAGTCACACCAGCCATGGCGCAATGACCATGATACTCATCACCATTCAATCAAGCAACACATAATCAATAACAATCAAGACATAACAGCAACGACAAGTATTACACATAACTTCCTAGGACGATACCCAAAACACCAAACGAGATTCATACACGACAAACGGGGTACAACGGGACACGAGGAAAAACACCACAAACCACGCCGGCTTTCCAGCGGGTGGGTGGTGGGTGGAGGACCACCCGCCGGCGGCGACATACCATTCCAGCAGGTGCCTGGCGGGCAGTCGTTGCCCGCTGGAATAGTAACATGGGCAACGGGTAGGTGGCAGGCACCCCTGCCCCCACCTACCTCCCACTGGCTCACATGCAACTTTCGGTCCCGGGATCTCTCGTGGAATCCGAAATCATGTCCAAACACATTCAAACACATAATGACAACGCCACGTATTCAATTAACGGGATGAAACCAAGAATTATACCAAATACGTCCTAACACGATTCCTAAACATGCCAAGATTCCATCATATAACGGTTTAGGAGCATCCTGAACCACAAGAATATCAAGAAATCTATATGCAAGGTCCTAAACACAAGTCCTAGGCTAGACTCAACACCCGATCATGCATAATCCCACCCAAATATACCAAGATCATCATAATACGAAATTCACGATATAAACCCTAGGACTCTAGACATAATCAAAATACAAGATCATTCATATAATCAATCATAGTATCAAGAACATCAAGATTATCAAATAAACACAATATAAATCCTAGGCAAGGGCTCTATCAAGACTCAATCACAGAATTACACATACGATTATCAAAGGAGCCAATGAATAAGATATAGCAAGGAAAATAGGTTTTGTCGAGACATGGGTTACCCCTTAGCCTTAATTAATCCTCCCTTGGCTCTTAAAGTTCTTTTCTAAGATTTCCCTCCGATCGATCTCCATAGGCTCGGTGGTGGGGAATCTCCTGGGAATAATTTTGTGTAGTGCAACTATGGGTGGTAAGGGTTCTAATTGCTTTCTAATCCCCTATTTATAGATTTAGGAATCCTAATCAGAGTCTGAATAGCGACGACCTATGTTCCATTCCTAACAGGCTTATAGATCTAGGATTCCTAATTAGAATCTGACTGGTGAAAGGTCTACTTCTCTATTCCTAATAGGGTTAAGACTCGGGTCCACGATCCATGATGGATCACACTAATGAATTAAAGGGAATCCTAACTAAATTAAATCCTTTTTAATTATTATTACGGAATTAATTAAATAATTAATCCAGGATTAAAGGCCGTAACACGGGGTGTTACATTGCCGATGGTTCTATAAGGCACCCACGAGGGATAGCCGAAGACGTACTAGTAGGGGTTGGGGATCACATACTGCCGGTGGACTTTGTTGTTATGGATGATGAGGATATGCCTTTGATTTTAGGGAGACCATTCTTGGCTACATGTCGTACTCTCATTGATGTGAGCACAGGGAACTTAACATTAAGGTTTGATGATGAAGAAGCCAAAAAGGAAGTAGCCGAGGCACAAAAGGAAAATGTGTGCATTGTAACGAAGAAAAAGGTCAAGGTGACAGCCAAGACCATACATCGTTGGGAAATGGGGAAGTTGACTTGGGTTGCAAAATGCCTAAAAGGCAAAGTTTTTGAAGGATCTTAAAAACGAAAGAAATAGTCTAGTTTTGATCCGGGTGCCGGACTTAGAAAATGTCAATTTTCACATCCCCCCGGCGGTGTTGAGCTTGGTGTAAAACATCCCGTTTGGAGGTTTGCCTTCGGAGGATCTGCATACATACATTACAAGGTTTGTAAGAGCATGTGGCATGTTCTGGCAAGAAGGTGTGCTAGATGAGATAGTAAGATTGAAGCTATTTCCGTTTTCGGTGATCAGTGAAGCATTAAGATGGCTAGACTCCCAAGACGACCAACATTTTAGGTCATGGGCACAATTGCATAAAGAATTCATGAACAGATTCTTCCCATTGACCAAAACGATGAAGGTACACAAAAAGTGCAAGAGTTCAAGCAAGGAACTCTAGAAAGTCTTGGTGAGGCTTGGAGGAGATTTAAATCATTGAGGAGGTAATGTCCCCCGGACCTACTTCATCCGTGGGACGTGATAAGTTCCTTTTATGGAAGCTAGATTCCTCATCGAATGTAGCTTTCGTCTCATCTTCACCCGCGGATGCGTTGTAATGAAGAAAAAGGTCAAGGCGAAAGCCAAGACCATACATCGTTGGGAAATGGGGAAGTTGACTTGGGTTCCAAAATGCCTAAAAGGCAAAGTTTTTGAAGGATCTTGAAAAACGAAAGATATAGTCTAGTCAAGGACTTTAAATGTGACGCTTCTTGGGAGACAACCCAAGCATATTTTTCTTTTACTTTTCAATTGTTTTGTTTCGATAATCTTGATTTGATTGTTGATGAATAATTGCATAGTTAATGTGTTCTATTTCATGTATTCTTTTGTGTGGTACTTGGGAACGAATTTTTCAGGCATTGGTGTTGAAAAGACATGGGAGGAAATGACCAAATACGTCAAAGAATGAAGGAGATAATGTAAGAAAATGGAGCAAAATTCAGGGGAGCTCACTGTCTCCAATCCACGCACACATCCACGTGCGTGGGGCCAAACGTGGATTGGAAATAGTAGCATCCACGCAAAACAGGGGAAGAAACCACGCCGTGGGAAGGCTCGTGGATTTCAAGCAGAGAAATCCACGCCAGCTCCCACGTACGTGGGAAGCTGCGTGGATTTTGGGCAGAAACGTCCACGCGACGACCCATGTGCGTGGATCACCGCGTGGGACGCCTAGTAACCCTATGCGAAGGTAGCGCAGAAATACCCCCCCTCCCCTTCCCCACGCAAAACCCTATTCTCTCCCACACAAGGTACACTTTGCTTTGTTATTTTCTCCATAGTTGCAAGCTTGCAATCTTCAAAACTTTTACAAGAGTCATCATCAAAGAGGTAACCAATCTAAACTTCAATACTCCATGAATGTAGTTTCCAAGCTTTTTCTCTCTTGAATATGAAATTCTAATCTACATTGTTCTATACATATTGATGGTTGAAATTGTTGGATAATGACTAGAATATCTTGGGAGCTACTAGAATTGTATTTGTGGAAATTTATGGATTAAAGCATGGAATTATGAGTATGGATTTCTTGTATGAACCCTAGTTTCAATTTGGGGGAAAATCTTGATTGGGTTTGTCAAATTTCTCTTTGATAATGCAAAATTTCAATAGGACAAAAACCTTTAATACCCTCAGAATAACTGACAATTTTTGGTTTTTTAAGGTGAAAATGCAGTATAATTTAGACTGATAGGGCAAATACCAAATCAAAAATGATCACTTCTCATTTAATGATGAGAGAGAAAATACTCAAGTGAGGGAGGGACAAAGGCATTTAATGCCTATCCACTCAACTGCCACTCCATGCATTTTCATGGGATAGTGGACCGAGCTTTTCGCTCACACGATCTTCTCCATAATTATCATTCGACGGTTGGGATGAGATATCCGAATCTTTTGAAATTAACCGTCACCCATGCAATTGAGAACACATAGTTGCATTGACTTCGTGTAATCTTTTTACTATCTCATCTTTCATCTTGATTTGGTGAATCAAATATAGTGTCCACAAAACAAATAAAGTTTCGTAAAACCGTGTCATTGTTTCAGAGTTCGTGTTGCGAAACAGGTGAAGTTTCGATAATGACTCAATGTACATCTCACAACACGAAACTTGGAAATTTATTTATTCGAAAGGATAAAGACATTCATTCATAACACCAACCACTTCAGCCCAAAAGGCTAGACAACCATACATCCATTTAACACGAAACCATAACAACTGATTTCAAGTTTGCATCAGATAATTACTTCTTGCCTTTTCCTTTCGAGCCCTTGCTGGTTTCTCCCTTAGACATAGATTTTCTATAGAGTTTGAAGGCCACACAGTCTGTTAGAGTTGAGAACGTGGTTTTATCCGAAAAAGTGGTGGTTTCGGAGTCATCTTCTCCAGATTTGGGTTCAGCTTCTCGAAGAAACATCATGTAGTCTTTATCATAGAGAGGGTTTTTCATGTCCTCATCAGTAGGGATCATTCTTGAGGATCCTTCTCTCGGGTTGGCAGGTAGTGGTCCTTCATTCGGGTCAGCAATTGGTGAATCATCAGCCAGAAATCCTTCGTTATGAGGGTATTGTTCTCGATCAGAGGAAATTTCCAGTGGACACCGTTAGCTATTACCAGGGTAAAGATCACCTTGTTCTTCCCTTATCTTTCTCAGGGTCTCCTTCTGTCGTCTGGCAACATCTCTAGTGAAGGGTTTTCTAGGTGGAATAGAACTCCTTTTCTTATCCATTTTCTTAGTGTGAGGAGGTGTGATCTTTTCTTTGCGAGAACACCCTTTTTATAGCCAAGAGCTTGAGATCACGGGTGGTATTGATAGCTAGAGAATCATGAACATTCAATGGAACCATCAAAACTCAATTCTGAAGAGTCTATGTTGCATTGATTACCACTGTTGACTGAGTTGATAACCATTTCCAACGTTATCTCAGTGTACACATGTCAAGAGTTCATTCGACCACATAAATTATTTGTGAGTTCGTCAAGCCTAGCATGGATGCTTCTTTCTGAGAGATTCCTTGTTACATTCCCGTGAATGTAGTATGATTATGAAACTGTCTTGTCTACAGTTGTATGAATCAAATAAAGATTCATGACAATTAAGTCTGAGTCATTACGAAACAAATAAAGTTTCATGATGATGATTATGAACGAAAGAGATTATCGAAAGCATACAGAATAATTATTTTATTAGAACATGGACATTTATTACAAGAGAACATAATAATAGAAACATATGTCCATTTGATATCATAGCCCTGAAGAGAGGATTATTTCTTCTCTTTTCCTTTTCTCATCGGTTCATTCACCACCTCTAGTTCCTCATCAGAGATGTTCTCAGCCTGCCAGCTACTTGCTTCTTTCTTCCAGGTGTTGTAAGACACCAATGACTCTGTGTCACTTTCTGATCCTTCTATATCGGAGATGTCTTCAACCTCATAATTTTGGACGAATTCCATAAATTCCTTGTCAAAATTAGGGTTTTCTAGATCTTCCTTTGATAGCTGTACAGACGTCTTGTAAGAGTTTCCTTTGGATTTCTTGGCATCCTTTCGAACTGCTCCCTTATTTTTGACGCTGCAATCAACATTGTTTCCTTTTGCCGATCGTGATCCAGACTCCTTTTTGTTCCTTCCTTTCTTTATGAGAGATAACATTATTCATTTACTGTCCTTTTATAACTACTAGATATGATCACGGGTTGCGGATTGTTGTGGTGGTAAGTGACCTTTTAATGCACACGTCGGTTAAGATGACTTTTATAACCATGAGTTTTTCCACTCATTTATGAGTCAATGCTGAATGAAATCAATGTTTATCTCATTGCCAAGTGTCATCACATTATTTGACCATGCCTATAACACCCCGTGTTACGGCCTTCAAATCAGGATTAATTATAGAATTAATTCCGTTAACAAATAGTTAAAAATAATTTAAGTTAGTTAGAATTCCCTTGATTAATTAATGTGGTCCACAATGGACCATGGACCCTTATCTCTAATTAAGCCTTTAATCCTAATAGGAATAAAGAAAGTAGATCTTTTACTATTCAAATACTAATTAGGAATCATAAACCTATATATCTGTTAGGAATAAAGAAAGAGGACCCATTATTAATCAGATTCTAATTAGGAATCCTAAACCTCTTACCCAGTTAGATTCGTATTAGGGATCCTAACCTATATAAAGGGGGGATTAGAAGGCATTCGAACCATATCACCCATATCTCTCCCTCCCTACACGAAATCCCCTCCAGGCCAAGGATTTCCCCATCACCAAGCTTAGGGAGGATCAATTGAGGAAAGACCTTAGGAAGTTGTAAGGAGTTTTATTAAAACTACCAGGTAACCCATGTCTTACAAAACCTATTTTCCTTGCTATATCTTATTTATTAGCTCCTTTGATAATTGTATGTGTGATTCTGTGATTGAGTCTTGATAGAGCCTTGCCTAGGATTTATATTGTGTTTATTTGATAATCTTGATGATCTTGCATTTAATTATGTCTAGAGCTTGTCCCTAGGGTTTATATCGTGAATCTCGTTGTTATGATGTTCTTGGCATATTTGGGTGGGTTTATGCATGATCGGGTGTTGAGTCTAGCCTAGGATTTATATTTAGGGCTTTGCATATAGATTTCTTGATGTTCTTGAGGTTTCGGATGCTCCTGAACTGTTATATGATTGATGTGGAGCCTTGCCATGTTTAGGAATCGTGTTAGAACGTATTTGGAATGATTCTTGGTCTGATCTTCGTTAATTGATTCCGTAATATTTTTGTTGCGTGTCAGAGTGTGTTTGGACATGATTTTGGGTTCCACGAATGAACCCCGAACCGGACAATTACATTCGTACCAGTGGGGGATAGGTGGGGGGATGAACACCCACCACCTTCCCGCAATGAGCTGCCCGTGATTCCAGCGGGGCAGCCGGCGGGCAAACGTCTGCCCGCTGGGCACCCACTGGAATGGGATGCCCACCGGCGGGTGGTCCACCACCCACCGTCCACCCGCTGGAATGTGGGTGTGTGGTGGGGTGTTTTTCCCCGTTTAATGTTTTCCCGTGTCCCGTTGTGTCCTGTTGTACCCCCTTTGACGTGTATGAGTCTCATTTGATGTTTTGAATACCGTTCTAGGAGTTTATGTCTATTACGTGTCCTTGTTGTTATGTCTTAATCGTTATTGATTGATTATGTGTTGATTGATTGAATGGTGATGAGTATCGTGGTTATTGTGTAATGATCGATGTGACTGATGATGATGAGATTGTGATTGGTGGAGATGAATTGTTGGCGGAAAGCACAACGAGTGTTCGGTTATCGTGCTAAAGGCCCGGACCACCCCTTATACTTGCTGGCTAAAGGCTTGGGTCAGGGTATAAGCGCCGCGGTGTCATGTTAGAGCTATATGCGCTAACCCCTTGGTATTGGTACTAGAGGTACGAACCATGCGAATGACACTTCGGTGCTACCATGTTGGTGGACTTGTTGGTGGTTACGGAGTGGGGCATGTAGTTGCTACGGAGGAATAAGGAAGAGGTATAAGGGTGGCCTGGAGGTACAGGCCGGTTGGAACTGAAATAAGGTTGAAGTGGAGCGAAAAGGTTTGAACTTGGTATAAGGTTGGAAGATGGATTTTGTGCTGTGATGATTACTTGCTAATTGATTATGTTTGAATCCCTTTGTTGTCTCTATTTGCTATTTATGAGCTTATCTGTCTATTATGTCTTGTATCATGTTTTTAGGATGTTTGGTAGTCTCTATGATTGTTCTATAATGTCGAGTCTATCATTGTGTCTCGAGTCTTGATCTTGATTTAAAGCTAGAGTTGCTTAGAATATATATGTATTCCAGTTTCAAAATGATTTCCTATATTTATACTTATTGTACTTAACACGTGGGAGTGGGTTATTCAGCATTATTCGCTGACGGTTGCTATGATATGTTTTTCAGGTGATGATCATTAGCTGAGGAGAGCGCTAGATGGACTCGTAGTCTTAGTCTAGTTAGCCCTAGATATAGTAGCAGGCCTGCGCGCCGTAGATTGTATTTTGTTTATCAACTTATGGATTACACCTGCGTGGATAGTCTTAGCCTGTGCATCTAGGTTCTCAAACCTAGGTGTGGCATAACACCCCGATGATTATGTTTAGTTTATGCTCTGTTTGGGTAATTAATGTTAGTTTGCCTTTATTTTATGTCTTTAAATGATTTAAAAATTAAGGGTGTTACGATGCCCTTATCACATTGATTAGAGAATCTTTTGTTGGTCAAAGATGTAGTTGTGACAACATTCTTAATAAGAATCCGTGAGTGTGGATGAGACACATGTAGTGAAACTGATAGATATATCATTTATTTAGGAGAGATAAGATGATAAGATATCACAAGAAGTACACCAGCCGAAACCATAATGAGCATAATGAAATTACTTGAGGATCCGCTCCTTGAGCTGCTGCTTGCGTGTTCACCATTGTTATCACAATGGGTCCATCTTCAATTACATCCTACATCTCATCATGGATGGCCGAAAGATGTGCCTGCATTCTCACTTTCCAGTCATCAAACTTAGATAAGTTGAAAGCAAGAGGTCTAGACCTATTTTCATGATCCTTTTCCATTTTTATGAAAAATGTGCATAGATTAAAAATGAGATTTTCAAATTTTTTAGAAGGGATTTACCAAGCAGTAAATGCAAAGTGTTTACCGTTCAAGGCAACTGTAACACCCCTAATTTTTAAAACATTTAAACTCATGAAATAAAGGCGAATCTGTCATAAGTAACCAAACAGAGCAGAAGCTAAGCATAAGAGTCGGGGTGCTATGCCACATCTAGGTTTGAGAACCTAGATGCACAAGCTATACTAACTCAACAAGTATGATCCACAAATCCATATTCAAATACAATTCAAGGCACACATGCCATCTAACTAATACTAGGGCTATCTAAACTAAATCCACGAGTCCAACTAGCGCGCTTCGAAGCTACTGCTCAGTACCTGAAAAACATATGATGTAACAACCATCAGCGAATAATGCTGGTAACCCACTCCCACGCGTTGAGTACAATATAGGTAGATATAAGAAAACCATTTTGAGACTGAGGGATACATATATAATCCCACGGAACTCTAGCTTTAAAACCAAGATCAAGACTGTGACACCCCATAAATCCAAAATCTATTTAAGGATTAATTAGATAATTAATCCTAGCTTAATTGGTAATTTATTCCTAAAATCCTGAAAATTCAATAGTCGGAGGACTAGAAATTGACTAGTCAATCCAAGTCAAAGAGTTGTACTCTATGCTTTATGAATTGTTCCCTTGTCTCCTTACTCTTCCCACTTTAGTAAGGGCAAAGGAGTCTTTTTTACCTTATGTTTGTTCCCGGAGCTAACCTAGCATCATCCTTCATTTCATTTCCCTAACACCCTAAACATAAAAGCTCCACCTTCTCTCTAGAAAATTGATAGCTTCTTCTTCAAACCAAGTTTTGGGCAATCCTAGATTCTACAAGTTGGTCTCCAAGATTCAAACTTTCTTAACCTTGAGCATAGGGGAGGGTAAGATCCTTGATCTCTTAGTGTTTTTAGTACCTTTTTAGGTGTCTTTTTCTAAAAGATAGAATCTTCTTTGTCTTTTGGTGTGTACTTGAAGTTGAAGTTGAATGAGAGCTTTAGGAGAAGCTTTTAAGGGTGTGAAAAGTGAAGGTTTAGGCTACAGAGGTAACCCATGCTTTACAAAATCTATCTTCTTACCTATATGATGATTTCTTGACTTATACTTGTGATTTTGCTATGCAATGTGAGATTTGATGCATTTTCTTGTGAGAAAGCATATATGGAGCTTGTTATTAGGATTCTTGTATGCCATTGCTTGGCTATTTCTTGGGTTCAAGTCATATTGTTGTATTTTGTGAGATTTTGGGTGTTTTGGACTTGAATTTGGACTTGTTGTTGAAAATCCCCGAAGGGATTATTTGTGGTACAGGAGTGTACCCGCGGGGTACATGCCCCATGGGTAATGGTACCCGCGGGCAGAACCACGGGTGGAGGTCCACCTGTGGCCCCACCCGCGGGGTACACTGTTGTGGTCGGTCGGGGATTTGTTCCCCGTGATTCTTTTGACTCGGTAATTGATGTTTTCACCTCCCGATGTTGTTTTGTTGGGCTATTTGAGTGTCTTCTTGATGTTTCGTATGTCTAAAATGGTATGATAGGAATCCATGTAGGATATGGCATCTTGAATCGTGCTAAGTGTTCAACTTTGTGATTCGTTGGACCATGATGAGTCTTTTATGTTCTACGGAACTATGTTTGGTTTACCCGTTTGATAAGCATGCTAGTTTGATGATGAAATGCTAGTGTTTGTGGTTTGTTCTTACCTATTGAGGTTGGCAACTTGTGTTGACCACCGTTGGTGTCGGATTGTATTCCTTCCTTGTTGAGTACGGTTTCATATCTTTGTTGTGATCTGTTAGGAATATATTGTAATAGTTTTTTATATGCCAAATTGTATTTTAAAATCCCCAATTTTATTTGTTAAGTCTAGGCGTGTCATAGACCATGAAAGGAAAATTAACAAATATGAAGAAAGGGAAAAATACGAAGAATAAGATGTATGCATATGATATGTATACTAAAATAAGCCCACACACCCAACTCAAAGAAGAAGTCATACTGATGAATCTCATACGAAGAAACGAGAAGTAAACCAAAATTCATGAAGTTATCTTGAAGATCAAGCATTTATGGAAAGAAAGAAGTACATCAAAAGGAATGCTATAATGACCAATAATCTGTACAGCCGAGATGGATGAAAGCTTGTTGTATAAACCGCAAGGTCTCAGGTTTGAAACTCACTCCCTAAGCTGAGGTTTGAAAAGACAAGAGATGAAGTAGGAGCTGAGGTTTTAATTCAAGTAATTCGAAACTAAGAAGGAGATGCTGTTTCGAGCTAAATTAATTCAAAGAAGCCTTAAAGTCACTTCAATATGAAGTTAGAGATGCAGTTTGCAAGTCAAAGTCTAAGTCTAAGAGATGAAGTTAGGAGCTGAGGTTTTAATTCAAGTAATTCGAAACTAAGAAGGAGATGAAGTAGGAGCCTTAAATCAGGTTTGAAGTTTCGAGCTAAATTAATTCAAAGAAGCCTTAAAGTCAAGTCAATATGAAGTTAGAGATGCAGTTTGCAAGTCAAAGTCTAAGTCTAAGAGATGAAGTTCCAAAGCCACATATAGTAAGAGCTGAAGTCTCATCAAACTATAAGCTGAAGTTGGAGATGAAGTTCCAAAGCCACATATAGTAAGAGCTGAAGTTAGAGAGCCACATATAGTAAGAGCTGAAGTTAGAGATGAAGTTCTAAAGCTATATATAGTAAGAGGAGCTGAAGTTGGAGATTAAGTTTTAATCAGGATTAAATTCTCACCATCAAAATGAGACTCAGATCAAGAGATCTCATTGGCCGAAACACTTCATCAGTAGCCATACAGAGAGAATAGAATACACAGAAGATGAAAGTCCCAGAAGGCAAGATCTACATCAGAATTATTTTAAGAAGCCTTCACGTGAAGACAGATCTGCATTAGAAATATTTTGAGTCTCTTCACATGGACCAAGAGCTATGCAACGGCCAAAATATCAGAGATATTATTTTTAATATGATCTTTTGAGAAAGCTACGGATTCTCTGCAAAAGGCTATAAGAATTCAAATATGAGATTTGGAATTCAAATTTGAGATCTACAATTCAAATTTGAGATTGTCTTTTTCCAACGGACAACTTCTCAAAACCAGCTATAAAAGGATGAAGCATGAAGCAGATCAACTCACTTCCAACACAAGCAACAAGCAGTACATACGAACAAGTGCTATACTCAAAAGTGAGAATATATTCAAGTGAGATAAACACTCAGAGAGCTCAAAGAGAAAATATTCAAGAGTGTTTTAATTCTTCATCATTGAGAGACTTGCTACATATTGAAGATCCATTCAAGAAGTCTCAAAGTTGGAAAGTCAGTGAAACTTGTTTTTCTATAAACAAGTGAATCAACAGTGTTGGAGAACACTGGACATGATTAGTGCAGGCTTTGTGATCAAAGCACTAGATCACGGGATACGTCGAAGACGGGAGGAAAGTAGCACGGAGTTGTGAAATCCTGGATTGTCACACGGAGCTGTGAGATCCGAAATAGCAGTGTAGGAGAACACTGGGCGTGATTGGTGTGGGCTTGGTGATCAAAGCACCAAGATCATGGGATACGTCGATCGGATTGTGGAAGACGGGGGGAAAGTAGCACAGAGCTGTGAAATCCTGGAAAGTAGCATGGAGCTGTGAAATCCGAAGCAGCAGTGTTGGAGGCACTGGGCGTGATTAGTGTGGGCTTAGTGATCAAAGCACTAGATCACGGAAATTCATTGTATCTAGGAACCAAGAAGTGGTGGATATAGTGAATTGCTCTTGGACGATAAGAGCAAGTGGAGTAGGGGGATTACATCACCTCCGAACCACTATAAATTGCCTTGTGTCATTTACTGCTTTATTTACTTACTGCTTATCACGTGGATACTCTTGACACATCCATCACACACGCTTACTTTGTTTTTCCGTTGCGTACAAGACTCTAGCAATCTAGTTAAGAGTCTTGATCTCTCTGTTGCCTTAGCAATTGTTGCATTCGCGAAAAAGGTTAAAAGTCTATTCACCCACCCCCCCTCTAGACTTTTACCACACCCCTTTGGGACCAACAATTGGTATCAGAGCGCGTTGCCTATTTGGGTCAACCTTGTTTCTGACTGCTAGGCAGATCCATTTTACCAGTGTGTGATTGGATTATATTATTCTTTTTCCACGTGAAAATGAATAAAGATTTGGCACAGAATTTATTATTCTCACTTGATAAATTTGATGATTGGAAAGTTCGTATGCAGGTTCATTTATCGGCCTTACACGATGAAATGTGGGAAATCATTTCTAATGGACCGATAGAAATATTGAAAGTCAACACAACATTTCTTCTATCATCCGATGCTCAACAATATGTACCAAAGCCAAAACCAGAATGGTCATCAGACGATAGAAAAAGAAATAATCTTGACAACATTGTCAAAGATATTTTATTCAAAACCGTTGATGATACAATATTCCCAAAAATTTGAAAATGCACAACTGCAAAAGAAATTTGGGATACTCTCATCAAGATCGGTGAAGGCGATGAACAAGAAAAAGACAACAAGCTCACGATAGCCATGAAGAAGTTCGAAGATTTTAAAATGCTATCAAGTGAAAGCATTGTCGATATGGAAGCAAGAATGATCAAAATTCTTGGAGAGATTAATGATCTTGGCAAAGAGATTAGCCAAAAAGAAATTAATCTCAAAATCCTACGAGGCTTACAATCCGCATGGGACATGAAGGTTACGGCTATGCGAGATCACCGAGAGAGATCTAAGAACGTTGTCAACTGAAAAATTGTTTAGTGATCTTAAAGCATATGAGTTCGAAATGAAGGCCAAAAATGACGAAGATTATGAAGTTCGAAATCCAGCTCTAATGGCCGAACAACCATCAAACTCCAGGTCAGTAGATAATATTGATTTTATGACTGATGAACAGTTTGCTCTTTTTGTTAAGAAATTTAGGAAATTCATGCGAAAAGGAGATAACAAATATTCATCACGAAGAAATCAAAATTTCTCTCGTGGAAACCAAAATGGCGCATGGAAGCCGAATGAAGAAAAAGTTGATGAAATGAACGATCTATGCTACAACTGCCGCAAACCCGGACATCTTAAAATAAATTGTCCGCATCCGATCGTTAGCAAATATCAAGGAAAAAACATTGAATCTACACCGAACAAATTCGATAACAAAGATCGAAGATTCAAACGTGACAAAAGAAAGGCGCTAGTTAGTAATGAGCCGAATGAAGATGATGAATCCAATGAATCATCAAGCGACGAAAGCTCAAGCTCAGATAATGATACGACACTAGTATGCAAATCAAATGAGTTGAGTGAAGATTGTCTTATGGCTCTTGGAGCAGAGGAAGAAGAGGTAACATCTAATTCTTTTACTTCAGTTAGTTCTTCCTTTTCTCGTGAATCTATTGGCAATCTAATGCGAGATTGGCAAGAGATCTTGGCCACTCATTCTCAACTCAAGGAGCGCAATAGTATTCTAATTCTTGAAAAAGAAGAAATGAATAAAAAATTGCAAGATGCTTTACTTGAAGTGAGTAACTTGAAGAGTAAAAATATTTGCCTTCAAGAAGAGTGTAAAGCTAGAGAGGTTAGAGAACATAATCTAAGAGCTACCATTGCTACGTTTACTAATTCGTCCAAAATAATGGATAAAATGGTAAACATGCAAAAGCCATCAGGAGATAGAACCGGACTTGGTTATGACTTCACATGTTCTCAAACCCCTCCAAAACTGACTAATCTTACTGCTACTTTAAATAATAAAGTTCAAGTGGTAAAATTTGTGAAAAGTCAGGATAGCACAATGAAACGAGGACTTGGCTATCAACCAAATGCAAAAATGAATATTGCTAGGCCGAACCACGTTAATTACACGGCTAAGCATTCAAAATTCATTAAGAACAAAAGATATGCCAATGAGTTAAGTTCAAAGAAATTTCATAGAAAAGAGGGAAGCTTTTCTAGAAATAGAGTTGGGAAATTATATCCCACTCAAAAGGATTGGTTGTACAAACCTTGTTTTAATGCTTTTTATAGACCAAAACAACAATCCTCTTCCCAGGTGCCGAAATATAAAAATGATTTTCAAAATCGGGCACCAAAAATATTTTCTAGAATCAATTATGATTATCAAGTCTCAAATGGTTACAAACCACCTTATCTTAATTCAATAAGATCTAAGTGGGTTTGGCTACCAAAAATCACTAACAACAAAGGACCCAAACAAGAATGGGTACCTAAAAATAATTAATCTTCTTTGTAGGATGTTTGGTACATCGATAGTGGCTGCTCCCGTCACATGACGAGAAATAAATCTTATCTAGTGAATTTGAAGAAAATCGATGGACCAAAAGTGATTTTTGGAGGAAATCAAAATTATGGAATCACAAAAGGAGTTGGTACGATTGAAAGAAATGGAATAAAAATTGAAGATGTATCGTACGTGGAAGGATTAAAGTTCAACTTGCTGAGTACTAGTCAATTTTGTGATAAAGGCTATCTTGTGGAATTTTCCAAAGATAAGTGCCTAATAAAAAATGAGACAACAAAGGAAGTAATACTCACTGGAGCAAGGAAGAAAAATATGTACGTTGTTGATTGGAGCACAAGCAAAGAGTCTGTATGCTTAATGGCCAGAAATTCAAATGATGCAAACTGGGAATGACATAGGAAGCTCAACCATCTAAATTTCAAGACAATCAATCAACTTGCAAAGAAAAATCTTGTTGAAGGTTTACCAAATATTGTCTTCAAAAAGGACCAAGTGTGCGACGCATGCCAACGTGGAAAACAAATTAAATCGTCGTTCAAATCAAAGACGCATGAGTCAACGTCAAGACCGCTAAGCTTGCTACATATGGACTTATTTGGACCGGTTGATCCAATAAGTGTAAGTGGTAAGAAATATACACTCGTTGTTGTTGATGATTTTTCCAGGTACACTTGGACCGTGTTCATCAAGAAGAAAAGCGAAGTTGAGCAAGTGCTACCAAAGTTATTGAAGCAACTCCAAATGAGAAGGATATGAAAATATCAAAAATCCGAACCGATCGTGGAACCGAGTTCGTGAATAGCATGATTCAATCATTTTGCGATGTACAAGGAATTTATCATCAATTATCTGCCGCAAGAACGCCGCAACAAAATGGTGTAGCCGAAAGAAGAAATCGGACACTCAAAGAAGCCGCACGAGTGATGATTAGTGCGTCCGGTCTCCCGAAAAGATATTGGGCGGAAGCTATCAGCACTGCTTGCTACACACAAAATAGAAGCATCATTCACAAGCAGTACAAGAAGACGCCATATGAATTATACAAAGGGAGAAAACCAAATATTAATTATTTTCATATTTTTGGATGCAAATGCTTTATTTATATTAATGATAAATTGCATCTAAAAGCTTTTGATGAGCGTGCAGATGAAGGAATTTTTCTAGGATATTCAACTACCAGCAAAGCATTAAGAATATTAAACAAAAGAACAATGGTGGTTGAAGAGTCCATACACGTGGTGTTTGACGAAAAATCACACGTCAAAAATAATGCAATGGACGTGGAAGACATGCAAAATGGTAACAGGTGTCAAATTGATTTTGGTGATACTAATGATACATGTGAAGATGTTTTGCAGGGTTTAGGTGAGCTGGAAACCAATTCTCTAGAAAATCCCATCTCTCATCCAGAAAGTGCAAGTGGCACAATTAATTATAATATTAATAGAGATGAGGTTGGAGATCCAATTAGAGATGAGGTTGGAGATCCAATTAGAGATGAGGTTGGAGATCTAATTGGAGAACCAATTAGAGATGAGGTTGAAGATCAAGATGGAGACCAAGGAATTAATGCTGAAATTCGAACCAACACCTCCAGTTCTCAACCAGCGAACCCATCCAGTATCATGCACCCATTTGAACCAGATTTGAGATGGCTCAAAAATCACCCTCCAGATTTAGTCAGTGGAAATGTACGCGATGGCGTGAAGACAAGATCCTCAACCATGGAAGCATTGTTCACGTGCTATTTATCTCAAATCAAACCAAAGGAAGTGGACGAAGCTTTAAGCGATCCGAGTTGGATTGACGCCATGCAAGAGGAGCTTGATCAATTCAAACGGAATGACGTTTGGGAACTTGTTCCAAGACCATGTGATCATAATGTTGTAGGAACAAAATGGGTCTTCCGGAACAAAGCAAATGAAGACGGCGTAATTGTTAGGAATAAAGCAAGACTCGTTGCAAAGGGATATTCGCAGGAAGAAGGAATAGATTTTGATGAAACCTTTGCACCCGTAGCAAGACTTGAAGCAATAAGAATTTTCCTAGCTTATGCCGCACACAAGGACTTCACCGTCTACCAAATGGACGTCAAGAGCGCATTCTTGAACCGATTACTTGAAGAAGAAGTTTATGTCGAACAACCCCTAGGTTTTGAGGTAAAAGGCGAAGGTGAAAAAGTCTACAAACTTAAAAAGGCATTGTATGGGTTAAAACAAGAACCAAGAGCTTGGTATGATACCTTGTCAATGTTCTTGATAAGCTGTGGATTCACCAAAGGCCAAGCTGACAAAACTCTCTTTAGAATTCAAGATGGTAAACATATTTTATTAGTGCAAATATATGTTGATGATATTATATTTGGAAGCACTAACAATTCTTTGTGTGAGAAGTTTTCAAAGCTTATGCAGAAAAGATTTGAAATGAGCATGATGGGTGAACTAAATTACTTCTTGGGCTTACAAGTTAAACAAATGAAAGAAGAAATTTTCATCAATCAAGCCAAGTACACCTGCGACTTGATCAAGAAGTTTGGCCTTGATGGAAAATCATCAATCAAGATTCCTATGAGTATATCATTGAGGCTAGACAAGGACGAAGATGGAAAAGATGTCGATCAAACGAAATATAGAGGAATGATTGGTTCACTTCTATACCTCACTGCAAGCCGGCCAGACATATCTTATGCTGTGGGAGTGTGTGCGAGATTCCAAGCAAATCCAAAAGAAAGCCACCTCACTGCAACAAAAAAGATCATAAGATATCTAAAAGGAACGATGAACGTAGGATTATGGTATCCTAAAGGTACAGATTTTACTCTAACGGGTTTTTCAGATGCGGATTTTGCAGGTTGTAAAATAGACAGAAAAAGCACTTCCGGGACATGCCAGTTCTTGGGGGGAAAGGCTTGTTTCTTGGTTTAGCAAAAAGCAAAATTCCATCGCAACTAGTACCGTCGAGGCCGAATACATTACTGCAGGGAGTTGTTGTGCTCAACTATTGTGGATGAAGCAACAATTGAAAGATTATGGAGTAAATTGTGATGACGTTAGTATTTATTGTGATAATACTAGTGCAATTGCGATTACTCACAATCCGGTGCTTCACTCAAGAACCAAACACATCGACATTCGACATCACTTCATAAGGGATCATGTTGAAAAGAAAGATCTAAAAATCGAGTATATCCCTACGGAGAATCAAGTTGCAGACATTCTCACAAAGCCTTTATGCGAAACGAGATATGCTACCTTAAGGCATGAATTGGGAATGATCGAATTGAGCTAAGTATCACTGGACTTAATTTCCGTATTATAATTGATACATGTGCTCAATTTAATTTATTTAATATTGTCTGTTCATGTTTTTGTTTTAAAATTACGTGAATAATTTTGTAATATGTGTTATCTATGTGTTTATATATTTGCATGTGATGTTTTACGTGTGTTTATGAGCCATGCAAAATTGTTTGATAAATATGCAATTTTCAGAATTTTTGAGGTTAATCGCATGTTAGTTTAATTTGTTACTTGAATTGCAAGTAAATCTTTCGTACATGTGTATTAATCTTCAAGAATGATTTATTTACATGCCTAATTGCTCTTAAGTTGATTTTAAATTATTTGTGGCATGATAAATATTTGTTACGTAAATTGCATGTGCTATATGTGTTTAATTATTATTTGTGTTGTTTTGGAAATTGCCATACGAAAAACCTTTTTCAAAATTGGTATCAAGTTATTTTTGGTTTCTAAATTTTGTTTTTGGGAAGAAGTTACAAATTTAATTATTTACCAAAATTTGTGTGGTTTATATATGTATTTTACCGTTTGTGCGTGTATATATATAAATATATAAATGTGATTGTTTCCTAATTGTTTTTGGTAACTAAATCCCAAAAGACATTTGATACCACCAAAGTGTTTAAATTATTATTTATCGTGTGGTTGTTATTGTTTTTAAAGAAAATTCAATTTCTGAAAGATGGAGATATTTTATTTGATATTATTTATTTTGTGAAGAAAACTAACCTGTTTGTTCGAGAATCCACCTCCTAAACCGTCTCTTCAACCTAATCTCCTCTCAAATCTCCCATCTCCAAATCAAATCCTAAACCTCCTCTCCTACTCAATCTCCACCTTATGTGTCCTTTCGAGAATCAATTACGTGCTTAAAAGATTTCTAAGAAACTGTGAGCATTAAATGCTGCTGTCTAATAATGATTGCATTCTCTCTCTCCTGACTCACCCTCACCAAAAAGACACATCTATCCTTAAAAAGTCACATTTGGAACCCTTACATAAAAAGACTTAATCGTCCATACCCTCTCTCTCTAGTCTAACCGAGAAAAACCTTCTAAAACCCCCTCTCATACAAAACTCTTCATCTTCTCTACCAAAAGAAAATCTCAGATCACTTAGAAAGCCTAAATCTCTCTCCCAACCACTAGTACAGATATGCACATCCGCTACCCTTGTAAAGGGTTATCCGCTACCCTTGTACAAGGGTAGCGGATTTGAGGGACGCTGAAAGCCTTGAGTTTTCCGCTACCCTTTCACAAGGGTAGCGGAAAATTAAAATCTGCTACCCTTCTAAATATAGAAGGGTAGCGAATTTTCTTATTTTATTATTATTTTATTTAAGCATCCGCTGCCCTTTTTACAAAAGAAGGGTAGCGGATTGTTTTTTTTTTTTTTTTTTAAATATTATTTTTTATTTTTAAATGCCCCAATTTTTATAAAACTCCTATTTTCATACACTACATATCAAGATAATACTAATTGTTGGTTTTTGGATTTTCGGGCCCAAGGAGGTCCAACACAACCTTTCAGCTGGAGGATACACCTTTTTACAAAAAGTCTGAATTTCAATGAAATGCGATGCTAATAATACTTTGTATTCCCTTTCCGGGTTCTCTCGAATCTCCCTCTTACAAGGGTGGAGGAGCCCTTTTATAGTGGCTCCTCCCTCACTGACTTAAAGGCCCATAATGGCCGACTTCAAGGCTGCTTTCAAGGTGCCGAGCCGTTGAGTGACGTTACGGGGTCTACCAACGGCTCTTTCTAGCTTGTAACCGGCGGATCGAGTTCGGCCTTTAATGCCTCAACGGCTCCTCGTCTTAACTTCTTCGGAGGCTCCCTCAACGGCTCTCTGCACTGAGTCTTTCCCTGGGTTGGGCCCGGACCGACTCCTCGTCTCCGGCCCATGCTCAGGTTGGGTCGTCCCTCATAGCCTTGGCCTGGGCCTTCCATTTGGGCCTGGGCCAACTCCTGGACTCGGCCCACGCACTCTCCAGGCCCGCCTTGTGTCAGCCCATCCTTCTCTCTGGTCTTTCCTCTTTGGGCCCTCTTTTCTTGGGCCGGGGTTCTCACCCCATCAACTAGTCCCTCACTTTTCCGCACCCGGTCCACCAACCTGGGTTTGGAAAAGTAGTAACCGTCCCCTTATCCGGCTCACCGCATCCACGCCTTGAATGACTCATGAATAGCCCAGATTATCCGCTATCTCCCGGATCCCGCGGGACCGTTCGAATCTGCTCGACTTGGCCTGGCACCTATAAATGTCCTTAGCTGCTCTTCACCTTACTCACTAACTCCTCATGGGTCGCGCTCCATTGAAAGGGAAACGAATTGACTTCGGGTCGCCCTGGCGCCCGTTGCCCTCAAAACGGACTCGGCCCGAAAGGGAGCCCAAGAAGAAGGCTCCTCGTCCAGCCCCCCAAAGATCTCCTGTTGGCGCTGCCTCTTCGGCTCTTCGGCCGCCGACTCCTGCTCGACGTGAAGCCGCTCCGTCTTCTCGCCCTTCTCCCCCTCCGGCGACCGCTCGAGTGACTTCCCCGGGTGGACCCGTCGTTGATGTGCCTGTCCCGGAGCAACTGACCTTCCGTATGACCTTCTCCATCCCTCTGGACGACCTGGATGGTCCAATTACGGGGCTGATGAACGAGGAAGATTACGTCCGCTACCAGGAGACGTACCCGGACGATGAAGAACTGATCGTGCCACCACTCATGCCGGCTTTCTGGGACTTGCTTTGCTCATCCCCTCCTGGACCATCGGGAGGGTTCTTTGGGAGCGACTCCTCTTCGACGGGCGAGTGATCACGTAAGCCGGGGTTGGCCTTATATTCTAGGGGGGTAGTCTTCTAGGAGCATTTGCTTACTCTCGCTGTAATAAGCTCCATGTAACCTACACCTCCTCTTATTATAATAAAACACCCTTTGCATTCTGCTTCTTCTTTTGTATTGTTAGTGCACTCGTCCGCCTGAATGGTTGAGGAGTCGGCCATCATGTCGAGTCCTCCCTTCGTTTGACACCTGTGAGGCATTCCGCCTCCCAGGGCGAGTCAGGCTTTTCAGTCTAGCGTGCGAATCTCGCCCTTCCCGAGCTAATTTGATGGGACTAATCTCTGACAGAGATTCGCACCGCCCATACGTCAGTTATGATTCCCTCCGTGATTTGCGCCTAGGTTATCGCCCCCTCGAGGCTCTATATAAGGGCTCTTGGTGGCTCTATGTTTCTCATCATTCCTCATTTCAAAACTTCAAGCCATGAGCTTCAGAGACGGTGATCGCCGCTGGTCTATTCGCAACAAGGAGCACGCCCGGCTGGAGGAGCTCCGGCAGAAAAGGGCGGCTAATGGAGGGCACCTGGTGGGCGACTCCACCTCTGACCCTATCGTGGTGCCTCCCGACATGCTTGACCTGATGATCGTAGAGCCGGATGACGCCGAGATGGAACCTGTGGTGGAGGACCCGGAACCGGAGGAAGACATAGAGTGGGAGGCTCCTCCGCTTTTTGGCATAGCTATGTCGCTGAGTGCTCTGGAAAGGCCTCTGCGGATGATAGTCGATGGGAAGCCCGCAGTGTATCTGGATGAACTGCCCGAGCCCGAGCCTGAGCCGAGTCCTTTGCCCTTCCGTCCCCACTACTTCCTGGAGGGTCCGCAGCCGGTGCGTCATGCGGAGGAGAAAGAAGCTAAGCCCTAGGCCCGTCTTTTCCTTGTAATGTGTGTGTGGCCGAGTCCCCGGCCTTGTACTCCCTGTTTCATGGAATAAAATCATGTTTTTATGTTCGACTCTTGGTTTCGCATGTCTTTTGGCCGACCCCCGGTTATCATGACCGGCTCTTAGAATTTGTCCGACTGATCCCCTTAGGCGAGGGACTCGCCGAATCCATCGGCCGACCTCGCGACCAGAAACTTGTCCGGGCCCTTCAGTTGGCCGGACCCAGCCGGGTCTTTTCTAGAAACTTCCAGCATGATCTTGGTGGGCCCCCATGGCTTCGGCCTTGATGGGCTTTCGGCTTAGCAGGCCGGGTCACAGCTATCTAGCCTCGGTCTAGGGTAGACGCGCCGCTTGCAGGCTAGCCCTAGACCTGAACCGTCGCCCCGTCGGGCATTAAATGCGGCGTCCTTTCGATGTCTTGTCGCCTCCGATTCCTCCACTGAGGAGGCGCCGCGTGGCGGCTTCCCGGGCTTCCCCTTTCCTTTAAATGGCTCCTCTCCTCTATTCTTCTTCTTCAAGTTTCCACCCAAGCTTCTTTGCTCTTTCATCGTCTTCCCAGCCTCAACTCAGATCTATAAGTAATGTCTTCCTCCTCTTATTCTTCTTCCACCCGCCGTCAGTCTTTTGACAATCCGGCGGGGACCTCGCCATCGTCCTCTTCTTCTTCCTCTGTTGTCCGCCGTCTGGAAATGCCGGCGGGCTTCCAGGCGGTGTCTTCTTCTTCTTTTCTAACCCCTCCTTCCTCTGGGGCGGCTACTCCGATGAGCCCAGCCCCGCTAACCACGGTGGCGGCTCTGCCGGACGGCGTCGAACGGCCGCGAGGCAAATTCGACTCGATAGTCAGGCCGTCCGGTCTCCCGTCGAGTGCCACGGCAGCGGACCTTGATATGGCCCGTTTTTTGCTTGGCCCTTCGGCCCTGGTTGTCGCGGCGGAGGGTCGGCCCATCCATAACCCGCCGGAGGGTTTTGTGGGCATTCACCTGCATTCGGTCGCATTCGGCTTCCGAGTGCCTCCTCACCCATTTCTTTCACTTCTTTTCTGGCACTATAACCTGGTCCCGGGTCAGTTAGTGCCCAATTC
Source organism: Ipomoea nil (assembly GCF_001879475.1). Taxonomy (NCBI): domain Eukaryota; kingdom Viridiplantae; phylum Streptophyta; class Magnoliopsida; order Solanales; family Convolvulaceae; genus Ipomoea; species Ipomoea nil. The sequence goes on along the minus strand of NW_017619163.1, from coordinate 1,464,110 downwards.
GCACCGCCTTCTTACCAGCTTCATTAACCTCCGCCATTGGTGGCAGTGCGAGCCGGATCTAGACTTGTTCCGGTTCCTCTTTACCGTGAACAAAGTCGGCTCTCACTCGCCTGGCTTCGTTCAAGTCGCCGCCCGTCCGGGGCGGCAACTTTTCGAGGGGTTATCCGACTCGATCAAAGAGTGGAAGCCTCTTTACTTTTTCGTCCGGCCCCGCTCTTCTTCCTTCTCTTTTCCGACCCTGTGGCCGGCGACTCTCTTCAAGCCTTGCTCTCGGCGTGCCGTCTTTACGGAAGATGCTGTCCAGGGCGGCAAGTTCTTGAAGAGCCTGGGGCCGTACTCGGTCAAGTATTGGTCCCGGGTCCGGGCCATGGCCAAGCATGGCCTACTGCCGGAGGGCGCGGCCACCATAGGTAGCGTCTTTTTTACCCCGTTCTCAACTCACTCCTACTTCTTTATTTTTATTTTAACCCGAAGCGCTCACAACTATGCGGTTTTCTTGCAGGTCCGTACGATTCTGACTCCTCCAGCTCCGACGAGGCCGTTGCACCAACTCCAGAGATGGCGGACAGGGCTGAAAAGATGAGGCGTCGCTTGACGCAGCGTTCCACCGGTGCCGTCGCCGCTTCTTCCTCTCAGCCGTCGCCGGTGATTCGGCCGGCTCTTCCATCCTCTCACAACGTGGTCGACCTCACGCCATCGCCCGTGGTGTCGCCCACTCGGCAGCCACCTCCTCCTTCGACTGAGAGCCCAAGCTCCAAGCGCCCTGCCGAGCACACGGAGGGGCCGACTCCGAAAAAGATCAAGCTGTGCCACGAGGTGGATGCCGATGCCCAAATCTGGATGGGCGCCACCTCGGTCCGCAAGTGGTGTGCCGACGTTCTCCTGCCTAATGACGTGGCGGCGACGCAAGCTTTGGGGGACGGGTATATCATCGAGGCCTCGCTTTGCCAATCTTACCGCGTAAGTGTCACTGACTCGGCTCCTATTCTCCGCTCTTTCTTTTCCTTGTCTGACTCGTGACAACTGCGCAGAACCTCACCTTTCAGATGGAGATGGGCAAACGGCTCCAGAACTTTAGGACCGAGATGCGGTCCATGGTTCTCAAGCTGCGCCAAACAGAGGAGGCTTTCCTGGAAGAGCAGGCGAAGCATCTTAAGATGGTGGAGGTGCACAACTCCGAGCTGCTGAGGATTACCCGTCAATGGGAGGAGGAGAGGGATAAGGTGGCAACGATCGCCGCGACCTCCGTCGAAGATTACAAGAAGTCGGCGGCCTTCGAGGCGGATGTGAGAGCGGCGGTGGAGGCCCGGAAGAAAGAGGTGGCCAAGGAGTGGCTGGCGACCCCAGAAGGCGACGAGTTCCTTCTGGATCTGGGCGAACGCGATTACCGCCTTGGTTTCCGCGAAGCGCAGACAGAGATCCACGCCACGTTGCTGGCTCGCGACTCCTCGTTCACTACCGAGGGCTGGGGCCTCAAGCCGGTGTTGGATGCTGAAGGGCCGGCAGCGCCTGCTGATCCGTCGACTCTTCCCACGGCGACGCCCCCAGAGCTTATCGAGTCCTCTCCTCAGGCGGAGGACCCTTCTTCTGTTCCCCTAGCTGGACCAACGGCAGGGGCGCAAGTTGAAGGGGTCGACGTCGACACCCCATCCCCAGTAGCTTAGGGCTTTTTAAGATAGCCCTTTTTTTGTAAAGGCTGGCCTCCTTTTCGGCCTTATTTTAATGAAAAAGCTCTTCCTTCTTTCGCACTTCGTTTTAGAATTCTTTTAATACTAACAAATCTCTAAGGCTTCGAGCCTTTCTCCCTTACCTCCTAATTCACCCTTGCCGAGTCTTTCAATCGAGGCGACTCCCTGGGCTTTCTCTTGGAAACGACAAAGGGCCTGGGCCCTTGTTTCCTCACTCTTTCTCGCCGAGTCCCTCAATCGAGGCGACTCTTTAGGCTTTTCCTTTCTCATAAACGGTTTAGGGTCAGTGCCCCGTTGTTTCTATATATACTCGCCGAGTCCCTCAGTCGAGGCGACTCCTTCTGCCTTTTTCTCGGAAACGACTAAGGGTCTGGGCCTTTGTTTCCTAACTCTTTCTCGCCGAGTCCCTCAGTCGAGGCGACTCTTTAGGCTTTTCCTTCCTCATAAACGGTTTAGGGTCAGTGCCCCGTTGTTTCTATATATACTCGCCGAGTCCCTCAGTCGAGGCGACTCCTTCTGGCTTTTTCTCGGAAACGACTAAGGGTCTGGGCCCTTGTTTCCTGACTCTTTCTCGCCGAGTCCCTCAGTCGAGGCGACTCTTTAGGCTTTTCCTTCCTCAGAAACGGTTTAGGGTCAGTGCCCCGTTGTTTCTATATATACTCGCCGAGTCCCTCAGTCGAGGCGACTCCTTCTGGCTTTTTCTCGGAAACGACTAAGGGTCTGGGCCCTTGTTTCCTAACTCTTTCTCGCCGAGTCCCTCAGTCGAGGCGACTCTTTAGGCTTTTCCTTTCTCAGAAACGGTTTAGGGTCAGTGCCCCGTTGTTTCTATATATACTCGCCGAGTCCCTCAGTCGAGGCGACTCCTTCGGGCTTTTTCTCGAAAACGACTAAGGGTCTGGGCCCTTGTTTCCTAACTCTTTCTCGCCGAGTCCCTCAGTCGAGGCGACTCTTTAGGCTTTTCCTTTCTCAGAAACGGTTTAGGGTCAGTGCCTCGTTGTTTCTATATATACTCGCCGAGTCCCTCAGTCGAGGCGACTCCTTCTGGCTTTTTCTCGGAAACGACTAAGGGTTTGGGCCCTTGTTTCCTAACTCTTTCTCGCCGGGTCCCTCAGTCAAGGCGACTCTTTAGGCTTTTCCTTTCTCAGAAACGGTTTAGGGTCAGTGCCCCGTTGTTTCTATATATACTCGCCGAGTCCCTCAGTCGAGGCGACTCCTTCGGGCTTTTTCTCGGAAACGACTAAGGGTCTGGGCCCTTGTTTCCTAACTCTTTCTCGCCGAGTCCCTCAGTCGAGGCGACTCTTTAGGCTTTTCCTTTCTCAGAAACGGTTTAGGGTCAGTGCCCCGTTGTTTCTATATATACTCGCCGAGTCCCTCAGTCGAGGCGACTCCTTCTGGCTTTTTCTCGGAAACGACTAAGAGTTTGGGCCCTTGTTTCCTAACTCTTTCTCGCCGAGTCCCTCGGTCGAGGTGACCCATTAGGCTTTTTCTATCTCAGAAACAGTTTAGGGTCAGTGCCCCGTCGTTTCTCTCAATACTCGCCGAGTCCCTCAGTCGAGGCGACTCCTGTAGGCTTTTTCTCGGAAACGTCTAAGGGTCTGGGCCCTTGTTTCCTATCTTTTCTTGCCGAGTCCCTCGGTCGAGGTGACCCATTAGGTTTTTTCTATCTCAGAAACAGTTTAGGGTCAGTGCCCCGTCGTTTCTTTTCATTTTCTCTCGCCGAGTCCCTGCTCGAGGCGAGTCCTGGCTATGATTATTATTTTCTAACAAACTTCTGAGAGCTTGGACTCTTGGTTCTTTCTTTACTGACTCGCGTTTTTTAGTCGGGGTGATTCTCGGTTGTAGCTTTACTTTTCCTTCCTTTATGTAGCCCCTTATAGATGAGAAATACCATGAGCAATATCTTGGAATATATTTTCTTGCCATGCCCAGTCTATTGTGCGGCACATGTGACTGGAAATTAAGCTCGCCATATGTCGAAAAATCCATCCTTCAAACTCGCGTAAATGATAATACTCAGGCAGTCGGTTTTGAAGCACCTTAGTATTTCCCACCGAGCTGAAAAAATAGTAACGCTGGGGCGAGAGGAGTCGAGCCCTGGCCTCCTTATTTTCTCCCATGACTTTTACCAATCTTACACAATTAAATTTTTGAATCTCTATAGCATTTGAATGTAACACACTTCAGTCGTGGACAGGTTACGAGATGTGTCCCGCTTTAGGATTTTCCCGCCGAATAGCTCCAGTTTTGAGACCATCATCAGTCAGCATGCAAGACCACACGTTATTCTTCCTTCCTTGTACTTTTCTCCATTAGACAAATTAACTTCAAACTCTCTCTGTATGATTTTTGATCGCAAAAGAGCGGCTGACTTCGGCATTAGAAGCATAATTTTCCGACTTCTCTTTGCTACCGGAAGAGTCATATGACGAACCAGGTAAACTCATTAACAGAACATCCTCAATTTCAATGACCGGATCTTTGAGCAATCCTTGAAGCAGTTTCCATCTTCTTCCTACTTTATTTAATCGACGACTATAGCACAGATATGTAGAGCAGGATTTGTGATTCTTTATACCAAGTTTCCAAAGCCTGATGTTGCCCTCGTTGTTCTGCAACTCGGTCCGAGAATGGCCGCAGCTCCTCTTGTCAACCACGAGCGACTCCGTCGAGCAATCGCCGGGGACTCTGCCTGCCATTCGAGCAACGCCGGATCTCTTCCACACCGTGTGAGCAGGCAATGAGTGCGTCAAAGGCGTCGGAGAGAGGGTCACGCTGGTTGCGAAGCGGCCAGAATATTGCTCACTTAGTCGGATCCTTGATGGGCAATATCCGACTCGGGCTTTAGTCACTACCCTGATACTTATTCGGGAAATACTCTTAGTGGTTGTGTTGCCGACTGATTTTCGATGATTCTGTATGGATGAGGAGTCGGCTGCTGTGACGAGGCTGTTCATGGTTGGGAATTTTGTCGCCATGGACGCCGACTCCGTGTCAGGAGTCTGATCATTTAGTTTAGAGTAGATGGAGTCGGCGCAGTGTGGACTCGTCGGTCTGTACGGAGAGAACGGGGTCGGCGAGAAAATGAAGTCGCGGGAACACATGCAGTCCCCCCCTGTTCAGGCGATTGGGGGAAGAACGCCATCTATGACTCTTTCTTTTCGCCGGGTGTGCCATCGCCGACTCTTTCCGGCAACTGAGGATCATATTGCCGCCGTTTACTCTGCTCATGCCCACTATCCCTCTTCGTCATCTTCAGACCATCAATATTTTTGACTGTAGATTTCATGAGCAGCATCCCCTTTGTCGCGTTCGCAGGCCATCAATTGACTCGGATTATTTTTCCATCACAATCGCAAGGGAAGAGCTTCCAGAACGCCTCGTCACAAGGCGAGAATGAAGAATTCGCGCAACGGGGAGGCCGAGTCCGTGCCCATCGTTCACCCCTGTTCTAGTGTTGACCGGGCTCTCTTGTATTTGAGTTGATTTTTTACCACCGACTCCGCAACCGGCCGTACGCTCACTGATGATCTCGACCTTGTCCTTTGTGATCACCGAATGAGATGAAAGCCGCGTGGACTCGGCGGACATCCCCAACCTTCTCCGGCGAGAATACCCGACTGGTTCCTGCTGACTGGGCGTTTCTACGGAGCCCGTTAGTTTGGATCGCATTTTCCAAAACGCGGAAGACATTATCGAGTCCACCGGCGACATCGGAGTGAGATACGTGGTAGATCAGTCTGAGGAAGAATCTGCCGTCCTTGAAGTGAAGACTCTGGAAATTCCCTTATTTTCTTTACCGTTTTATTCTTCTGCTTCATCAAGCTAACATGTGTAAAGTCTTTCATCAGAATGCTCAGCGCAAGTTGCTTGTAAAGAGCATCAGCAATGACTTGGGTCGGGTTACTGCAAGTATGGTGTTTCCCTCTGGTGCAACCTATCGACTGCTTCGCCACTTCTCACTGACTCGGCATAACCGATCCACAGATGAAGATTTGAGTCCATTTTTCATCCGACTCTTCCTACGTCGACAACCGAAAGAACTAGCGGTGGTGTTTTGACTTGCGATCGATCAGCAGTGGTGTCAACTTGTGGTCAGGTGGGCGTTGCCATCAACTTGCAGTCTGGTCGGCTGTGGTTGCCGGGATCGGTGGCTTTGGTTGCGAGCTCGGCAAAGGTCGCCGGAATTGGGGCCTTGGTTGCGGACTCGGCCTTCGACTTTGGACTCGGCGGAATAACAACGAACACCCATGTATGTAGCAAATACTCACATGGACTCGGCAGATTGGGGGAATAACCCTGAACTCTTATATGTGTAAGCGGTAGATTTTTGTTATGAATCACTTCAGAACGCCATGTAAAGCAGAGCGTTAGAGCTCTTTAGAAAAAAAATGGAAGAACCCAGAATCTCACGACAAAAGCTTTGTTATGTGGGGAATCAGATCACCCTCCGAATATATTGGAGCGCATGGAGGTATGTTCTCAAAATACTCCTTTTTTTTTTTTTTTTTTTTTTTTGGACTGCCGGCTGCAAGTTCCCGTAAAAGCATTTAAAATTCCATGCTTTCCAAAAATTAGGAATTATGTTGGAAATTCCTTTTTCCTCTTTAAGCACAGTAGACATCCATTTTCCATATGTCATGTGGAAAAATATGACAATTGTGCGTAAACTTTTCCTTTCCTTTGATTCTGGCCGTCCATTTTTCCAAAGGACGGTCTCGGATTTTCTTGTTGTGATGATATTAGAATGTGTATACTGGGGAGTTTCCTTTACAAGCCTCTTTTAACAACATACTGCTTGTCGGGCTCCATATAATCAAAGTTTTTCGCATAATCAAGAGAAAAATTAGAGAAAACAACTGTGACCACGGTGTCTACCGTTAAGGTCACGGTGGGGGAACCATTTATTCGGCGTCCCGACTTCTTGATTCCCCCGGCCGAGTCCCTCAGTGTGATGGACCGGCCACTCTTTGCCAACAACTCTGAGTACTTTAATTTAAATATTACATCTAATTTAAGGGTTACCTCTTGTAGACCTCAACACACAGTTTTATTTGCTTGATTCTCCTCTAGTCCTCTTCTTGGTCCACGGTTCTCCGTGAACCTTCTCAATCTTCCGTCCGTAGTGACTGGACGCTCTCCGAAATTGCTCAGACAAAGAGGCAAACGCGACATTTTGTCACGATCCCCACAGACGGTGCCAGTGTTGGTTTTTGGGTTTTCGGGCCCAAGGAGGTCCAACACAACCTTTCAGCTGGAGGATACACCTTTCACAAAAAGTCTGAATTTCAATGAAATGCGATGCTAATAATACTTTGTATTCCCTTTCCGGGTTCTCTCGAATCTCCCTCTTACAAGGGTGGAGGAGCCCTTTTATAGTGGCTCCTCCCTCACTGACTTAAAGGCCCATAATGGCCGACTTCAAGGCTGCTTTCAAGGTGCCGAGCCGTTGAGTGACGTTAAGGGGTCTACCAACGGCTCTTTCTAGCTTGTAACCGGCGGACCGAGTCCGGCCTTTAATGCCTCAACGGCTCCTCGTCTTAACTTCTTCGGAGGCTCCCTCAACGGCTCTCTGCACTGAGTCTTTCCCTGGGTTGGGCCCGGACCGACTCCTCGTCTCCGGCCCATGCTCAGGTTGGGTCGTCCTTCATAGCCCTGGCCTGGGCCTTCCATTTAGGCCTGGGCCGACTCCTGGACTCGGCCCACGCACTCTCCAGGCCCGCCTTGTGTCAGCCCATCCTTCTCTCTGGTCTTTCCTCTTTGGGCCCTCTTTTCTTGGGCCGGGGTTCTCACCCCATCACTAATCATCAACACAATTATCAACAAACTATCAAAAACAATATTATCAACAAACTATCAAAACACAATATTATCAACACTCAACCAATATACTATCAATACAATACTTTATATCAATACAATATAACATATAATCTATAACAAAAGTTACATACTCTTCCAAAAAATATTTTGCTCATAAGTCTCGAATCCCATCTATTTCATTGGTAGAGTACGAATTTCCTTCAAATACCTACAAAATAATTTAATTAATCAAATTACTAAATAAGTTAACTAATAAAATATAATTTAGCTATTCTATATAAATTTACTTACCAAAAGGCCAAAACGTATTTGATTTCCCCCAAAATCACCCTGTCCAAGCTTGTTGTTGGCTGAAAAGTTGTTGGTAGCTCTAGCTATGGTAGGAAAGTCAAAAATTGGTAGCTCAAATTCATTATCATGCAGTACTTCAGTCTTCTTTCTCCACAAACAGAACATCAAGCTCAGCCCTACGAGAATTAATCCAATAACTGATGACAAACTGGTTGCAAGTAGTTCCAACTTTTTACCACGTTTCCTTTTGGAGCCTACATCAGAAACTAAGAAAACATTGTGTATACTGTAGTGAGCACCATGATAAAAGAAACCAAGGCTGACTTGAATAATTTCAGATGTAAAAGACAATTTACCATTCAAGAATCCATGAGTTGTATTCTTATCTAGCTCAGAAGATGCAAGCCTGATATATATGTCTTGACCTCTATCAGATAGCTTTCTAATGTCAATCAAGTCCCCGAACCAGAGCAAACAGCCACTTCCCCCATTCCTGATATCCAATCTTGAATAAGCAGTACAAGTGCAGTTCTTCAAGCAAACTTGCTCGCACTCTTGGAGTGTCATAGTCTCATCATACCAGGAGTACTTTGTATCTGGCAATTTAATGCCAGGATACTTCACAAATATATCTGTTCCATTGTTGCAGTGCAGGCCCCTCCTCCGAACACATCCTCCAGAATAATCTGCCATGTTCCATTCTTCTTGGTTTCTGGGAAGAAACTTATCCAAACATCCACAAATGGGAAAATTATAAATGTTGCAAATGCCATTTGCACAACATGCTCTGTACATATCACAAGAATCTGTAGGAAATTTTCCAAAATTAATCCAATTTTTCATCCCACCAACCCACACCAAGCGCTCGATAAAACCAGTGTTAGTTAAAACTAATATAGATATAATTGAGTTATTATTGAGAGAATAACTAGTATAAACCTCATGCTTGTTAATAACCAAAGCATATGTGTATATGGGATTTTTCATCTCTTGCTGGAGAAATGGGTAGTATGGAAAATAGTAAGGAAAATACAAAGAGCAGGAGAAATTCTCCCATGGCTAACTACCCCAAGTTCCCCTCCTACAACAATCATATATCTCTTCCATCATGCAGTACTGCAGTGTTTTAGAATTTCCAAATATTCATAATTATAAATTTTACTACCAGCACCTTTTTGACTTAGTCTTGCACTAAAAGTGTAGTATCTCTCTTGTTTTTTTCTCATCTTTCCCTGGTCTCATATGAGAAACAAATTTCATGATAATGGAGATGCCAATGGCCAACAAAGAGAAGACCCAAAACTCACTTTTCTTCCCCCAACTTGGACTAGAAAAATAAAGGGATGTTTAATTCATACAAAATAAATCTCACTGTTATAAGCAATTATTAAGCACACTAATAAGCATCTTTTATGACTCACAATATTAAGTGATAAATTACAGATCATTAGGGTATTCAAGCAAAGTGACAAACCATTGAAATTGAATGTTGGTTATTACTGTCCGATGATGGTCTGTCCAAGTTGGCTATTAGAAACTATTTCTGTCAGTTGAAAATTGTTGTGTTGCAGCTTTGACTCCTTGAACTCAACAGCATGCTTGGTAAAAACTTATAATAACCTCAAGACTGTCACAGTGCAGCCTTGTCAAAAAAATCAATTAACTTTCTTGTTGATCAATTACGCAATAGATTATGACCACTTTGGAGTGTCCATCAATGATACAATTGGAGCTTGACAGAAGCTTCTAAGCTTTCACCTAACTTTAACCCAGTAAAACTACAAATGAGATCGCAGTCATGTTGAAGCATGTCAATGGTGGTGTTGCCCACTTTGGAATTTAGAGAAATTAGAACAATCTGAAAAGATAGCTACACAATCTGTTTTTTTTTTTTTTTTTTCAGATGTTGACTTTTTTCAATACCCATTTTGGAATTTAGAGAAGCAAGAAGGATGGAAATGAGACAACATTCATGCTCTAAGTAAATTCCCATAAATCCCGGTCTCAAATCGCAGAGCTTTTCACCTCTGAATGCTAGCATAGACAAACACATTAACGTCCAATATTGCAGGACCTCATTTTTCAAAAGTGTCTATTAGAAAACAGTGTTACTTTCATCAGCGGAGCTCATTATTATCTTACTGCCTAATCATCTTTGATAAAAAAAATCACAGCTACTAACAACGCAACTTCCTACCTGTGCACAACTTTATTGATATCTAAATCTTAATAAGCAAAAGCTGTAAATAACTCTTTTTGCTCTTTTCATTTCAGAAAGAGTACCTTTTTGCTCTTTTCATTTCCTTTGATTGACCTCCCTGCCTTGTGAATCACTCTGATCCAAACAATTCTTGTGTAACCTCCATGATTTGGAGAGAAGAATGCACCTGTAAATAAAATTCTGCACATGAACTGTGAGGCATCATCTTAAGGTTGATAATTAGAACTTTGAATATTTTGGGAACTTTAAATGAAATTTTTTTATGACAAAAAGTTTGTAGAATAAGAACCACATTAAGGCAAACCTAGTCATCAATCAATCTTAACTCAGAATTTAGATAACTGGAATCAACATTCAAAGCAGCAGTAGTTTCAAGGGCTTAATGAATCTGAAAGCACCAATACAACGAGAGAACCTTCAATAAAGACTAGAAAACCACAATGGTATGACAAATTAGCAATAAACTTAGGCAATATAAAAACATTTCTCATTCATACATTCACACATCGATCAACATAAAAATCAAAGATTCAAGATACAGCCTGCAAAACATATCGCTTGTAATCCCATTTCATTACTCGTGGCCAGAAGATGGTGATAACAATATTGTTTTGCATGAAAGCATACAACAAAATATACAATTATCAGAAACAAAATATACAAAATATACAATTATAAAATTCAAAATTAAATAATTAAAATGTCAAAATTCTAAATAAAATAATAATAATCAAAATTCATAACCAAAATTCATACTTCTACCCATATTATGCCATATATGCACACATTACTACATAATCCCAACAAAAATAACAACTAAATTCATATTTTTACACATATTAGGGTATAACAACAAAAATAACAACAAATAACTAAAAATTCGAAATAAAAATTATCAAACTTAACAAATATAATATATATTACAATGATAATTATAAAAAAAATAATTTTAACAAAAAAGAAAAAAAAAATACCTGCACGTACAGTTCTACGGACCAGCTGCCGACAGTGGAATTCACAGAAGCAGCCGCGGCGATGGCGACGGTGGTGGCGGGGTCGTAGGTGGCTGATGAGAGAGGCGTTGGATTCCTTATCTTGGTGGCGGCGGCGGCTTTTGGCGACGGTGGTGGCGGGGTCGTAGGTGGCTGATGAGAGAGGCGTTGGATTCCTTATCTTGGTGGCGGCGGCGGCTTTTGATCGAGGCTGAGGGAGTCGTGGTGAGAGAGGCGGTGTAAGCGGCGTCGTGGGAGGATGAGGGAGGCGGTGGTGAGGGCGACAGCGGAGGTGTGGTCTGTGGTGTGGTGAGAGTGACGGCGGAAGCAGGAAGAGGCGTTGAGGAGAGTTGAGATATGAGCGAGCGCAGCTAGGGTCTAGCGAGATCTGTTTTTTTTTTTTTTTTTGTCATCGTTTATTTTTTTTTTTTTTTAAATTTTTGTTTCCAAATCTTGTTCCCGCTGCCCTTTCTACGAGCAAGGGCAGTGGAAAGTATTCATATTTACAATTATGCCACCGCATCTTTTTTTTGAAGAAAAAACTGCTACCCTTTTTGTAAAAACGGTAGCGGTTTCTTATTCATTTATTTACAAGTATGCCACCGTCCCTTTTCTTTTTAACAATGCACTACCCTTGTTTAAAGAAGGGTAGCCTAAAATCATATTTCTTTGCTCTATTTTGTACTAGTGAACCGACTCAATCACTGTCCGAATCGATCACAATGGCGCAAATAGAACAATCCAAAACTTTAACCGTGCTTGTGAAACAACTCACGGTAGGAATGGTTCTCAATGGAGAATATTTCATGAATGGAGCTCAAGACAAAGTTCTAGCAGCGAAGATCATCCAAGCATTGAAGAACTGTGGATTTTATGATTTTCTCTCCTACAAGTTTTCTGGAGCATTTGAAGAAGATGTGGTAGAATTCTACCTACATGCAAACGTGAAGAATGACCGAATTCTATCTACTGTTGGCGGAACACAAGTTGAAATTTCAGAAGAAGACATCAGAAGCTGTTTCAACTTTTCAAATTCTCAAATCCTTGTGGATACTCATCATTATGATCTTCAAAATTTCTGGGATGAAATCCGAGGTCCAAAAACACCAGAAATACCAGATTTATGCGATGAGAAAAATCTCTTGAAGCCTGAATATGAGATGCTGTTGGACGTAATTTACAAAGCCCTGGACAATAAATTGGGAACTTTGAAAAAATTCTCTGCTCCATATATTTGCTTGATGAATGGAATCATGAGTGGAATCAAGTTCAATTGGGCGAACTACATTTTTACCAAAATCATAGGCTTTATCCTTGCCGCAAAGGCAGTTGGAAGCCCACTCATAGGAGATCAATTTCTTCAAGGTGTTGGCTATGGACTTGTCATTGGAGAAATTTTGAGGAAGAAGAGAATACCTTTGAGAAAACACAAAAGTGTTGGAATCTATATGTACTTATTCAGGAAGTTTTCACCAGACTATGGGAAGAAAAGTCAGAAGAGAAAGGCATCCAAAGGAGGAACTTCTGCAAGCACAAAAACACCTCAATCAAGAGGATCTCAAATCAGAAGCAATAGGGCCGCATCAACTGCAAGTAATTTTATGGGGTCCAGTAATCCAACCATCAGAGATCAAGAAGCCACGAGCACAGCCATGACAGTTATACCGTTCCAAGGAGTGATTGAAGACGAAGCTCAAAATATGTGCCATCCGGGATTGCCAACTGAACCCATTGATGACACAACACGGATGGAACTAGCAGGAGTTGAAGTGCGAGTTTCCAATGAGCTGCAAAGAAGAATTTCAAGTCAATCAACAGGAGAAGCAAGTGCCGGACCGGTAGTGTTCAACACTATCCAAGATGATCCAAACTTGATGAACGAGCAGAACAGAGTCCAAGAATGGATAAATTGGAGAACTAAAAAATATCATTCATTCATCCAAAAGACTACTTCAGAATTGATAGGAAGTGAAGAATTTGCCTTGGAGTGGTGTGGAACAGATTCTATACTAGAGGCACTCAAGATGAACATCGATCAAGTTTACAGATCAAAACTTGAAGAGAAAAATGCAAGAGGCAAAGTTGTTGCAGCTGTGGCCGAAGAAAACGCAACTCAAATCTCACCAGCTCAATTGGAAAAGATTAATGAAGCTCAGCTACAGATTGCACTGCAAAGATCTATTGTGGACACTCATCACAATCCAGGTGAACCTTCTCTTAATATTGCTGATAATCTTCTTGATGCATTAAGAGAAAGGAATGAAGGAGATATTATATCTGTGTGTGCACCCGTGCTAAATATTGCTGATGGTGACCAAACCAGTGCTGTGATTGGTGATTTAAATTTGGTCAATATTCCTGTCATTGAAGCCGAAACACAGACAAATATTGAATCAAATAATGACCAAATTTTGAGTAATGTTGATGGTCCACAAGCCGAATTGAATGACTCTGCAGGGATGATGTTGACGTGGTCAGAGAACAAATAAGAGAAGATGTTGGAGATGAGATTAGAGAAGAAATTGGAGAACCTGTAAGTGAAGAAGTTCTGAATGAGAATAGAGAATTAATTGGGGGGAACAATTAATTGAAGTGGCAGTACAAAATGTCTCTGTCAAGGCTAATACAAACTTCCAATCCCCACTAGAAGACAGACCATTGTCTGAGCAACCTATTCTCTCAAATCCTAGTTTCTCCCAAGATATTGACAATTATCAAGGAGAAGAGGAAGTCAATACAGAAGGAGAAAATCCTAGAAAAGAAGCCAGTTGTCAAGAAAATACCACCATGGCCGAATCATCTAAAGGAAGAAGCTTACAACTTGTGGAAACTCCAGTTCTAGCAGATTCAAGAAGGAAGTTTCTCAGATCCTTACATAATCTAAACTGGACAACACACCACCGGCCTGAAGAAGATGAAGATGATATGCTGACAACTTTGTTTGCCAAAGTATCCGAATCTGGAGATACAATCTGCCACAAGATCGGAACTACTTTGAAGGATCAAGGACATATGGCGATGTAAGAATTTGACAACACAAGGTCAAATTTCACACAAATCTTTGAAAAGCATATATCTTTGGAGTCCAAGATCGACAGAACAGAAAGCCGTTTGAAGGCTGACATCACTGCCAGCTTGATTGAAGTGATCAAAAATTTAAAGAAAGAAAATGAGGAAGCCGAAAAGATCAACTATGAACGTCATATAAGGCAACTGAAGGCCATACAAGATCAAGAACGAAGAATCAATCAACTTGAAATTGAGCTATCCTCTATGACTCAGAAGTTGGAAAATTTGCATAATACTTCTGACGTAGCCAGTGAAGGAATCAAGATTGTGAAACCAACCAAGACCGAGATATCTGAGTTCTTAATTTCCTTGCTGATAAAGCCAAAAGGGGGGAAGAATATCTCAGTCATATGGTAGCTCAACAACAAGAATACTTTTTTGGGCAACCACAAGCTACACCACCAAGTGGCCGAGGCCGAGGCCGTGGACGCCAAACATCTCCAAGTGGTTTGGGTTTTGCTCAATTTTCTAACTATGGTTTAGGTGCAGGTTCATCAAAAGGAAAAGCTGATGATTGGTTCAATTGCTCCAAAACCGGTATACCATCTATCGTATGGACCAAAGAAAACGCACCTGCCATGATCAAGAAGCAATCCCCAGCTGAAGTAGCTCACTGGGTAACTGAAAAGAATAAGGAAAAACAGAGAAAGAGAAAGAAGATGGATATGTGGTTTGATTTGCAAAAACTCACACGAACCACAGGAAATTCTCTTGGCCATGGTAGAAGCTTCAATGAATGCATTGAATGGATCGAAGCTGGAGTTCTACCGGGAACAACTCTGAAAGAAACATATGAAAATTACCTCGCCGGACAAGTCAACAAAGAATTCTTCTGTGAGTGTATCAAGAATGATGTGTACAAGATGAGGGAACACATCAAATATGTCCTGAAAAACGGAAGAAGTGATAAGAGGCAAAAGAGGTAATCTGATCCTATTATTTTTCAAAACTTTTTGTAAAACTACTGTTTCAAAATTATCAAGTATTTTCCCTTATTATGATCGTACAAGTTATGTTAATTTCCTAAAGTGGTCTATATTTGTTTTTGATATCTTAACTTGTAATTAGTATGTGAATTAAAAGACAAGCATGTAAAACGCATAACAAAAGAGAAAAATGACTAGAACTAAAAATGCAATATGCGTATTAGGAACTTGTCTAAAATTAATTCACGAGTCAATTTATTTTCCCTAGAAAATTTTTGTTAAACTCATCATGGCTTTGTCAAATAAAATTGAGCAAAAATATTTTTTCGAAAAGACTTAAAGCCAATGACTGAGTATAGGATTTTGACATTATCAATATGGGGGAAATTGTTAGGAATATATTGTAATAGTTTTTGATATGCCAAATTGTATTTTAGAATCCTCAATTTTCTTTGTTAAGTCTAGGCGTGTCATAGACCATGAAAGGAAAATTAACAAATATGAAGAAAGGGAAAAATACGAAGAAGAAAATGTATGCATATGATATGTATACTAAAATAAGCCCACACGCCCAACTCAAAGAAGAAGTCATACTGATGAATCTCATACGAAGAAACGAGAAGCAAACCAAAATTCATGAAGTTATCTTGAAGATCAAGCATCTATGGAAAGAAAGAAGTACATCAAAAGGAATGCTATAATGACCAATAATTCGTACAGCCGAGATGGATGAAAGCTTGATGTATAAATCGCAAGGTCTTAGGTTTGAAACTCACTCCCTATAATTTTATAAAGAAGCCTTAAATCAGTTCCAAGAGATGAAGTATCGAAATTAATTCAAGTAATTCGAAACTAAGAAGGAGATGAAGTAGGAGCTGAGGTTTCAAAAGAGGTTTCGAAATCAATTCAATGAAGTTGGAGTAGAGGTTTTGAAATCAATTAAATAATAAGGTTTCGAGACTAAGTTGGAGCAGAGATTTTAAGATCAGTTTCGAAATCAATTAAATAATAGAGATTGGAGATGAAGTTAGAGATGCGGTTTGATTAAATAATAGAGATTGGAGATGAAGTTAGGTTTCAAGATCAGTTTCGAGATGAAGTTAGAGATGCGGTTTGCAAAGTATGAGATGAAGTAGGAGCTGAGGTTTGAAAAGAAGTTTCGAAATTAATTCAAGTAATTCGAAACTAAGAAGGAGATGAAGTAGGAGCTGAGGTTTCAAAAGAGGTTTCGAAATCAATTCAAGTGAAGTTGGAGTAGAGGTTTCGAAATCAATTAAATAATAGAGATTGGAGATGAAGTTAGAGATGCGGTTTGCAAAGTATGAGATAAAGTTAGAGGATGAAGTAGGAGCTGAGGTTTGAAAAGAAGTTTTGAAATTAATTCAAGTAATTCGAAACTAAGAAGGAGATGAAGTAGGAACTGAGGTTTCAAAAGAGGTTTCGAAATCAATTCAAGTGAAGTTGGAGTAGAGGTTTCGAAATCAATTAAATAATAGAGATTGGAGATGAAGTTAGAGATGCGGTTTGCAAAGTATGAGATGAAGTTAGAGGATGAAGTAGGAGCTGAGGTTTGAAAAGAAGTTTCGAAATTAATTCAAGTAATTCGAAACTAAGAAGGAGATGAAGTAGGAGATGAGGTTTCAAAAGAGGTTTCGAAATCAATTCAAGTGAAGTTGGAGTAGAGGTTTCGAAATCAATTAATTCAAGTGAAGTTGGAGTAGAGGTTTCGAAATCAATTAAATAATAGAACTTGGAGACAAGGTAAGAGCAGCGGTTGGAGATGAGGTTTCAAAAGAGGTTTTGAAATCAATTCAAGTGAAGTTGGAGTAGAGGTTTCGAAATCAATTAAATAATAAATCAATTAAATAATAGAAATTGGAGACAAGGTAAGAGCAGCGGTTGGAGCTGAGGTTTCGAGACTAAGTTGGAGCAGAGGTTTCAAGATTAGTTTCAAAATCAATTAAATAATAGAGATTGGAGATGAAGTTAGAGATGCGGTTTGCAAAGTCAAAGTCTTCATAAGTCAAGTCAATATGAAGTATGAGATGAAGTTAGAGATGCAGTATGAGATGAAATTAGAGATGCAGTTTGCAAGTCAAAGTCAAAGAGATGAAGTCTCATCAAACTATATATAGTAAGAGCTGAAGTTGGAGATGAAGTTCCAAAGACACATATAGTAAGAGCTGAAGTTGGAGATGAAGTTCCAAAGCCACATATAGTAAGAGCTGAAGTTGGAGATGAAGTTCCAAAGCTATATATAGTAAGAGCTGAAGTTGGAGATTAAGTTTCAATCAAGGATTGAATTCTCACCATCAAAATGAGACCAAGATCAAGAGATCTCATTGGCCGAAACACTTCATCAGTAGCCATACAGAGAGAATAAAATACACAGAAGATGAAAGTCCCAGAAGGCAAGATCTACATCAGAATTATTTTAAGAAGCCTTCACGTGAAGACAAATCTGCATTAGAAATATTTTAAGTCTCTTCACATGGACCAAGAGCTAAGCAACGGCCAAAATATCAGAGATATTATTTTTAATATGATCTTCTGAGAAAGCTACAGATTCTCTGCAAAAGGCTACAAGAATTCAAATATGAGATTTGGAATTCAAATTTGAGATCTACAATTCAAATTTGAGATTGTCTTTTTCCAACAGACAACTTCTCAAAACCAGCTATAAAAGGATGAAGAATGAAGCAGATCAACTCACTTCCAACACAAGCAACAAGCAGTACATACGAACAAGTGCTATACTCAAAAGTGAGAATATATTCAAGTGAGATAAACACTCAGAGAGCTCAAAGAGAAAATATTCAAGAGTGTTTTAATTCTTCATCATTGAGAGACTTGCTACATATTGAAGATCCATTCAAGAAGTCTCAAAGTTGGAAAGTCAGTGAAACTTGTTTTTCTATAAACAAGTGAATCAACAGTGTTGGAGAACACTGGATGTGATTAGTGCGGGCTTTGTGATCAAAGCACTATATCACGGGATACGTCGAAGACGGGAGGAATGTAGCACGGAGTTGTGAAATCCTGGATTGTCACACGGAGCTGTGAGATCCGAAACAACAGTGTTGGAGAACACTGGGCGTGATTGGTGTGGGCTTGGTGATCAAAGCACCAAGATCACGGGATACGTCGACCGGATCATGGAAGACGGGGGGAAAGTAGCACGGAGCCGTGAAGTCCTGGAATGTAGCACGGAGCTATGAAATCCGAAGCAGTAGTGTTGGAGGCACTGGGCGTGATTAGTGTGGGCTTAGTGATCAAAGCACTAGATCACAGAAATTCATTGTATCTAGGAACCAAGAAGTGGTGGATATAGTGAATTGCTCTTGGACGATAAGAGCAAGTGGAGTAGGGGGATTACATCACCTCCGAACCACTATAAATTGCCTTGTGTCATTTACTGCTTATTTACTTACTGCTTATCACATGGATACTCTTGACACATCCATCACACAGGCTTACTTTGTTTTTCCGCTGCGTACAAGACTCTAACAATCTAGTTAAGAGTCTTGATCTCTTTGTTGCCTTAGCAATTGTTGCATTCGCGAAAAAGGTAAAAAGTCTATTCACCCCCCCCCCCCCCCTCTAGACTTTTACCACACCCCTTTGGGACCAACATGATCCATTGATTGATTCCTGTGATGAAAATATGAGTATGGGATGTACCTTGATTGCACGGTTAATGGTATGGGACATTAATCACCAAGGTACAGATGTGGTCCTCGTGGTGGCCATGAAATGAAATTGGTGGTGTAACCTGAGCGTAGGCTCATATGTTGGCGGTTGTGTGATTTGAACTGTACCCTCGTGTACTGATTTGTTGGCAGAAATGTTGGCGGTTGTTGGCGGGGGAACGACGGTTCCCGGAGGCATAAGGTTGGACTCAGAAGTACAGGGGTCACTCGGAGGTAATGGTTGGAACTGTAATAAGGTCGGGGGTAGCCATAAGGTTGGAACTTGGAACTTGGAACTTGGAACTATGATTCTTGTGACATGAAGTGTCACTGTGGCATGTAGTTGCCAATGCGATGAGGTCATGACTACAAAAATTTAAATGATCATTATGTTAGTCCAAAAATTATGAAGAAGAAGGTCCTAGAAGGCTCATTGAACATAGTCATCATTGAAATGAAGTCATGTAGTTATTTTAGTTATTTAAAATGCATTTATGTTAAATTTAATATTAGGAGACTCTTAACTCTTTGTTTTCCCTTTGAAAGTTATGTATTAGCCTATATAAAGGCTAAACACAACCAGAATTTTAGAGATAGAGATGAATGAAAGAAATGCTAAGGCATTTTGTTTTTCTCTCATGTGATTTTGGAGATGTTCTTTTAGGCTTATCAAGATAATACCAATCTTGTGGTGCCATCCATTCCTTATCACCTAAGACCAAGGTGTGGCAGAAATATCTTTATACAAAAACACAAAAATAATCCCATAACCAACCCCTACATCAACCAATTCCATCTCCAACACCTTTAAACTATAATTTTTGTTCTTGTTGTTTTATGAGGAAAAGATCGGGCAACCGGAGGACTCTTTGGTGAATCGACTCTCAAGTTCATCCCCAAAGATCCACATCAGTTTGGTATCAGATCTTTTGGTTCATTCCTCACACAAAAAGGTTAACACTCTACCAATCAATTCTTGTTTCATTTGTTTCTGCAGAAAAGTTTTCAGCCTGTGTCTTCAGAAAGAAAAATTCCAAAAAAATACTTCCACATATCCAACTGTGTTGAAATTTTTTCTGGAAGTACCCAACCTATCACTCTATTGCTTTATGAAATTTTTGTGCAAAAATAATATTCCTATGAACACAGAAAAATCGCTGAATTCAACACAACCGTAAGATTCTGGACAGAAATTTTCATCCTGTCCAGTGCAGAAGAAAATTTTGGAAAAAATACTTCCACATATCTTTTTTCCCTGAAAATTTTTATGGTTGAATAAAACCCATAGTTCTTGCTAAACATAAAAAAATTTGGGTAAAAATATCATCCACAACATTCCAGAAAATTCTTCAAAGTCACTCTTAAAATCTGTCTAAATTTTGTGTTGCCATTCATTGTGTTTTCTAGTTTATTGTTCAGTGTTTCACATCATCCATGGAGTCTTTTGAGTTAAATACACTTCAAAAAGGGTCATTTAGTGTGGAAGAATTCTACAATAAGTTACAAGATTTGATGATCCGTGATGGGGTGATTGAACCCGTTGTTATTACCAAGAACAGATTTGTGTATGGTGTTAGAAAAGAAATTGCATGATTGCTTCCTCATCGGTGCTAATGCTTGTTTACTTTATTATACCTTGCCAAACAAATTGAAGAGAAATTGCAGTAAAAAGAGGTCGAGAATTCGATTCCTATTTCCTTGTCATATGATGAGAGCTCAAAAGAAATGAATGAGGATGTAAACATGTGTGAACAAAAATGTGAAAACAAAGATGAGGAATATTTGAGTGAAAAAGAAGGAAAGATTGAGAAAAAAAGTGAAGATGAGGATGAAGAATTGTCTTATGAACTTTGTGAGAAAGAGAATGAGGGAAAAGAACTTGAGAACCAAATAATCTTTGATTCAAGTTTATTGCATGTTCATGAACGTAATTCAAGGATTGAGAATGGGTTTGGAAGCGTGACAAAGGGACATCAAAAGTTAAATGCATTTGTGGTAATGTTGTGCCAAGTTCAAGGAAACATGGGATCACACACTTCCGTTGATGCAGACATTCAATTCATACGTTGGGAAATTTACTCATTTCCATTTGACCGAGGCAAGTTTGATTCGAGGACGAATCTTCTCGAAGAGTGAGGGAATGATGAGGACACGACCCAAGTAAATTAAAATATCACTATGTCGGTCCAAAAATATAAAGAAGAAGGTCTTAGAAGGCTCATTGAACTTGATCATCATTGAAATGAAGTCATATAATTAAAATGTAGTTATTTTAGTTAATTAAAATGCATTTATGTTAAATTTAATTAGTGACCTTTTGTTTTCTTTATTTCTCTGTTACTAGTTCAAGGGAGATGAATGTTCTTTAATGCCTTGTAAATAGTCTTCTACAAAAAGGAGGCTAAAACATCATCTTGTAGGGAGAACTTTGGAGATTGAATCAAGAGAAAATGTTTAGGCATTTTGTTGTCTCTCTTGTGATTTGAGAGATGTTCTTTTAGGCTTATCAAGATATCTTCCAATCTTGTGGTGTCATCCATTCTTTATCACCTAAGACCAAGGTGTGACGGAAATATCTTTATACAAAAACATAAAAATAATCCCAAATCCAACCCCTACATCAACCAATTCCATCTCCAACACCCATAAACCGTAATTGTTGTTCCTGCTATTTTGGTGAGGAAAAGATCGGGCAACCGGAGGAATCTTTGGTGAATCTAATCTTGAAATCATCAACAAAGATCCACATCAGTTAATGATGAGGACACGACCAAAGTAAATTAAAATATCACTATGTCGGTCAAAAAATATAAAAAAGAAGGTCTTAGAAGGCTCATTGAACCTGATCATCATTGAAATGAAGTCATATAATTAAAATGTAGTTATTTTAGTTAATTAAAATGCATTTATGTTAAATTTAATTAGTGACCTTTTGTTTTCTTTATTTCTATGTTACTAGTTCAAGGGAGATGAATGTTCTTTAATGCCTTGTAAATAGTCTTCTATAAAAAGGAGGCTAAAACATCATCTTGTAGGGAGAATTTTGGAGATTGAATCAAGAGAAAATGTTTAGGCATTTTGTTGTCTCTCTTGTGATTTGAGAGATGTTCTTTTAGGCTTATCAAGATATCTTCCAATCTTGTGGTGTCATCCATTCTTTATCACCTAAGACCAAGGTCTGGCAGAAATATCTTTATACAAAAACACAAAAATAATCCCAAATCCAACCCCTACATCAACCAATTCCATCTCCAACACCCATAAACCGTAATTGTTGTTCCTGCTGTTTTGGTGAGGAAAAGATCGGGCAACCGGAGGAATCTTTGGTGAATCGAATCTTGAAATCATCAACAAAGATCCACATCAGTTAATGATGAGGACACGACCCAAGTAAATTAAAATATCACTATGTCGGTCCAAAAATATAAAGAAGGTCTTAGAAGACTCATTGAACCTGATCATCATTGAAATGAAGTCAGATAATTAAAATTTAGTTATTTTAGTTAATTAAAATGCATTTATGTTAAGTTTAATTAGTGACCTTTTGTTTTCTTTATATCTATGTTACTAGTTCAAGGGAGATGAATGTTCTTTAATGCCTTGTAAATAGTCTTCTATAAAAAGGAGGCTAAAACAACATATTGTAGGGAGAATTTTGGATATTGAATCAAGAGAAAATGTTTAGGCATTTTGTTGTCTCTCTTGTGATTTGAGAGATGTTCTTTTAGGCTTATCAAGATATCATCCAATCTTGTGATGTCATCCATTCCTTATCACCTAAGAACAAGGTGTGGCAGAAATATCTTTATACATAAACACAAAAATAATCCCAAATCCAACCCCTACATCAACCAATTCCATCTCCAACACCCATAAACCATAATGGTTGTTCCTGCTGTTTTGGTGAGGAAAAGATCGGGCAACCGGAGGAATCTTTGGTGAATCGAATTTTGAAATCATCAACAAAGATCCACATCGGTTAGCTATCAATGGTGGGATTGTTAATTGTTATCTTCACTGTCTGGCATTTCGTCGAGCACCTTGTATGCATCCCGACCCTCTCTTTCTTCTTGGGGTGGATTAATATTTACAAAGGTGAGGAGATTCAGGCAGTCATGTAGAATCTCCAGTTCTGGGATCTGATTATCCTATGACAAAGATGAAAGCACAACATAAACTCATCCTAGATTTTTCTTTCAGAGACAAAACAAATCCTTTTGTTCAAGAAACTGTGGACTTTGATCTATTAACTTTTGGGTATGAATTCAGTGTTGAATCAGGCAGGAATCCAGTGAAGGCTCATTGTGGAGATACAAGAAGAATTATACACAGATACACTAAGCTTTATCATCAGGATAGTTTTAATTTCTTGGGTTTCGATCTGGATTAGTTTTTAGTGAAACCTAGGTAGAGTTGTGCCACATGTACTAATGTTTCCAGAATAATGTTTCTCAAGGCATGGAGTTCAGACACCGATGTTGTTGATGGAGAAGAAAGAGAAAAGCCGCCATTAAAGCAAGGGAAAAGCAGCAGAGCTCCGCCATTAGGTCTTCCAATGTTAGGTCTCGCTGAGAACGGGAATGAAAAGGGGAATAAGGAAGGAGATCTGAAAAGACGAAATTACCCCCTATCTAACAGGCCATCTAACGGGAATATTGACGGAGGACCAAAATTGTCCTCGTCACAATAATAGTGTCCACAAATTGTCTGATTTTTTAAAAATGGACTAAAATTGTCTGTGCCACTATAAATCTAGGACAAAAAATGTCTTTTACTCTAAATATACTCAATCAACAACCATGGCGCTAATACCACTTTGTTGGGAAAAATCCAACTTCCTGCAACAAATGAAAATCAGATAAACAACACGGTGCACAAAGACGAGATAACACAATAGCCCAAAATAAACAACAACACAATGGACACACGATTTACTTGGAAAACCCCAAAACATAGGGAAAAATCACGGGACCACCACCAACAAAGTTTCCACTATAACAAATCTGGGGTACACAGGTTTAGGCTATCGCACGAGCCATACACCGATAAGTCATCAAATACATCAATTCTAGGTCAAATACATTCAATCAGATTCACAGGTTAAATGGAATAATATCTTGTATTCAGAATATTCAACCACCACGAATAAAATAAAATGAATATAAAAGTACGAGAATATCCCAAAGATGCTTTGAATAAGTACAATCTGACCTCTAAATATTTGATGAAGAAATCACCCCAAGAGCTTAGACAAACTCACGGCAAATCATCAAACTTGCGTCAAAGATGAAGAAAAGAAGATGAATTCTTCCTTGCTGCTGCCACCGAACTGCCTTCACTGCTGCCCTCTCTCACTTCTGTCTTTCTGTTTTTACCTTCAATTCTTAGTCTCATTGCCGAATGGATATATATATCATATGAAGGAGAAGAATGACTTGCTCCTTTTATAGCTTCACTACTTGAAAATGAGAATTTATGAATACAAAGGGAATTTGTAAAGGTAAAGCAAATTCACTTTCCACCATTTCACATGCTCCCAACAATAAAAGCAAAATGACTTTTCTTCTTCATCTACCCAAACATCTGTTGCTCCAACTTTCACCCATTTCTCATAATCCTTAATATTATTATATATACTAGTTATCCACCCGTGCGATGCACGGATAAAATATAAAATGTATATATATATATATATATATATATATATATATATATATATATATATATATATATATATATATATATATATATATATATGAAAATAAAACAGATAATAGCAAAACTCAAACAATGTTGATTTGTTTAACATTTTTAAAAAATGATTGATTTTAATATATAAAAATGTATGTAACAAAAATAACATACAAAGTTTATATATTATAAAACACATCTTTATATACAACATTTGATGTTGAAGAAACTATTCTTCATTGTCATTGCAAATAAGTAATTTAAGATAATTTGAATTGCTAACTCCGGATAAAGCTACATAAAGTTGTTCGTGAACAAAAACAAATCTTTTCAATAATAGCCCAATAGTAAATGACGTTTATCCTTGACTCTTGTTAATTATCATAGCATACAACAACTTTCGTGGGAATTGCCTCCACTGAAACTTAAATGGTAACTTTAGATCTGATGGGGTCAATAACAACCGCAATCAAGAAACCTCTTCATCATCACAATTTTCTAAATCAATTCAATACAAGTAACATTTAATTAATAATTATGTAATTAAGTAATATAGTTAAAATAAAACTATTAATTCATAAACAATTTATAAGAAGGGGATAATTAAATTAACAATATATATTCGTAACCATCGGCCCATTTCTGGCAGGAATCCAAAAACACGTTCGTAGGCCCATTATTTATATAAATATATATTTAAACAATTAATTTTTCATACATGGTCCAGATAAGCTCTTCTATTTATCTAGCCCAGGCCAAAACTTGACTTATGGCCCACACATAAAACCCAAAAAACCTAGATTCAGACATTGTTGTCTTCTTTCCTCTCTTCTAGCTTATGCCGTTTCTCTCTAAACTTTCTCTACCCATTCTGGAAACTTCACGACAGATTGGTTGCTCAATCTGTAATCCTTCTCCTGGTCTTTGAAACTCACTATTTTCACCATTCCCTTTGTACCTCTGACCTTCGATCTAATCGGTTCACAAATCGTGACCGGTTGCACGGAAGAAAACCCTAACTTTGTCTTCATCAAACTCATGTATATCAAACACCACTCAACAAAAGGATCGGTTGAAGATTTTGGAGAACGGATCTGGAAGAAAGCAAACAACACAATATATCCAACAAAAACTACGACATTTGTAAGGTAATAGTTCGATTTTCCCGATTTTCACTTATAGAGTATTTTTCTGTTTATACGCATGTGTATTGTTCGTTTTTAGGAATATTATATACATGCTATAATTTTTTGATGTAGAAATATAATAGAATATGAAAACACAGTTAGTTCTAAATTATTATTTTTTTTCCTAATCTCTGCTGTGTCTAATATTTTTGATAATATGTGCCTTTTTAATTTTTTTTATACGCATGCATATTCTGGAAAAAAAAAGTTCAGGGTTATTATTATGTTGTATAGATTTAACCTGTCATGTGTGTAATTTATATGTCAGATTTTATTCTGGGTTTATTTAGATCCACATGCCATGAATATTTTAAAATTGATTTATTTAACTGTTAGTGATTAATGTTATGGAATCCAAATTTATAAATTTCTTTTCTCTCAGAAATGTATGTGTTTCTTTATCTGAGAAAGCTATTTTTTTAACAAATTTATTTTCTGTTCAAATGCATGGCATTCATATGTATATTCGAAATTTATATTTATTTTTTCCTCACAAATGTTTGAACTTCTTTTTATTATTTTCATATTTTGTATTGATTTAAATTTTATTAACTAAAATTTTATTTTATTTTATGTAAAATAATGTTGCTAACTATATTTTTTTTCCAAACTAAGTTGGGCAGGACTTCAAACTGTCAATTACAATCCCATTGAACCGAATGGAAAAACACAAAATTAAAAGAAAAAAAATTGCAAAATATTTTTGTTCCGTTTTTATTATTTAAAGTGGAATTGTTTTTTTTTATAAAACATAAAAACTACCTAAATACATTCAACTTAAAAAAAAACCTGCCCGTAATGATCTTTTAAATTTTTTTAAACAACTTTGTTTACATCTACATATGTATCTCAGTATATTATTAAAAAAAATGAAGACAGTAAATCACAGATTGCTAAAATACCTATCTGCATATTAACTATATAGCAACAACCAAGAACAAAAATTTGACTTTAAAAATGGAAGTCTTTTTAATGATTTTAATCACTCTGAATTGCATTTTTTTGCTAGAATTGACATTAGTTTTTTTTAAAATCTTTGGTGCAGATTTCACAGACATATGTTAAGCAAATGAGGAACATTCTGCAAATGAAATATTAAGTCAATATTTCATACAGTTTGAATGTAGAACAGCAGGTATGATACGTTGTACCTTTATCTTCAGCATCATATTTTCTTTTTCCACGTATGGTAGTTAACCCCGTCAATTTCTTCATTATTCTTGCAATTCTTTACTATGCAGTCACATCAATTGTAGATTCTTTGAGAATGAATAGAGAATGTAGATCCTAGTTTTTAAATGAGATGTATATATAGATACCAAGTTAGAGAGAATTGAAAAGTCACTATCAAACATTAGTACATTAAAGTCAAAGCTTACCATTAACAATTAATGCTTGATAGTAGGGCTAGGTGTATATGAAAAGTAGTAGTATTATATGTATTGAATATTGTGTAACTTGTATTGTACTCAACAAAGGTGATGGCTGTTTCTGAGAATTTAAATAACCAATAATGATTTCAGTATTATATCAGATTTGTTCTCCCTTTTTTCTGCATAGATAGATTAACAATAACAATTTGAAAAGTCACTAAAATTGAAATTAAGAAAAGTGGAATAAAACCACAAACCATGTATATTATTTACCATGCAAATCAAATTCAATAACTAAGATTTAGTGATAATATTAACTCCTGATCAACATGCATGTGTCTTTCTAGTACTAACAGAAATGTTTTACAAATATGGTGTAGGTGCTACAGAATTATGAGACACATGCATACACAAACCAGAACATGGTGCAAATCAAATAGTAAGTGTAAATTTGCTAATGCTTGAATTTAAAACACATGCTTCCCTTGTACCTTAATCTTCATCTTTGTGTTTTTTCTTTCTACATGTGCTAAATATTTTTCATTGAAGGTTCTGAAGAATGTAGTTTAAGTGATACCTGTTTGTGTTTTGCATGGAAAAGGCAGCATAAAACCATAAATAGCTTACATGAAATTAAAACAACCATTACATACTACTTTTTAACTTTTTTAGCTACTGCAACAAATGCAGTTTCCAGAACATAAGCTTCCAAAAACAACCCTGTCCATACTGGAAGTGGTTAACAGTACACTACAACAAATCCATTCATCAAAACATAACCATAAAAATACAACACTAAACACACAACACAAACCTAAACATCTAGTCTTAGTACAATCCATTTGGGCAGTAAGTAATGACGTAAAATTTGAATTTAAGAAAATGGAAAGAAAAGAACTAACCTGCTAATCTTTTGCTTGATTATGATTGGTTTCATTTTGGAGCTCTAGAAGTCTTGCATTTGGAACTTTGGTGTAAGTTTAAAATCCTCCATTTAAGCCTTAAATCTAATATAATGTTATTATCTACCAAAAAAGTGGTGTCATTTACTGCTCTAACCTTCTACTTGATAGATTGTTATGGTAGTGTGGGTGCAGTGTTAAGTGCTTAACTCTTTACATTTTATTTTATTTTTTTTTTTGCTTCAAGGTTGAATTTTTAAGTAGTTCAGCTTATCTCTGCTAAGAGATGAGTGAATTAGTTCCTCCATCATGATTCTGGCATAATCTTCTAACTGATGCATCTTATTAGTTTGTGAGAAAATTAATTATAATTCAACAAAAAAAAACATAGACATGTTTCACTCTTAAATGCCATATATATATATATATATATATATATATATATATATATATATATATATATATATATATATGTATATATATATATATATGTATATATATATATATATATGTATATATATATATATATATGTATATATATATATATATATATATGTATATATATATATATATATATATGTATATATATATATATATATATATATATATATATATATATATGTATATGTATATATATCACCTTATAGAGAACTCTGAACCCACTATCAAGGATTACAATAGGGTACTTAATGTTTACTGTCAATTGGTACTCATGCTGGTAGAGTAGTAGGGCTAGATCTAGGGGTAAAGTTAAAATGTTGTGTGTATTGGTTATTGTGTAACTTGTAGTCAACTCAAACACACATTACATCATTTTTTTGTCCTCATTACATTTTTCAATTCAAATACTAACAATCTACAATTAGATATAAATGATGATAAAGGAGTGTGATGCCTTTTTTTTTTTTTTTTTTTTTGTTAGTTATTGTCTTATGATACAACTGATGTATTATAAGCTAATTATTAGGAGTTCACCAGAAGCCATATCAAGAGAACAAATACAATATAAAAAACTTATCATATATATATATATATATATATATATATATATATATATATATATATATATATATATATATATATATATATATATATATATATATAACACAAATACTATACTCTAGATTATAAACAATCTAAAATTACATGCAAGCGATGATAAAAGAATCCATGTTTTTTTTGTCTTTTTCTGATTAAAGTGTTCTAATTAATTTTAAACCTTTTTTTTTTCACTTTTTGTTTCTGATTCAACATAGATAAGAGGATTGAGAGAAGTTTACCATCCTTCCAAGCAGCTGGAGCTATCAATATGCTGAGGCAGCGGGTTGGCGTACTGTGGCAGAGATACTGTGGAGGGTAATCGCCCTTGGAGGGTATCCTTGAGGGTAACCATGGCTTGGGCAGGTAACCGGGCAGAAGGAATCCTTGGGATATCCTTCTAACAAATAACCTATTCCAGAAACTCAAAAATCCATCAGATTTGTTCTGAAAAATGGCAAATATACGATTCAGTCGAAGAAGATTACTGAAAAAAAGCTTACCTTGAGGAGGCGGCACACCGACGGGAGGTGGCCCCTGATAGTTCCGCACACAACGCGAAGCTGCACACCAACCACCTCGGACATCTTCTTCATTGATCGCATAATATGAAATTTGTTTTTACAGTTTGCATTTGAATAGAACTTGAAGTCTCTAAACATGTATCTTCTATATATAAGCAAGCAACTAAGGTAGTGAATAGGCCTGTAGAGGAGGAGATAACAACTTTGAACGCGCAATAGGCCACTCCTCTACAAATATAGCCTGACACCATACCAACCCTGCAAACACGCAATAGGCCACTACCCTACAAATATAGCTTGACACCATACTCTTCTGGTCAAACACTAACGCCAAAAAAAAAAAAAAAAAAAAAAAATCTAAACGCTGTCATTTATTATGGGCGGGAAAATGGATGAATCTGATTGGCTAAAATTTAGTGGCTTTTATATGTATATAGATAATATAAAAATAATTAAGACAACAAAAATATAGTGTATACAAATTGGCTTGGTACTAATATGAGCTATTTACCACATAGGAGGGACGCTCATCCCAATAGTATGCTGAGCTCGTTCAATAAGCTAAGTAAATGTTACCATTCAACATTTCTTCTTGATTTATGAAATGAGCATAGCTATCTAATTTGACAAATTTGGAATCCTTGGATCTTAAAGACAATATATTCACTAGGTCGCTCACAACACAAGGTGAAATGTTATCATTCAACATTTCTTTAGATTTCACTAGAATCGCATTCGATTTCTCATAGATCAAGAAAGCCTTTTAAAGTTGAAGAAGCTACATCACCTAGATTTAAGTGGAAATTTTCTCCGTATGAAGGATATTCTAAAGTCTCTTTGCAATCTTGTGGTGCTTACATTCTTATCATTAGAGTCAAATGAAATAGAATGGAAGGAATGCTTTTTAGTGATGGTGAGTAGTACAATGGCTCTGTTTGGTAAAATAGTTAGTCTATAGTCAATTTTGACATATTTGACCACTATTAGCTATTTGACTTAGTTAAACAATCAATATGAGTATTTGATTAATTAGTTTTTTTTAATAACTTATTGCTTCAAAATGCTAAAATTCAAAAAACTGCTCAACTTATTGATTAATTAGTATTTGATTAATCCAAGATCTACGATCTTTTTCAATTGGTATCAAAGCCCGGGGACTTAAAATATTAGTCTAACCGATCTGGCTTCCACGTGTTTCTTGAACTCAAGCCCTCTGTATTTGTTCTTTATTTTGGTTTTCTAGTTTTCTTATTCTTACTTACTGTGCATTGAGTCTTGCAGCATGCAACGACATAGAGCACCTTCTGAACTAACAGGTGACAACTATGCGTACTGGAAGGCCCGCACCAAAATACAACTACAAGCTCAAGGTGAGAGGGTCTGGAGGGCAGTTTTTACTGGGTGGACTCGTCCTACCAAAGCTGGAGCCACTTCAGAAGATCCTCCAGTCCTCAAACCAGAGACAGAATAGACTGATGCTGAGATGACAACCGCAAGATTTAACAATAAGGGTTTGGATATCATTTTTTCTTTAATGCATGAAAGTCAGTTCACTATTATCGCAAGTTTTGACTCCGCTAAACCTGACTTTGAACGTCTAAAAATGAAAGAAGATGAATCAATAGTTGATTCCATGCCCGTGTTCAGGAACTTGCAAACCGTGCAAATGTTGTAGGCGATAAGATTCTTAGTTCACTTCTTCAACGTTTCAGGATGAAGGTAACGACAATTCAAGAACATGACGGGTGGGAGAACAAAACTGTAGCTCAATTATGGGAAACTTGCAAACCTATGAAATGGAAATACTCTTTGACCACACCAAAAAGAAGAAAAACATTGCCTTTATAGCTGAAGAACATGAGTCTGTATCTGATCTAGATGAGGTAAATGATGATCCAATTGAATTTTGAACTAAACAATTTTCGAAGCTTTTGAAACATGTGAAACAGATGATCAACTCTAGAATTGGAAAGGTTCAAAACGAGAAGGGATCAACATCAAATGGATCACGTAACAATCAAAAGACTAGATCATCTAATTTTCGTCCATCTTCATCATGAAACCGTCAGTCTAGGGAGAAGTAAAGTGGAAAAGGCATTAGGTGTTATGAATGTGAAGGTTTCAACCATGTTCAAGCAGAATGCGCAACATACCTAAGGCGTAAGAAGTCGGTGAAGGCAGCTCTAACCTAGAGTGATGACGACGAACCTGAACCTGATCCTGGATCTAATATAGAAGAGATTTCTGCAACTTTATGGCATTCACGGCAATAACCAACTTGGATCAAGTCCAAGAAGCCGAGTACGATTCTGAAGTTGGAGAATACTCGTCGGCTGAAGATCATGATTTATTAGCTCCCTCATTTGAATTAGAATATAAAAAGTTGTATGCCAAATGGGAAATTCTTGTAAAAGTTAATAGATCTCTGTCTAGTCAAGTTAGAAATTTAGAGAATGCTAGGAAAGTGTATCAAAATCAAATTGCTAACAGGGATAGTCTTATCAAAGATAGCCTCAAACGTGAGGAAGAACTCAAACAAGAGTTGGACATGCTAAGAAGGAGAATCAAAATGATGGACAATACCTTTACCCTCGACCAAATCTTGGATTCTAGAAGGAAGACTATTACAAAATATGGTTTGGATTTTTCTAGCGAAATAGACAACACAGTGACAGTGTTTGTCAAAGTTTCAGGCTTTGACCCAACAACTGGACCTAATACAGAAGCTCCAGAAACTAGTACAACACGGGAAATATACGACAATGTAAGGCTTGGCAAACCAAAATTTAAATACTATAATCCTATTTGTCACTATTGCAAGGTTCGGGGGCACACTATACCGAAGTGCTTTTATTTTTATAAGGATCAAAGGGTCGAGAAGTACACCCACAAACAAATTGCACCGTTTGTAAAACAATTGTGGGTTAGGAAAGCAGATTTTATATCCCAGTTAATATCAAACACATCTCAAGGAACTGTGGTACTCGGGAACTAGTAGAAGATAGAGGAATTAGATTAGAGAATCTGCAAATTCAAGATTGAAGGGACATCATCGAAATAAAACCAGGTATTTTATAATTCAATAAATTATATTTGTTTTCTAATAAAATTTCTCTCTCTGATTCAGATCCATAATTTTGTCCAGAGGTGAAATCTCAAATTCGAAACTCTAAATTTTTTGCCGATCTCTTTTTGAATAATTCTCGCTACTTTGGAGGCTTCAAAAATCCTAGAATTATTGGTACCATTTTTTACTCTCTCCTTTACTAGTAGTGGTATTTTCTCAATACCAATTTCAGTTCCTAATATTCTTTGTCATTCTCGTTGCCTATTGCTCTGCGCAGTTCTCTTTTGCCTGGATTATCCTTTTGTCTTTCTTTCTTTGACTGCTTCCATGTGTTCATTAATTATCCATCTATGGATTTGATCAAATTTTGTGCATGTACTTGCGGATTTATCTGCTTCAATAATTGATGTCTGATTTTGAAATTGCTAATTGTTTTATGTTATCTGTGTGTGTTTCTTTGTGTTATTTACTTGGTCTGATCATGGCCGTGTTTTTTTTTTGTTTGTGTATTTTCCGTGCTATCTGTTATGAATCTGTGTCTGAAATTGCTTTGTATGAATCTATGCCTGAATCTGCTTCTGTGCATGTATCTGCTTTATATGAATATGAATCTGCTCTACATGAATGTGTTGTTTTATTTGCTAATCTTCCTGCATGTTTGACCCAATTTAACAATTCCTGAATTTGTGTCTATAAGTGCTTCTATGTTATTTGTTGAGTTATATTCTAGTTACATGTGCCTAGTTCTGGGTTTCTCGTTTCTATTCTACTTGTGCAGGTTCCTATTACAGCTTCAAGGAACTTGCTCTAAGAGTTGTCTTATTATGATGATTTTCTGATGAAACAGTTAGGATGTACAAATTGAGGGGGCGCAAGATTACTTGGATTTTCATAATGTTGGTGTTTTATTTTTTCAAAACCCCAACATATAATTGACAATATTATTATAGCAAATTAAGATAGGGTTTAGCTTGTTGTCTGTTTGTTCTTATAGAAGACTGACCGATCATTATAATCAACAAACGCACTGCCACTGAAGACCTGATAAAGGAAGATGTTTCTAAAATGCTGAACGCGGTTTTTTTATGACAGTTTTGGAAAGAATATCAGCGGATCAGCGTGGAAGGTATGGACCGAATCTTAAAGATTTCATTCTTCACAAAAAGTCCTACCTTCTACAATCAAAGATATTTTTGGAGAGTGTTCTTACCAAGGAAGTATATATATCCTCATTCGATCAAGAATTAGGGTTGCGTTGATTGAAGCCAAAAACACTCGATGCTAAACAGAAACACACATCTCTAATTGTCATGCCTCTTCTCAAGACAATAAGTTCTTGGTGATTATGATGAAGAACTTGAGAAGAATCAACGTTGCTTAAACGAAAGGACGAGAAGATCACTCAGTTGTGGGAACAACGTGGGACTGCGTCATTGAAGCGGACTGCATCAGAGTTAGCTATCCAATTGAAGGGATTTCATTGGACTTCTGCATGCGTGGCTCTCCGACTTCAACAGTCCACTAAACCTTTGTAGACTGGGTACTGACCTTGTGTGGGGCACTTGGGTGAGATTGCTGTTTCTCTATCTTTGTACATTGGATTATGATTTAGTGGATTAGACGCCTTGATGATCGTCCCCTAGATGTAGATACACACTGTATCGAACTGGGTAAACATCATATGTGTTGATTTATTTTCTGCTTTAGTCTTCTGCTTTAAACTAATCTGCTCTCTAACTGGATGATTGATTAACTAAGTCTCTGAGTCAGTCAGTCCAGTATTCCAGTTGATAAAAACTATCGATAGTCTTATACTGAGGATATGCAAAATTACATGTGGTATCAGAGCTTTTAAGTCTACATAGTGACTTGATCCTTACAGGAAGAACTTTTTGCATTGTTCTCTATTTAAGAAGCTATTTACTTGGTTGTCTGTTGGCTGTTAGACTGCTCTCTGCGTGTGTGTTCTGGCTGGTTGTCTGTTTTGATTCAGGATGGATGCAAGTATGAAACCACCAGAATTGGATGGTCACAACTATTCATTCTGGATGGCTCGAATGGAGATTTATCTTCAAGGACAAGGCACCAGAGTTTATCGTACTATCCTCACTGGATGGAGTCCTTCGACAGTTCAGAATGCTGATGGATCTGCTGAGTTCAAACCAATGGAGACATGGACTGAAGATGAGATGTCGTCCTCTGATCTGAATAATAAAGCACTGAATTCTATTGTAGGATCTCTACATGAATCAGTCTTTACCTTGGTTACAGGGATAAAAGAGGCAAAACGTGTATGGTAAATTCTTGAAACTAGATTTGAGGGTACCAGTGATGTCAAGCAGTCAAAGCTTCAGATGGTTCTATCAGAGTTCGAAGCCCGCAGGATGAGTGAAGAAGAAACTATCTCTAACTTCCATAGTCGTGTTCAGAATTTGATGAACAAAGCTTCAGTACTTGGTGAACCATTTACTGATGAAAGAGTTGTCAAGAAGATCCTTCGCTCTCTGCCCAAACGATTCCGAATGAAAGTGACTGCAATTCAGGAAAACACATGCTAGGAGAAGAAGAGTGTGGGAGAGCTTATGGGTAATCTACATACTTATGAACTTCAAGTGCTGGCTGATGATGATCTTGCAGTCAGCAGAAAAGGCAAGTCAGTGGCTTTTTTTGCTGAAGCTGATCGAGAATCTGACACAGATGACATAGATGATTAAGCCTTAGCCTTGATAACAAAAAATTTCAAGAAAATACTGAAAGGTTTCAATCGAAGAAGCCAAGGACAACCTAACAAGACACAGTACAAAAGTGGAAACTCCTCATATCAGAAACCAGAACCGTCCTCCTTCACAAAGAATAGTTAGTCCCAGACTAGGCGAACTAGAACTCTAAATCGGTTAGTGCAGTGTCGAGAGTGTGAAGGGTTTGGACATATACAATCTGAATGTGCAACATATCTCAAAAGGAAGAAAGCTATGTCTGTGTCTACCCTAAGTGATGATGAAGAGGAAGCAACAAATGACCCGTCTGATGAAAATGTTGGAAACTTCGTAGCCTTCTTCTTCACAGCTACAGAGAATCAATCAGAAGAAGATGAAACTAATGGAAAATTGTACATATCATCAGATGATTTTGAAGAGAGACATGTTCAGCTAGAGATGGAATTTGCTAAATTGGTTGGCAGTTGGAAACAACTGGTGAAAATCAACAAGAATCTGAATGAAGATCTGAAACACAAAGATGAACTACTGAAGAAACTAAACACTGAATTAGTCACAAAAGAAGATCTTATTGCTCAGATAAGATCTCGAGAGGGAAAACTGATAAAAGAATTGGAGGATCTGAAGAAAACTATCAAGATGATGGATACCACATCTACCTTAGACAAAATTCTGGACTCTGGCCGAAATTCTAATGATAAAAAGGGACTTGGATTTGAACGAGGACAACCCTCAATGTCAGCTCCTGTGTTTATCAAAGAAGGTACATCTGGTGGTGACTCAGTTCTTTGTCATGAACGAGGTCAATCATCAAGATCAACTCAGTTCAATCAGAAAGGAAGCATGCACACTCGGATTACTGAGGCTGAATCTAGCAGAGTCAAATTTCAATCTCAGCACTCAAAGTTCAAGACTAAGTTTGTTAAAGTTAGACAGTACGTGCCCATCTGTCACTACTGTCTAACAAAAGGGCACACCAGACCTGAATGCTACTTCTTCTACAGAGATCAGAGGAAGGAGAAATATCAGAATAATTCTATTACTCCTTTCACAAGGTAGGTTTGGGTCAGGAAATCAGAAGTAATCTGCTATCCCACAATTGTTCTGACCGCCTCTATGACTGAAGCAAGATGGTACTTCGACAGTGGATGCTCCAGACATATGACTGGGAATGTCAAGTGTCTCATGGCCATTCAACCTAGCAGTGGATCAGTGACGTATGTGGACGGACAAAAGGGAAAGATAGTTGGTAAAGGTACCTTAAATGTGCCAGGATTGCCACATCTAGGCGAAGTTGTCTTAGTCAGTGGCATGAAAGCAAATCTTATTAGCATCAGTCAGCTGTGTAATCAGAATTTGAATGTGTGCATCAACCGAGACTGCTGCAGAGTCCATGATAAGGCAGATCAAGTGGTAATGGAAGGAACTCGCTCTTCTGACAATTGCTATGTATGAAACTACCTGTCTAATATCTAAAACAGACGAATAAAACTGTGGCATCGGCGTTTGGGACACATAAATTTCAGAGATATGGACAAAGTGATCAAACTAGAAGCTGTTCGAGGGATACCAAAGCTCAAAATAGAACAGGAAGGAGTTTGTGGTGCATGTGCTATTGGAAAACAAATCAGGGCCCCTCACAAAGCAGTAAAGATGATTACTACTGAGAGATGTCTAGAACTGGTTCATATAGATCTTATGGGACAAACTCAGATTGAAAGCATTAGAGGAAAGAAATACATCTTTGTGTGTGTGGATGATTTCTCCCGGTTCAGTTGGGTATATTTTCTAAGAGAAAAGTCCGAGGCATTTAATGTCTTCAAAACTCTGTGCATAAGAGTACAAAAAGAAAAGGACGAGCCCATTATAAAAATCCAAAGGTTGAGAAGTGATCATGGAAAAGAGTTTGAGAACTCCCTATACTCAGAATTCTGTTCAGAAAATGGGATAGCTCATGAATTCTCCGCTCCACGAACAACACAACAGAAAGGAGTTGTGGAAAGGAAGAATCGGACCTTGCAGGAAATGGTAAGAGTAATGTTACATGCATCACATCTGCCACAACGTTTCTGGGCAGAAGCAATGCACACAGCATGTCATACAGTCAATAGAGTCTATCTCAGACCAGGTACGTCTCAGACACCATATGAGATATGGAAAGGAAAGAAGCCAAACTTGAAGTACTTTCATGTGTTTGGAACAAAATGTTATGTTCTAATTGATAGGGAACAAAGAGGAAAGTTCGAGCCCAAGAGTGATGAGGGCATTTTTCTTGGATACTCACCAAACAATCGAGCTTATAGGATCTACAACAAAAGAACTCAACCAATCATGGAATCAGTGAATGATGTTATTGATGATAATCCAGAAGAATCAGATGAAGCATCTGTGACTGATCCAGTGACAGATCCCCCTATCAGTGATCCGT
This sequence comes from Ipomoea nil, assembly GCF_001879475.1. Taxonomy (NCBI): domain Eukaryota; kingdom Viridiplantae; phylum Streptophyta; class Magnoliopsida; order Solanales; family Convolvulaceae; genus Ipomoea; species Ipomoea nil. The sequence goes on along the minus strand of NW_017619163.1, from coordinate 1,426,487 downwards.
CAAAAATATCTGAGACAACCAAACTGTCTGACACACATGAATCGTCAGAAGAAGATGAAAGTAATTCAAAAAAGGACAAATTTCTCTCTGATGGAGATGGAAAAAATAAACCCACCAGAACTTGGAAAAATCATCCCTCAGACAACATTATTGGTGATCCAACAGATGGAATGCACACCAGAAGCCGAATGAGAAACAATCTGATAGAAATAGCTGGTTTCGCCTGCTACACCTCAAAAATAGAGCCAAAAAATGTGAAGGAAGCCTTGCAGGATGACTTATGGGTTAAGGCAATGCAAGAGGAGCTACATCAGTTCGAACGAAATCATGTGTGAGATCTGGTTCCAAAACCTGACAGAGTTAACATAATCGGAAAAAAGTGGATTTTGAAGAATAAAACTGATGAAGCAGGCAACATAGCAAGAAACAAAGCTCGTTTAGTGGCTCAAGGGTGTACTCAGATAGAAAGAGTTGACTATGATGAGACATTTGCACCTGTTGCTATATTGGAGTCAATCAGAATTTTACTATCAGTAGCATGTATTCTGGGTTTCACACTGTTTCAGATGGATGTCAAGACGGCATTCTTGAATGGTTATTTGCATGAAGATATTTATGTGGCTCAGCCTAAAGGATTTGAAGATCCATTTCATCCAACTCATGTCTACAAACTTAGGAAAGCTCTCTATGGACTCAAACAGGCTCCAAGGGCATGGTATGAACTACTGACACAGTATCTGTTACATCATGGTTATGATCGAGGGAGTGTAGACAAAACGTTGTTTGTTAAAACCACTGGAAGTCATGTTACAATTGCTTATATCTACTTAGACGATATTGTTTTTGGGTCTACTCTACAAAAGCATACTGATGATTTAGTGAAAGTCATGAAGGAAGAATTTGAAATGTCCATGGTTGGTAAACTGACTTACTTCCTAGGGCTTCAAATTAAACAAAGTTCTGAAGGATACTTTATCTCACAAGAAAAGTATGCTAAGAATTTGGTCAAGAAGTTTGATATGGAATCATGTAAGACACCTAGGACTCCTATTTCTACCTCTACAAAGCTGTCTAAAGATGACGCAGGTCCATCAGTAGATTCCACTGTCTATCGAAGTCTGATTGGAAGTTTGCTTTATCTAACTGCCAGTTGACCAGACATAATGTTCAGTGTTAGAATGTGTGCAAGACATCAATCTACTCCCAAAGAATCACACTTGATAGCTGCCAAACGGATTTTGAAATACATCAAGGGTACAATTCAATATGGAATATGGTATTCCAAGGACACTGAACTGAGTGTTATTGCTTACTGTGATGCTGATTGGGCAGGAAACATTGACGACAGAAAGAGTACATCAGGTGGATGTTTCTTTGTTGGGAAGAGTTTAGTGTCATGGCTAAGTAAGAAACAAAATTCAATTTCTCTAAGTACAGCTGAGGCAGAATACATAGCAGCTGGAAGATGTTGCACTCAACTTGTATGGATGAAGCAGATGCTGTTGGATTATGGTCTATCTCAAAAAACTATGACACTTTACTGTGACAATGTCAGTGCAATAAACATTTCAAAGAATCTTGTTCAACACTTCAGGACCAAACATATTGATATAAGACATCACTATATCAGAGATTTGGTTGAATCAAAAGAGATAGAGTTGGAATATATTCATACTGATAAACAGTTGACAGACATATTGACTAAGCCTCGAAACCAAAGTTTCGTTTCGCCCCCGCCTCATTACCAGATTTGCTCTCATTGCTCCCGTTGCTGACACCAAGACATCTCCATCAAAGAAAACTGACGCAAATCGGTTTGAGATTCTCAGATCAGCTCTGGGGATCTGCAGGATGGACTGTTAATGCAGAACGGTAAATCAGAAGGAGTGTATATGTTTTTCTCAGCCTCGAGTCAAAATTTCAATCTTTGACTTCCTTTTAAACTCCCTTCTATTTATGTTAAGTAAATATCTTAACCTAGCCTACCAAAATTAAATTGCATGTTTCAAATTTCAAACCTTCCGTTTTATCCCTAAAAAGGAGCTATACTGTTGCATCAATCACTTCGTAGCTGCATGCATCCTGTCAGCCGCATTGATTAGCGTTCCTCACCCTTGGGATTATATATTTCATCTGATCGGTCTTAGTAGTAAAGGAGGACTCACCACTACTCTGTTCTCTGTTTATCTTCTCTAAAATTTCTCTGCCTAGGATTTTTCCACTCTCTCGTTCAAAACACACAGATATGGCCGATGCAGTGAGAAATATCATCATCAAGTTAGGAAGGAAATCTCATTCACTAGAGAGTGCTCTGAAGCATGTGAAAACGCTTCTCCAACTCGCAATGAAGAAGAAGCTAAAATTGGACCCTGTTCTTCGCAACGAGAGTCTATGTCACGGTAATATACAAGCAACCTTTTGGAGATGGCCTCAGAAGCAGATGATGATATTAGCCCTGCCTATATTGACGGACCAGAAGATGGGAATCGTGCAGGGGCATTCCTCAATGACTTTGCACAAAGAGCTCTGGAATGGGATGAAATTTCTCGTCGACGGGCAGAAGCACATCATCTCTATCTTCAAGCAGCCCAGGAGGAGGCTAAGCACCGTATTGCGATTCTACAAAACAGGTCAAATACTTCTGATACTCCGATTGAAATTTCTCCTGATAAGCCTTCTGAGTTGTTATCTGATGATGTTGAGTCCGTGCTACCTATTGAAAAATCTGATAGTGCAAACACCTTACTGTCTGCTAAGCCTTTTTATATATGATGATCCACCCCAGTTGTCCACTGTAAAATCTGAGTTTGCAAAAACTGTTCTTGAGATTGAATCTGAGGAAAATGTTCACAAGTCTGATAATGTTGATAATTTGAGCCTGGTTGTATATTCTGCGGATGTTGATCGTTCGGTACTTTCTGTTGATCCTGTGTCTACTCTATCTGATAAGCCCTCTGTTGAGGATTTCCAGTTGTTGTTCCACAAAAGCTGTCTGTTGAGACTATTGCTGAGCAGTCAGTAAGCCCCCTTCCTTCTGAGTCGATTGATGGTGTTCCTGTCTATACATCCTCCAACTTGGCTAAGAGCCTTGACCATATTCGTCACTATGCAGGATTACCCTCTGCCACAATACCTGAACCCTACTGAGTCATACATCCGATGAATGAGTCTTCCGTTCCAATAGATAGTGATGATGAAAAAATTCTGGCTGAAGTATACGGTCCACAAGCCCCATCCTCTGATTCGATTGGGTCTCTAACAGTTGAAGAAACAGCACACCCAGATTCCACTACTTTCAAAATCAGAGAAGTCACCAAGCTTCTTGCATCCTCATCTGCCCATGTGTCTGAGACAATCAATTCTGTTTCTCTGAGTCCTACAAAAAGTTCTCTTGTTAGAGAAAGACGAAAGTCCAAACGAAAAGGAGTCCCAGAGAGAGTTGCTGTGGAAACTGGTGATGAAAATACCGAATCCACTCAACCAGAGAAAAGAAGAAGATCAACTGATTTTGAGATGGCTGAAAGTGATCCGCCGGTCAGGCAAGTCTTTAAAACTCTAAGATCGTCTGTGAAGAATAAGGCTCCTACAGTTGTTCCATCCACAACAACCAGAAAAATGAAAGCTACTACAAGGCCAAGAGGAAGGAGTCTTACTCCTGATGTGCAGAATGTTTCTGACAGTCCTGATACCTCTGTTTATAAGCTACAGTTTGTCTCTGCAACTGCTCAAGGCAAGTGGTCTACAATGGTGAGACGAGAGCTAATAGTCCAGAGATCAGTTGATGAGTTTCAATTGAATTCAGTCTGTGATATTTTGCCTCTGCTGAGTGAGGTTGGCCTGCTGAAGACAGTGACATCCACTTGCCCTTACTCAAAGTTGCTGACCTACGAGTTCTACAGCAACCTGAATGAGGAGATTGATAACCTGACTGGTACGAGGTGCCAACAAATCTTTATTAGGGGTAAGTGGTATGTGTTCGGACCAGACATGATCAATGAGTACTATGGGTTGAAGACAGTTGAAGAAGAACAAGTTTCTGACTGGGATGTGGTTGCAAAGACCCTCACTGGGGGACTGGCCCCTGTTTGGCCAACTGGAGATAATGAGAACTTGTCTAGCTCTCAACTTACCTCCAAGTTTGTTATTCTGCACCGGATTGCCTTGCACAACTGGATTCCATCAGCGCACTTCCATACAGTGGGAAAACCTCTAGCAGCTCTTCTGTTTAGAGTTGGCACCAAGATGACTGTTGACTTGGGGAAATGGATCTTCTATCATATTCTTACACTGATACATCCCAGGGAACAGAAGGTACGACTTCCGTATCCAAATCTCATCTTTGGTGTATTAACTTCTCAAGGGTTGGTTCCGATGCAAAGTGAGGTTGTTACTCCTTCTCTCCTATATACTGTCAATCCACGCTTGTTGACTGGCAAACACATCAGGGATGTTACACCTGTTGATCCTCCGCATACCTCTGAGGCTGATGCAACTGTTGAAGATACTGCATATGCTCGAGATGTACCGCTGTCCCTGCGTCTGAAGGCTCGTGTGTCTAAGCTGGAGACTGTGAGTGATATTATCTCAAGACAGATCAATGCGGCCCGCACTGAACTTGCAACTGTTCTACTTCGATTGAGCTTGACTGAGTCTGCTGTTGGTGATACTGTGAAGTCTGACAGTGAAGGTCCCTCCAATGCTTAACATGTCCTTTGTCTATCTTTGGCAAAAAGGGGGAGTGCCTAACTCAGGGGGAGTTTTTTTGTGATTGTGATGGTGTTCTATGGCATCTTCTGGTCCTGTCTGGGCATGTGTTTGTGGTGGCCTTATGTATTGTGAAGAATTGAACTGTTCTTTGTTTTTACCCAGCACGATTTGTGTGCTGATGTCTTTATGGGTTGTATTTCAGACATTATTTCCTTTATGTGCCAGTTATTTATACGTCTCTATCTTTAGCTAAATTGTTCTATCCTTAGTCGAGTTGTTTTGCCAAATAATAGCCAAAGGGGGAGTTTGTTAGTGTTTTATTTTTTCAAAACCCCAACATATAATTGGCAATATTATTATGGCAAATTAAGATAGGGTTTAGCCTGGTGTCAATTTGTTCTTATAGAAGACTGACCGATAAGTATAATCAACAGACGCACTGCCACTGAAGATCTTCTACAATCAAAGATATTTTTGGAGAGTGTTCTTACTAAAGAAGTATATATATCCTCATTCGATCAAGAATTAGGATTGCGTTGATTGAAGCCAAAAACACTCGATGGTAAACAGAAACACACATCTCTGATTGTCATGCCTCTTCTCAAGACAATAAGTTCTTGGTGATTGTGATGAAGAACTTGAGAAGAATCAATGTTGCTTAAACGAAAGGACGTGAAGATCACTCAGTTATGGGAACAGCGTGGGACTGCATCATTGAAGTGGACTGCATCAGAGTTAGCTCTCCAATTGAAGGGATTTCATGGACTTCTGCATGCATGGCTCTCTGACTTCAACAATCCACTAAACCTTTGTAGACTGGATACTGACCTTGTGTGGGGAACTTGGGTGAGATTGCTGTTTCTCTACCTTTGTACATTGGATTATGATTTAGTGGATTGGGCGCCTCGGTGATCGTCCCCCAGATGTAGATACACACTGTATCTAACTGGGTAAACATCATATGTGTTGATTTATTTTCTGCTTTAGTCTTCCGCTTTAAACTAATCTGCTCTCTAACTGGATGACTGATTAACTAAGTCTCTAAGTCAGTCAGTCCAGTATTCCAGTTGATAAAAACTATCGATAGTCTTATACTGAGGATATGCAAAATTACACATAATATTTGGATTATCTTGTTTTTTTTTTTATTATCTTATCTGGTTTTGTCGGGCACTCTGTCAGTCTCATTTCACTAACACTGATGATCACCTTTGTCAATCTATTTGACAAAAAGGGAGGGCAATAATTTAGGGGGAGAGCCTCTTGGAATTCTTTTGGTAAATTCTTACGGATGTGGAATCTCTTTATTGGATTTGGTTGATTCTTGGGTTGTTGAATGGATTCTGGTGTTATGAAATATCAGATTATCTGTTAGGTTGTTTATCGATGTCCATTTGAAGTTATTATTGGTTAGTACTCTCTTTGAATTATACTGGATATTCTTCTTTTATTGTTATAAATCCTTATAGGCTTTTTATGTAAACAAATATACTTAAGGCTTTCTGTTTAATAAATTACTTAATTATCTTATTTTGCCTAAAGTATATTTGTCTTAGGTTTTGTCAAATAATTGCCAAATGTGAGATTTTAAGTGTACAAAAATGACCAGGACTATATGGTCTAATGGTATCCGGGTTGGACTTACATTTGGAAGATTATGAGTTCAAGCCTCAGTGGAGGCGTTATTGGTTCTTTGTGTTTCAGTAGGTTGAGAAAGTATATGAACAGATACTACAATGTAATAGAGCCAGTAACTTTCAAAAAAAAAAAAAAAGTGTACAAAAATGATACAGATAATATATTGGCATATTATTTGTCAAAACTTAGATTAATTTGGTTAGGCAATTATTTTTAGAAAGAAGAAAAAAATATGCTATCAGTTGTTCTACAGAGATGAAGTCTTCAGACATGGTTTTAAATGAGTGGTTCTCATTTCTCTAAAGATGTATTGAATTATGAGGTCTTTAGGCAAGATTTGAAATTGTGATGCTCATTACTTCAAGGAGATATTATAGCCAAATTTTAGGGTGACTTGCATCAAAATTTATTTATTATATAAAGTGAAGCATGGGTGGAGAAATGGATGAAAAGAGAAAGCATTGAAATTCCAATTTGGTTTTTGACATTTGAAATTGCAGAATCCAACCCATTTACTAAGCTTAAGTTCCAGGATCATGTCGTTTGCAAAGAACAAGTGTGTAAGGCAGGGGCTTTCTCTAGTCAGTTTGATCCCCTCCCATTGCCACTGATCTTCATGCTTTCGATTAGGTGGCTCAAGCGCTCGATGCACAAAACAAAAAGAAGGGGGGAGATTGGATCTCCATGGCGGATTCCACGACTTGACTTGAACCACGCAGACATTATACCATTGAACGTGAGGAGAGGTAACACATTTCATGATGTTGCGCACCCATACTTGGTTAAAGCCGATGTCTTTCAATGTTGTTTGAATAAACCCCAAAGACAGCCTATCGTAGGCTTTCTCGAGATCAATCTTAAGAACCATCCAACCCTTTCTTCGTTCGCATTGCTCTAATGACCTCTTGGTATATTAAAACAATATCGGTAATCTACCCCCCAAGTATGAAACTTGACTGGAAGGGACCAACTAATTTCTGCATAAGTCCTCTCAATCTGGTTGTCATGACCTTAGAGATAAGTTTGTAAGATACATTGCAGAGGCCAACCAGTCTTAACTGCGTGACAGATTCAGGCCGATTTACTTTCAGGATTAGAGTGATCAAAGTGTCATTGCAGCCATGGGGTAGGACGCCATCTTCAAAGAATTTTTGCACAAATTTAATCAAACTCTGGCCAAAAATATTCCATGATTGTTGATAGAAGGCTGCATGATATCCATCTGGTCCTGGGGCCTTGAAGGGAGACATATCGAACATCGCTCTCTTGATCTCTTCAGGTGCAAATGACTTATTAACACACTGCCAGTCAACCTTGGAAAATCACTGACTAGATCATTTGGTAATATGGTGCGGCTGTCATCTGTAAATAAGTTGGCAAAATACTTACATACGTGCCTCCTCATCCAAGAACAGGTTGCCATTTTCGTGTTTGAGAGTGCTAACATAGGAAGGCGATTTTTTTGTTAGGGATGAGGCGTGATAAAACATTGTATTCCGGTCCCCAGAAGCTATCCAGTCTTCCCGGGATCTTTGAAACCACAGGACTATAGGAGTTTTTCTTGGAAAGGGATTAGCTCATACTCTTTGCGTAGCTTCTTTTCCAAATCAGTCCGTACTCTGTTCGCCAGACAATATTAGATGCCTTGTAGTCTAGCTATAAACCCTCCTCTTTCTATGAAACGTAGTATGATTCCATGACTCAATCTTCTGCGCAAGAATTTTGTTGTTAGCTTCTAAATCTTTATGATTGTCCCAAAATTGAGGTTGGAGAAATCCGGGTGACGCCTGCAAGCCAGTATTGGCAACACCACTGCTGTCTTCCTCCATGATGTCCTTTGGAGTTTTGCAATCAAAGAAATCTATCATGTCGTCTAGAGGGACGTTCAGGATAGGGGAAGCTGCGTTCAAAGGAAGGTCATGTTTTGGTTGTCTCAGCCGGTGTTCACCATAATTTTGGAGAGCACATCCCCCCCCCCCCCCCCTATGTGTTTGAACCCAGCCGCTGCCTTTCTTGGAGTATTGCCTCTGTCATAGGAATATTTTTGTAATAAAGTTTTGATGAGCCAAATGTAATTTAGATCCCCTTAGAATTTAGGTCTTTAGTACAAGCATCATAATCCAGAATATCGAGTCAAAGAAAATCTACCATATGAAGAACAAAATTAATTTGGAAAATTAATTTTGGTCCTACAAGTATTCATCCGAGAAAGAAGCATAAAGGAATGGCGTTGCAACAAATGACAAGATGAGCTTAACAGTGAAATGGTAGAAGTTCTTATATAAAACGATCATACTTGAGATCGATCCCCCCTAAAGGCTTGTTTTTTACAAGTCAAGAATTCGGACAAGCAAGATGCTAGGAACACGATGTGTACAAGCAAGATGTGCCAAAGGAGCACGATGTGTACAAGCAAGATGTGCCAAAGGAGCACGATGTGTACAAGCAAGATGCACCCAAAGAGCACGATGTGTCTCAAGGGTCACAATGTGACCTAATCAGAAAATCACAATGTTCAAGTCAAACAAGCAAGAAGTGCCGAAGTCAAACAATAACAATGTTCCAAGGGAGCACAATGTGTCTTCTGAAAAAAGCAAAATGTAGCAAAGAAGCAAGATGATCTGAAAATGGATATATTCGAAGAAATTTATTTTGAATCAACCCACATGCCACAAGAATCCAAAATTGCCTGAAGATATGATCAGAACGGGAGAAATATTTATGAAGACATGAATATAAAAACTTATCCTAGAAATAAATTCTACCAGAAGGATTTATTTCAAAGATACGTTGGAAATTCAAAATTGACAAGAATAATAATATTTTAAAGAAACAACTTGAAAATCAAGTTGAGATAAAATATTATCTTGTCAGGCAAGTTGACAATCAAATCATATTGAAGATCTACCATTGTCAACAATATCAGGCTATGAAGATTCAAAATTCAAAAATCAAATTATCCCACTCCAACAGATATAGTTGGTTATATATAAAAAGGCCATGAAGACTTGAAGAAATAACAGAGGTGAATACACACGAGATAAGAAGTGAACAAGTGCAAGTGCTAAAATATTCTTTAGAGACTTAGTCTGAATAGTCTCAAAAATAGTTGGAGAGAGATACAATTACCTTTGTATTTGTAATTGTTAAAAGAGTATAGCTGTGTGCAAAATACTCTAGTGAGTGTAGCTGTGTGCAAAACACTCCTAGTTGCTAAGTGTAGCTGTGTGCAAGACACTTAGTTGGGTTTGAGTATAGTTGTGTGCGAAATACTCGGAGTTGGGTGTAGCTGTGTGCGAAACACTCGGAGTTGGGTGTAGCTGTGTGCAAGACATCTGGAAGAAGTGCTTGTGTAGCGCTTATCACTATTTTAACTGTGTGTGGAAGATAGTGAATTACTCCTAGAAGTGAATGGAGTAAAGTGGACTAGGAAGATTACGCCACTTCCGAACCACTATAAATTGCCTCTCTCATTTACATACCGCACTTACATAATTCGCTCTATCTATCTATCTTATCCGACTAACCAGTTTACTATTCACTGTTAATCTTAATCTTTCGGGTTTAGCGTGTTTTCACGTATGCATGTAACTCAAACTTTCCATGCTTAACATTTGAATTATTCTAAGCAAGTTTGACGTGTTGCATGTGACATTTATCATACGGTCGACGTGACACGAAGTCTTATTTATAGTCTTGAATATTATTGTTAAATATTGAGTGCACCATCTCCTTTAAATATTCAAGATATTCATGTCATTCTTACACCTCATCTAAGCTTATCCTACCCGTGCATGTGATTCAAATTATTGATTGGGCATAACTCTTTAATTACTTCTCTATTTACTTGTTATTTAGAGTTGAAATTACCAAAGAGTTATTTATTGTGAATAAGTTTAAAAGTCTATTCAGCCCCCCCCCCCCCCCTCTAGACTTTTACCACCCTATCGGGACCAACAATTGGTATCAGAGCAGTTGTCTGTTGAGTCAAACTTGACTGCTAGACTGATCTCGAAAAATCAAGATGATGAAAAGAGATATGGCTCTTGCCCAAAATCTACTGTTTTCCTTAAAAAAATTTTGATGATTGGAAAATTCGCATGCAGGTACATTTATCCGCATTACATGATGAAATGTGGGAAGTCATCACTAGTGGTCCTATTGAAATTTTGCAAGTTAACACTTCATTCGAACAAACAAGTGAGACTCCACAATACATCCCAAAACCGAAGGTGGAATGGTCTCGTGAAGATAGAACTAGAAATAACTTGGACAATATTGCCAAGGATATTTTGTTGAAATCTATCGATGACACGATATTCCCAAAAGTTCGAAAATGCCAATCCGCGAAGGAAGTTTGGGAAACGCTCATTCAAATTGGTGAAGGAGACGAGCAAGAAAAGGATAATAAGCTCACCATAGCATTAAAGAAATTCGAGGATTTCAAAATGCTAAACGGCGAAAATATTACCGACATAGAAATAAGATTTGCTAAAATCTTAGGAGAGATTAATGATCTTGGAAAAGATATTAATCAAAAGGAAATTTCACTCAAAATTCTATGTGGTCTACCATCTACATGGGACATGAAAGTCACGGCCATGAGAGATCATAGAGATCTAAAAACCCTATCAACCGATAAGCTGTTTAGTGATCTAAAAGCTTATGAATTTGAGATGAAATTAAGAATAGAGGAAGATCATGAAGAAAAGAACAACGCACTCGTAGTCGAGCAACCATCAACTTCAAGGTCAGTACAAAATGTTGAATTATTGTCTAATGATCAATTTGATCTCTTTGTCAAGAAATTTAGGAAATTCATGAAGAGAAGCAACTACAAGAAAAATCCACAAGGAAAATCTTGGAATGCAACAAAGAATTCGAAGAAAGAAATGGTTGAGGAAGATTCAAATTTCTGTTACAATTGTAGAAAGCCTGGACATTTTGCAGCAAGCTGTCCACACCCCAAGGTAAGTAAAAGTCAATACACAAATATTTCTAACTCTCAACAGGAAGAATTCAAGACCAAAGATAAAAGATTTACAAAGGAGAGAAGAAAAACATTTTTTAGTGACCCACTTGAGATAAGTGAGTCAGAAGAATCTTCAAGTGATGAAAGTGACACCTCAAAAGATGACAATGCAATGTTTTGCATGAGTATCTCCAACAACTCATCCTGCGAGGACATGTGTCTTATGGCAAATGAAAATGAAGAAAATGAGGTAACATCTAATTCTTATGATTCTGTAAATTCTTCATTCTCTAGAGAGTCCTTCTTTCACTTAATGAAAGAATGTCAAACCGTTATGGACACTCACTCTCAACTCAAAGAGCGCAATAATTTTTTAATTCTTGAAAAGGATGAATTAAATGAAAAATTGCAAAATGCTCTACTTGAAGTGAAAGACTTGAAAGATAAAATTATTTGTCTTCAAGAAGAGTGTAAATCAAGGGAAGTGAGGGAACACAACCTTAGAGAGGTTATAGCAACATTTACACATTCATCCAAAATAATGGACAAAATGGTAAATATGCAAAAACCCTCAAGTGATAAAACCGGACTTGATTATGATCCTTCGTGTTCTCAAGCCTCTAAGAAATTGACCAATTTTACTACTGCTTTGAACAATAAAGTCCAAGTGGTAAAATTTGTAAAAGGTCAAGATAGCACAATGAGACAAGGAATTGGTTACCAAACCAATGCCAAATTTAATGCTGCAAGGCCGAAGCCTCAAAGAAATAATATTTCGCCTAAGCAGTATATAAAAAGGCAAAAGTTTGTTCCTAAATGGAAACACACCAATGAGTCAAGTGCACAAAGCCCTCATAGGAAAATGGGAAGAAATCCGAGAATTGGGGCAGGGAGATTTTATCCCTCTAAACAAGATTGGTTTGATGATATTAAAGCATGGACTAAGTCCAGATTTAATGCCTATTTTAGGCTCAAACAATCTACTTCCCAAGTGCCAAAAAATCGAGTCAATTTTCAAAAATTGGCACAAAAAGTGTTTTCAAAAATTAAATATGATTATAATGTGTTTAATGGTTACCAATCACCTAGACTTAGATCAGTGAGTACAAGGTGGATTTGGGTACCTAAAAATGTGTAATTTATTTGCAGGAAATTTGGTACTTCGATAGTGGATGTTCTAGACACATGACTGGAAATAAATCTAGTCTTGTGGACTTTAAAAATATCGAAGGACCAAAAGTCGTATTCGGTGGAAATGAACGATACGGCATAACCAAAGGAATTGGTACAATATTTCGCAATGGTTTAAAAATTGAAGACGTATCCTTTGTTGAAGGTCTAAAATTCAACTTGTTAAGTACAAGTCAATTTTGTGATAAAGGATATCTAGTAGAATTCTTCAAAGACAAATGTCAAGTGAAGAATAATTCCTCAGGAGAAGTTGTGCTCGAAGGAATAAGGAAAAAAAAAATATGTATGTGGTTGATTGGAACACGACAAAAGAATCAGTATGTCTACTAGCAAACAACGCACACGCAACAAGTTGGGAATGACATAGAAAGTTGAATCATCTAAACTTCAAGACTATCAACAAGCTAGCAAGAAACAAACTCGTTGAAGGTCTACCCGACATTGTTTACAAGAAAAATCAAATATGTGATGCTTGCCAAAGAGGAAAGCAAATCAAGTCATCATTCAAATCCAAAGCTCAAGAATCTACAACAAGACCGCTAAGTCTACTACACATTGATCTATTCGGTCCAGTAGACCCTGTAAGTCTAAGTGTTAAGAAATATACACTAATTGTTGTTGATGATTTTTCCAGGTATACATGGACGATATTTCTCAAAAAGAAAAATGAAGTGGAGCAAAAGTTGCCAGAACTACTTAAGCTACTACAAAACGAGAAAGACTTGAAAATTGCAAAAATCCGAACTGATCGTGGAACTGAGTTCGTGAATCAAGTGATCCAAGCCTACTGCAATTCTCAAGGAATTCTACATCAATTATCTGCCGCACGTACACCACAACAAAATGGTGTAGCCGAAAGAAGAAATAGAACGCTGAAAGAAGCCGCACGTGTGATGATTACGTCAGCCGAGCTACCTAAAAGATATTGGACTGAAGCAATCAACACCGCTTGTTATACGCAAAATCGAAGCTTGATACACAAGTCTTACAATAAGACTCCGTACGAGTTATGGAAAGGGAGAAAACCTAAACTCAACTATTTCCATACTTTTGGTATAAAGTGTTTTATTCTTAATAATGGTAAAACATATCTAAAGACTTTTGATGAGCGTGCAGATGAAGGAATATTTTTGGGATATTCATCTACCAGTAAAGCATTCAGAGTGTTGAACAAAAGATCAATGGTGGTAGAAGAATCAATTCATGTTTCATTTGATGAAGCCCATAAGAAGGAAACCCAGAGCAAGAAAAATGATCAGGAAAGTTGTCAAGTTGAAAAATCATTTAATGATACTGACATATCTTTTAAAGATCAAGTTGTACAGGGTATGGAGCAATTGGACATTGATTGCAATAGTGAAGGACACGTGGAAGTGAATGAAGATCCACACGTGGGAAATCTAAATTCTCAAGTAGAAACACAAGTTGGAGAACAATCTGATGAGAAAAATGAGTCTACCTCCAACTTACCTACTGAACAAGGAAACGTGGAAAATCCATGCAATCTACAATCTGACTTGAGATGGCTCAAAAATCATCCTCCAGAGCTAGTAATTGGAGATCCACGAGAAGGAGTAAAAACAAGGTCCTCAAATATAGATGCTTTATTTTCTTGTTTTCTTTCTCAGGTGGAGCCCACAAGCATTGAAGAAGCTCTAAGTGATCCGGACTGGATTTATGCAATGCAAGAAGAGCTTGATCAATTTAAAAGAAATGACGTATGGGAATTAGTTCCAAGACCCGAGAATTACAATGTAATTGGAACAAAATGGGTCTTCCGGAATAAAGCCAATGAAGAAGGAATTGTTGTTCGAAATAAAGCAAGATTAGTGGCAAAAGGATATTCACAAGAAGAAGGAATAGACTTCGATGAAACATTTGCACCAGTTGCAAGATTAGAAGCCATCAGAATATTTCTAGCTTATGCCGCATACAAGAATTTCACTGTCTACCAAATGGACGTGAAAAGTGCATTCTTAACTGGCTTATTTGAAAAAGAAGTCTACGTCGAACAACCACCCGGTTTCGAGCTAATGCAGAATAAGTTTGAGATGATCATGATGGGAGAGTTGAACTACTTTCTTGGTCTACAAGTAAAGCAACTCAACGAAGGAATATTCATCAATCAGGCCAAATACACAAAAGATCTTATAAAAAAATTTGGTCAAGATGGAAAATCCTCAATCAAGATCCCGATAAGCACGTCTTTAAGATTGGATAAAGATGATGAAGGCAAGGACGTTGACGAAACAAAATATCGAGGAATGATTAGATCATTACTATACCTCACTGCAAGTCGACCAGATATATCTTATTCAGTGGGAGTATGTGCTATATTCCAATCAAAGCCAAAAGAAAGTCATTTTCTTACCACCAAGAAAATCATTCGATACCTAAAGGGAACAGTCAATGTGGGATTATGGTATCCCAAAGAAGGTAATTTTACACTAACTGGTTTCTCAGATGCAGATTTTGCAGGATGTAAAATCGATCGAAAAAGTACCTCAGGGACATGCCAGTTCTTAGGGGGAAGATTGGTATCATGGTTCAGCAAAAAGCAAAACTCCATAGCTACAAGTACAGCCGAAGCTGAATATATAGCTGTTGGGATTTGTTGTGCACAATTTCTTTGAATGAAACAACAACTGAGAGATTATGGCGTAAATTGTGAAAATGTCAACATACTGTGTGACAATACAAGTGCTATAGCCATAACACACAATCCGGTGTTACATTCAAGAACAAAGCACATTGATGTCAGACATCATTTTATCCGGGATCATGTTGAAAAGAAGGAATTGAAAATAGAATACATCCCGACCGAAAATCAAATAGCTGACATTCTCACAAAGCCTCTGTGTGAATCAAGATTTTCGAAATTGAGACACGATATGGGCATGATTGAATTGAGCTAAGTTTCTAAACTCTATTTAAATTAAAGAGCTCAATTTTTAACTGAAAATATGTTGCTTTATCTGATTTAATTAACGTATTTTCGTGCATATGTGTCCCACATGCAAAATATGTCACATCTTAGTATTTATGTCTACCTATCTTAATTGCATGTTGATTAAATATATAAAGCATGCATGAATCTTCAACCAAGTATCAATACATACATACATACATACATACATATATATATATATATATATATATATATATATATATATATATATAATAAAATTTGGTTAGATTTACAAAATCTTTATCATTAAAGAGTTGACAAGATAGTGTGATGATGATTTTATCTTCATAATTGAAAACACCTTTCTATGGTAGTTGCATACAATAAATTCTCTAAAAAGAATCAACTTTCTCTTTCTCTCAACTACATAAACGTGTATATATGTACATATATTATTTTCGAAAGAGATTTAGTGCTCTGTAAAATTTTATTTCAGGTAAAAATTGGTCCGAGTATCTAAATTTTTGGCGCCACATCAGTAGACAAATTGGATGGAGAGTATATAACCTAAACTAACTATCAGTTAGGTCAAAGGTTGGAAACCCTTGGAATATCAAAAATAACCCTCACCTCTTAAAGTCAAAAATTAAATTTTTGAGGATATTTTTGTAAAGACACCCCCCTCCACCCAACCGGTTGAAAAGCCACCTCTTCCACTCAAAATCCTCCAAAACCTTCCATCTTCCATAGCCGAATCACTCTCAAGCTCCATCTCTCAATCTCAATCAAAATATCAAACCCATTATGTCAACCATTGGAGATTCAAGCTCTCAACCTAATGAGGAACAATCTACACAACTCAATCTCACCAAGCTAGCTATTGGAATCAAAGCCGGAGGAAGCTTTGACCCCCACGGATTTCTCAAAGAGGCCAAGAACTCCGAACTAGCACAGAAAATCATCCATGCACTCCAAAACAGCGAACTAATGAGGTTATGTTCCTATCCATACTCTGGATATTATGATGAAGATGTAGCAGATTTTTATATCAATGCCAAAGTTGTTGGTTGGACTATTGAGTCCACCGTAAATGGAACTCTCATCACCATTGATGAACAAGAGTTACACTCATCTTTTGGACTTCCTATATCTAGTCCAGAACAACCACTGTTGGACCTAGATATACATGCATATGATCACACCGAAGTTTGGGCAGAAATTCAAAATGAGAATGCATCTCTCGAACCCAACCTTTCCGGTCACAAATCTGACTTGAAGCCAGAATATGAAATGCTAGTCAAAATCATCTACAAATGTATTTTGTGCAAATTAAATAGTATGGAGGATATATCACCTACAAGAATTGGATATTTGCATGCCTTGGTGACTGATGTTAGGGGAGACTGGAACAAGTTGATATTGAGCCGGATTGCTCATTTTGTGAAAGGTGCAAAGATTAGGAATGGCAGGTTCAACCATATTCTAGGTTTCGGGTTACTCATTGGAGAGATAATCAAGAGAAAGGGATTACCAATGAGGGCTAGAAAGCCATTTGGGAATAACCGAATACTCTACAAAGATCATGAGATCTCAATTGAGTCAAATCCCAAAAGAAAGAGAAAACCAAGAGGTATTCCTGCTAGAAAAAGGCCAGTAGCAGAAATTCTTGGATTAAACCCTCAACTCACAACCCAACCTCTTGAAAATCCTACCTTAAGTCACGACCCAAATTCAAGCCACAATCCTACATCAAGCCAAAATCATACCACAACCACAAGCCAAAATCCCACCTTAAGCCACAACCCTACCTCAAACTATGATCCCAACACTAGCCAAAATGTCATGAACCCTTTCTCTCCGATAGCTATATTGGAAACAATGATGAATGAAGAAATTTATCAAGTTGATGGACTTGATTTAATCTTGGTAAATGAGTATCAAAGAGTTCTTAATTGGAGAAAATGGAGACTTGGCTCTTATCAAGAATTGATGACAAGAGGACCAAGTATGGAAGAAGAAGAAGTATTCTCTTTGCAATGATCGGCAGTCTAGATATTGGTCATGCAACCTTGATATCAACCGTAAATGGAGCATTCATAAGTAAGCTAAAAGCCAAATTGGCCGAGACATCTCATGTCAACACAGCACAAGAAAATATGCCAACCGGAGATGAATTTTTGGTTGATATTGATGATTTTGATCAACCCATTGAGCTTACTAGACACGAAGAAGGAGAAAATGCCACACATGCTCAGCTCTTTAATCAACATGGTGTGAATCCACTTTTGATGGACATCGAACTCTATGATGTTAGTGTGTTAAATTAGACTGAAATTAGCCATGAGAATGAAGCCATGCAAGCCAGCCACCATATGGAGGAAAATCAGTCAAGACATGCAGAAAGTGTTCAAGGTGACACACACGTGTTGGAATAGCACACGCCAGAAGAAGCAAGAAATGTGTTAGAAAATCAAGCACAATCTCACATGCTTGGAGATAATTCTGCTCAAGAAGGAGCAAGACACCTTCCCGCAACCCAAGAAAAGAACAATATTGATGGCACTACCTCAAATGATCAATTGAAGAATCTGGAAAGTGTTGTACTAAGCCATGCTTGGAGATAATTCTGCTCAAGAAGGAGCAAGACCCCTTCCCGCAACCCAAGAAAAGAACAATATTGATGGCACTACCTCAAATGATCAATTGAAGAATCTGGAAAGTGTTGTACTAAGCCTAGTTGACCGAATGGAGAGCATGATTCAAGGAATTTACACTCATGTGGATCATGTTGTCAATACACAAGGAGGAAAATTTGAAACTTCATTTGATGAAAATCGAAGAAGTCAACAACACTTGATTGATACTCACCAAGCACTTGAGAGACAAGTTGGCGTTTTGAATACAAATGTCAAAGGACTACTCAATGAGTTCTATATCCAACTATCTCAATCCTCAAAAATGCTGGAAAAGCCAATGAAGCAATTGCCGTGAATCAAAGCAAGGGGATTCTCAATGTGGTACATCAACATGAGAAACAAATTAGTGATGTCCACACAGATCTCATCTCCATCAACACCAAAGTAGGCTGTCTTCGAGGTTCATATGAAAATATATCAGAATATGTTTATTCTCTTCGTGAATCGGTACACACACTGATTGATTACGCCAAAAAGGGGGAAGAGAGATTCAGTCATTTAGAAGGCATGCTGGAAATGATCATGACTGCCATGGCTACCAAAAATATTGGTACAAGCAGTAGCAGAGGAGGAGGCAGATCTGCTGGCAGAAGCAATATTGCGAGAAAAGAAGGGATGGAATATTGGTTCGGTGGTGATGCAGACAGTCCAGGAGGATCAAGCAGTACCAATACCACTAACCGATCATTTCGTGAAATTATTTGTGCAGGAGGAAATCAAGAACAAATAAATTGGTACAACAAAGTAGCTCTTTATTTGGAATCCACACCAAGGGACGGTAGAGTTGAAGTGCCAAGATTGGCAACCTTGAATGATCTACCAAAAGGGATGAAGAAGAGTGGTCCAAGTGACCAAAACATGTGGGTTTCGAATGAGAATTTCAGGAGAATCAAGAGCTATGCAAGATCTTTGATGATCATGGTGCTTAGAGACTACATCAAAGTGAATGATGCCGAGCTTCAAGGAAACAAAAGTCTAGAAGAATGCATCATATGGTATGAAGAAAGTATACTGCCCGGAAACAATATCATCGAAGCATTCAACTACTACGTGATTGGGCAGGTATGCAAAGATTATGCCATTAGTGACAATTTCGTTGAAATTAAGAATCATATAAATCATGTGCTAGAAGAAAGGAGAAGTAGAATAATCAAGTGATTTGTATGATTAATGTCACAATATTTTTGTATGGTCTACGAACTTGAAGTATGACCATAAGACAATTTGCAATGATGTTTTCGATTATCTGATTATGATGCTTTTAAGTATTTTATCTACTGTTATTTTATTTGTCTTGAAAGGTAACATTTTTAGCTTAGGTTGTAAAAATCGCATAATTGGAAAAGTTACAAAATTCATTAACATTAAAAATCCAAAAATGCGAATAGGAACTTTTGTTGCTAAAAATACCTTTCCTAGAGTCAAAATCAAATGTTAAACTCGTCATGGCTATGTCAAAGTTAATAAAATCTCTTGAAAAATAATTTTTTTAAGACAAGCCAAATGACTGAGTATAGGTTTTGGCGTCATCAAAGAGGGGGAAAATTGATAGGAATATTTTTGTAATAAAGTTTTGATGAGCCAAATGTAATTTAGATCCCCTTAGAATTTAGGTCTTTAGTACAAGCATCATAATCCAGAATATCGAGTCAAAGGAAATATACCATATGAAGAACAAAATTAATTTGGAAAATTAATTTAGGTCCTACAAGTATTCATCCGAGAAAGAAGCATAAAGGAATGGCGTTGCAACAAATGATTGGATGAGCCTAACAGCGAAATGGTAGAAATCCTTATATAAAACGATCATACCCGAGATTGATCCCCCCTAAGGGCTTATTTTTTACAAGTCAAGAATTCGGACAAGCAAGATGTGCCAAAGGAGCACGATGTGTACAAGCAAGATGCACCCAAGGAGCACAATGTCCAAAAGAGCACGATGTCTGAAAGGAGCACGATGTGTCTCAAGGGTCACAATGTGACCTAATCAGAAAAGCACAATGTTCAAGTCAAACAAGCAAGAAGTGCCGAAGTCAAATAATTACAATGTTCCAAGGGAACACAATATGTCTTCTGAAAAAGCAAAATGTGGCAAAGAAGCAAGATGATCTGAAAATGGATAAATTCGAAGGAATTTATTTTGAATCAACCCACATGCCACAAGAATCCAAAATTGCCTGAAGATATGATTAGAACGGGAGAAATATTTATGAAGACATGAATATAAAAACTTATCCTAGAAATAAATTCTACCAGAAGGATTTATTTCAAAGATACGTTGGAAATTCAAAATTGACAAGAATAATAATATTTTAAAGAAACAACTTGAAAATCAAGTTGAGATAAAATATTATCTTGTCAGGCAAGTTGACAATCAAATCATATTGAAGATCTACCATTGTCAACAATATCAGGCTATGAAGATTCAAAATTCAAAAATCAAATTATCCCACTTTAACGGATATATTTGGTTATCTATAAAAAGGTCATGAAGACTTGAAGAAAGAACAGAGGTGAATACACACGAGATAAGAAGTGAACAAGTGCAAGTGCTAAAATATTCTTTAGAGACTTAGTCTGAATAGTCTCAAAAATAGTTGGAGAGAGATACAATTACCTTTGTATTTGTAATTGTTAAAAGAGTATAGCTGTGTGCAAAATACTCTAGTCAGTGTAGCTGTGTGCAAAACACTCGTAGTTGCTAAGTGTAGCTGTGTGCAAGACACTTAGTTGGCGTTGAGTATAGCTGTGTGCGAAATACTCGGAGTTGGGTGTAGCTGTGTGCGAAACACTCGGAGTTGGGTGTAGCTGTGTGCAAGACATCCGGAAGAAGTGCTTGTGTAGCGCTTATTCACTATTGTAACTGTGTGTGGAAGATAGTGAATTACTCCTAGAAGTGAATGGAGTAAAGTGGACTAGGAAGATTACGCCACTTCCGAACCACTATAAATTGCCTCTCTCATTTACATACCGCACTTACATAATTCGCTCTATCTATCTATCTTATCCGACTAACCCGTTTACTATTCACTGTTAATCTTAATCTTTCGGGTTTAGCGTGTTTTCACGTATGCATGTAACTCAAACTTTCCATGCTTAACATTTGAATTATTTTAAGCAAGTTTGATGTGTTTCATGTGACATTTATCATACGGTCGACGTGACACGAAGTCTTATTTATAGTCTTGAATATTATTGTTAAATATTGAGTGCACCATCTCCTTTAAATATTCAAGATATTCATGTCATTCTTACACCTCATCTGAGCTTATCCTACACGTGCATGTGGTTCAAATTATTGATTGAGCATAACTCATTACGTACACTTATTTATTCCGCTGTGCATTTCAATTTAATTACTTCTCTATTTACTTGTTATTTAGAGTTGAAATTACCAAAGAGTTATTTATTGTGAATAAGTTTAAAAGTCTATTCAAACCCCCCCCCCCCCTCTAGACTTTTACCACCCTATCGGGACCAACACTCCGGCACCTCTTCCCCTCGAGACTGAGGGTTGTGGCATCCAAAGGTTCTATAGACCTCTTGGTTGTTGAATCGACTGGTGACTAGTCCTAGGATCCCTTCTGCCATGTTGTTGCTTAGGTGAAACTAGAGCTGGGGCCTTTTCCTCATGTCTTTGGGTCTTAGGTGGGTGGGTAGCTTACTCCATCTTCGTGCATGGATTCGTCCATTTCTCCTAATGGGGCAAAACGTGAATTGGAAAGCTGTATGTTATAGACAGGTTGATATGCCATCCCCTGCAATTTCTCATCATGAAGACGCCTTTTTTGGCATCCGATTTCCTAGGAGGCCTACGATCTTTGCATTTAACGATCATCCACGACCCGTATTTATTAGTAAAAGTATTTAATCTGGGATTATCTTTCCTTAGCGGCACAGATTCATTCATATGGTTCCCTTCCGATTCCAAGAACATGCCCTTAGTATTCTGGTTAATTTCCACAGCTGCATTGGCTTCTTGTCCGCATTGCTTGCTCCTTCTTGTGACCATAGATACCACATTTAAAACAATCTAGGTAGTCCTTCATACTCTATTAGGCATACCATATCTTCTA
This sequence comes from Ipomoea nil, assembly GCF_001879475.1. Taxonomy (NCBI): domain Eukaryota; kingdom Viridiplantae; phylum Streptophyta; class Magnoliopsida; order Solanales; family Convolvulaceae; genus Ipomoea; species Ipomoea nil. Next base: position 1,404,299 of record NW_017619163.1, on the reverse strand, counting down.
GTGTAAACTTGGAGAGCAAAGGCTTCATAATGTCAATCTCGACACAAATGCGCTTAAATTTGCCCCTTGACACCAAACCAGTAGTGTCGTCGATCTTGATTGTTCTGCCTATCTTATTCCAAATCTTCAAAACAAACTTCTCCTCAAAATATTCGATCGATAGCTCTGGTAGGCTAACCCATGCCAGTAATTTCTCAGTCTTGTTCAACCTGGGACTAAAATTAGGAGTCCAATTAGGTAATGATCAAGCAACATCCATGGGCCTCCAAACTTTACATGGTCGTAGTCGCGTAGCGATTCGAATCCGGCTAGGTAATAATCTTGCTCCAGATCAATCAATTCGATGCTAGCCTCTAGTTTCCATAGAAATTGGAGACGGCGGAGTAGATACCCATAGCCTACAGGCTTACCTAGAAGTCGAAATATGAGTGTTCTACGCCACGGGCTTCACAATCTGATTTTCTCCTCTTTTGTATCTTTGATTCTCGGGCAATCGGGGTAATCCTGTTCATCAATGGCTTCATTGTCTGATACGTCTTGTTGGGGTAGAAAATTCACCGGTATCTTGGCTTGAAGGAAATTTCTCAGACTTTATTTGTAGGATGGCCACGGCGGCCACTCAAGATTCAAAGCCAGTTGCATAGCGTTGATGGCTGGTAGTGACGCACTTTCGTCTCGTTTGGATTTCTTCATACTTTGTTCGTTCAAGGAGGTCTTGAACTTCCTCTGGCGATTCACTAGAGAGCATTACGACTCAAGTTTCTGACCTTTACCTTTAATCTATTTCATAACATATTTTAAAATATACAAAAATTAAATACAAACAAAGATAAAATATTTGTTATTTGTATAAGTTTGCACAATTTACTTATCAATAGCACAGGAATAATTATTCAAATTTAGCTCATAGATATCCAATTGGTTATTATTATAGCCCACTCTCTTTTATAAACCACAACCAAACTCATTGTATACAATTGTTTGACAAATAGTAAAAAGAAAAAAAAAAAGACATTTTTTTAAGGAAATAGCAATTTTGTTGATATCTTAAAAAAAAATAAAAAAATACAAAGACCTAAAAGTGGTCTACATAACGCAAGGAGGCCTAAGTCTTGGACAAATGTGTGGACCATAACGAAAAGTACATTTTTAATACATTATTTGTGTATTGAATGTATGTTATACAATATAATGTACACTCAGTACACAAATAATGTACATCACCTGAATACAATAATGTACATTTTTAATATACTAAAAGTACATTATTTTTGTACTAAATGTATATTATTTTTACAATATACAAAATATGGTACACACAATAATGATGGTAAGTCTTGGCCTACAACCGAAGACCTTAAAAGTGGTCTAGAAAACACAAGGCCCAAAGCCTTAAGGACATTCTCAATAGTGGGAATTTTGGTGTGGTTTTTGAGAAATTTTTGTAGTTGTGATTAGGATAGAGAAAATGAGAGGAAATAAAGAATGGAGAAAAAAAAAAACAAAACAAAAGCTGAAACCTACAAAAAAAAAAAAAAAAAAAAAAAAAAAAAAAAGTAAGGAATTTGCGTGCCCAGCTGGCGCGTGCATTGCACGCGCCAGACTAGGCGTATATTGGGCTTCACGCAGCATGTGCTACAATGGTTTGTTTCAACAGCTGGGTCTCACCACCGACAAAGTCCCTAAAATAACAAAACAAACTCTTTCAATCTATCTCATGTTTCTCTTTCCTCTAAAGTGGTATTTTTTTCTCAAATACCGTGTATAATCTCCCTATTGGGGATGTTCTAACCCACATAAAGACCCAATAGTGATCTAGCAATACAAAGAGAGCAAATTATTCTGAGGACTCGGGTCTACCTTGGGGTCCAAAAATACACAATTTATATATTGTATGTTCACAATTTACATACTGAATATTCACAATTTTTATACCCTAAATGTTCACAGTTTATATACTGAATGTTCACAAATTACATTCTGAATGTTCACAATTTACATACTGAATGTTCACAATTTCCATTCTAAATGTTCACAATTTTATATACTAAATGTTCACAATTTAAATTGTGAACATTCAGTATATAAATTGTGAACATTCAGTATATAAAATTGTGTATTAAATACCAGCCAAGGTCTCTTGAGTTTAGTGGTTCCGCCATCAATGGTCCTAAACTTTCGTTTTGACCTTCTGTCATCCTTTGAATTTAAAAAATGGCCTCCAATAGCCTTTCCGTTAAGTTTGTCCGTCTTATCCGTGAAATCTTAGGGGCATAATAGTCTTTTTGTTTAATTCTCCCCCAAATACACACTCTGTCGAGCAATCACTAAAAAAACCCATCGGCAGAACAGATGGACGAGCGGCAGAGCAACTGGGCGTACTTGAAGCCCGTCGTGATTCTTGACCTCGTTTGAAACTTGATGTTCGTGCTGATTGCCGCCACGGTGCTAGTGTTGAGCCGGGACGAGCAACCAAAATTGCCGCTTAGGCTTTGTATTGTAGGGTACGCATTGCAGTGTGTGCTGCACGCGGTGTCTGTTTCTCTGGAGTATCGCAAGAGGAGGCGGTGGAGATGACAATCGGCGGATGAGGCGTTTGGTAGAGGCGGCGAGGGTTTGAACTCTTCCACATCAAACCCTTTACTTCTATTTACTTGTAATTCTGCAATTTCATTCCTTGGAATTGGAAGCTGAAGCTATTTATACCCAAATGTTCTTGATTTGGAAGGGGAATTTGTCAAATCATCATTTTTTTTGGCTAATTCTAGCTAGGGAATTAGAGCAACACTTGAGCTCCCATCAGACGTTTCGAATCTCGCCGGAAAAAAAAATTTGCCCCCTCCTCCGATAAACTCCACTGTTGGTGGGTCTGCAAGACTCTATTTTGCCATGGATTTTCGGAGGAACTCTACAAACCCAGACCACTTCCCTCCTTGTTACGCCAATGTGGATGGTTTTTCGGGTTCGAGTCTTGCAGGGACGTCCACACCGCCGATTCTTTGGCACCGGTCGATACAGAGGAGAGTAGTGGCAGTGAATAAAATGGTGTGAAAATCGAGGCTTTAGTCCAAGAAGATAACAACGCTTTTCTTGGATCTTCATCTTCACCACCTAAGAGTGCTTTGCTTTTAACCCGATGTAGATATGCTCCATATAGATCTTCATCGCTGGCTTGCAAGTTCTGGGGTTCGCCATTAAAGCCCATCCACCACAGAAACAGATGATTCCGGGATTGAATCCTCAGACATTACTACTACTTATCCATGAAAAGCCCACTTCTTCACCAGATTGTGGAAACGCAGAACCCGTGGAATCAGGGAAGACGCAAGAAAGTGAATATTTTGGGAGCTGAAATGGTGAAAATGGAGAAAAGAAAGTCAAATGTTGATTTGAAAGGTCGATTATGCCCTTGCATTTCACAGCTGAAACGGAAAACACTAACGGCAGGACTACGGCAGGTCATTTTTGAAACTTGGAGAATCACAAATGGTTGATTTGAAAGTTTAGGACCATATGTGGCGGAACTACTATTCTCGAGGGACCTTAGTTGGTATTAACTCGTGTATTTTTACTTGAGCCTACCTTGCAAGGTGTACCCCGATCCATTGTATAACTATTGACGACGACAAATTATTATGTGTTAGAATAATGTACATTACGTGTTAAAATAATGAAACTTTTGTGGAAATATAATGTACATTATGCTTTTAAATAATGTACATTATGCTTTAGAATAATGTACATTATGTTTTAAAATAATGTATATTATAAGTTATAAAAATGTATATTGCAGCGAGTCACGTAAAAAAAATACTTACAATGTTATTTTTGGATCGCGGTCTACACAGCTGTGTGGACCATGGTCCATGCAATAAGTATTGCTCACCAATGCAAATTATGTTGTGGACTCGTGTCCACAATGCATTGTGGACACGAGTCCAAAACGACGTCGTTTTCAGAAAAAAAGACGGCATTCCAGTTAAAAAAACTTTGATTTTGTCTCGCCGTTAACGACATTATTCGTTTGTCGAATTATGAATGTACAGTTATGGAATTATGAACTTACAATTATGAACACAAAGCTCTGACATTATGAACTTACAATTATGAACATATAGTGATATTTATGAACAATTGAACATAGAGCTCTAAAATTGTGAACATAGAGCTTCGAAAATTATGAATGTACAGTTATGGAATTATGAACACAGAGCTCTGACATTATGAACTTACAATTATGAACATATAGTGATAAAATTATGAACATAGAGCTCTAAAATTGTGAACATAGAGCTTCGAAAATTATGAATTTACAGTTATTGAATTATGAATGTACAGTTACGGAATTATGAATGTACAGTTATGAAAGTATGAATGTACAGTTATAGAATTATGAACACAGAGCTCTGACATTATGAACTTACAATTATGAACATATAGTAATAAAATTATGAACATATGCTTCTATAACCAAGTGATATGAAATTTTTTTTTAAAAAATGATGGGAGATAACGGTGCCACTAACAACATCATTACCGTGTCCACAATGCATGCTGCCATGCTGGACATGGGTCCATAGCATAACGATTGGCTCACCAAGGCACCAAGCTGTGATTTCTGTCTTGCTTTGCTCAATAATTTCTTTTTTTATTTTTTATTTTTAATTTTTTTTTTTTGTTTTAAATGTGAGCTCTGTTCTTATTATAATAGAAAAACTTATGGAAGAAAAAAGGAATATCTTTGTTCTTTAGCTGTTATATGTACTTGGGTTAATTAATATTTTTGATATTCTATTCTTTCATTTCCTAGGTTTTAGTAGGAAATTACCGTGAATTATATTGTTCCATTTGTCTAGTTTGTTGTGTGGATTAAAAAATAAAAAAAAAATAAAAAATAAAAAAATAAAAACAGAAAGGGTATCTGCAACCCTTTCAACATAGAGAGGATTGTGGTCTTGTGGATACCCATATATTTTTTGAAAAATAAATGGTATTCGCGACCTTCTTTGTGGATTCTTGACTTTTCTTGACCTAACATAAATGGTTGCGGAAAGTTTTGACCGTGAGTCCGCGACCCCCTCATATGCGATCGTGAATTAACATTTTTGTACTAGTGTTATTTTCTTCGTTGTTTTAGTTAATTATATATATATATATATATATATATATATATATATATATATATTTTTTGAATTTGATTTAGAAAATTTTTATTAAGTAATGTTTAATTTAATAAATCATAGTACCATTCCCAGTGGTCCACAGTCCAAAATATTCTAGGGGTTATAGATTTTTTTTTTTGAAAAGTAAATTCATTAATAATAATTAGGAGCTTTTACAATAAAGATCAATAGAAGGATATGACATTCCTTACAATCCGACACAGAAACAACTTCCCTAACTAAGCTACTGATCGAAAACTTGATTCGCAGACCTTAAAGGAACTTAAAGTTTCTTTCAAATCTTTGATGATCTGGCCTAACATAGACAAGACTATCTCTAATTGAAAAGTCTTGCACACTACCTGAGTCTTCATCTCCATTCTTCTGCCATTGACAATATTCCCGACTAAATCTTACTTTGACCGGCCGGTTTATCAATGAGTAGCCTACCAACTAAGTTGAATTGCATATCATAGTTCGGAAGAGATGTTTTTTCATTGTCATCTTCGTTGCTCAGAATGAGTTTCATATTAGCCAAGACCATTTTAACCATTCACTCTCCAAAAGAACCTCGTCGAAGGAACGAGAGTAAAAAGGCTCATCAAAGAAACGAGATAAAACTAAATATCCTGCAAAACAAATGCGAAAATACAAATAGGTAGGCAAAAAAACAAAAGTGGAAGACAGCTATGTTGCTTGAATCCGAAAAACAAAACTGGGAGACAGCTATATTGCTTGAATCCGAATGCCACAAAATAAAAACCAGAAATTTCCTTAAGCTATAATGCTTGAATCCACAAAAACTCAAGCCAGTGCCACTTCAAAAATCAATGCCACAATCAAATTTACCAAAACCAAACCACTATAGTTTGTTTCACTTTTCGTTTTTCCAAAAAAGTGAGCTTGCTTTTACAATGGTGAAGGGCTTCTTGCTTAGATCTGGACTTGGCGTTTTTTTTAGGCGAGAGATGCGGATGCAAGGTAGCGGCCAGAGGTGGTGGAGATAGAAGGGGGAGGGAGGGGAGAAGCTGGTGGAGGAGGATGCGGCGGAGGAGAAGTCAGTCGAGGGGAAAGGACGGGAGACCACCGCGACTGGGGAAATGTTTCTGGATGGCCGTGACTTTCATTCTGAATCTCGGTGGTAAGGACCTCAGAATTTTTTTAACGAGTTTTTCTTGGGGAAAAGGTTCACCGAGAACCATCGCACGATTTGCTAGTTCTTGAACACGTGTGTGGAAATTCATGATGGTTTCATCCTCACTCATCCGGAGTTCTTCAAAATCGGACTGTACCAGTTGCAGCTTCGATTGTTTTACAGACGTCGTACCTTCGTAAGTTGACTCAAGGGCTTCCCACGCGCCTTTAGCTGAGTCATAACCTGCAACTATAGGAAATTGACTTTCATAGATAAGATAGTAAATAGTATCTAAAGCCTTATCATTCTTTCCAGCATTAGTTATTTTAGATTGGGACCATTCGGTTTCAGGTTTAGTTACTCGCGTTCCATCATCACTGGTACTGGCTTTAGTTGGATGAGTCCAACCTGTCACCACGGACTGCCATACTGCATCACCTTGAGCTTTTAGATGTGCACGTGTGCGAGCTTTCTAATAAGCGTAGTTGTCGCCGACTAGCTGGGGAAGAACCTTAACACGATCCATTCTGTAACACTCAAAAACCCGTGAGATTGAACAAATTAACAGAATAAAGAAAATCAATAAAAGCCGTTGAATGCTTGAGTTCAAGAGGCACGGAGTAGTCAGATCGACAGACTAACAAATTAAGTCTGGAGGCTCTTATACCAATTGAAATTGCACCGTGAATCTTGAATGCAAGATGTAACTTATATTTCTACTTGATTTTATGTTATGCAACAATCACGTTCATTAATTATATTTGTTAATCAAATGTAAATAACGAAAATTGAAAGAATAAAATAAAACAATAACACAAGAGAATTGTTACGCAGTTCAGAGCGCTTCTCCTACGTCTGCCCAATCCACTATAGATGTTCACCAAGGAGTATTACAAGAGGTAAGTACAAATGGCTCTCAGTCTTTACCACTTCAACCATTCCTAACACTTATTCAGGATTGAACCGTACATGCCATAACAATCTTCAAGCGAAACTTCAGCTGTAGCAGGTACTGTCTGTGCAGTCCATAATTAAACTACAATAACATAATCAAAGTGATAATATATGAGCTTGTAAAATATTCTTTCACTTAGAATAGCAATTCTCAATTCGTAACTTTCCAAAATGGGATGACTTCCTTTTACAGTAAAACCCATCCACCAGCTTGATCCATAATTATAGCATCATATAATCTTCAAAGCACCATAACCACACGTTTTTGTTTAAATTCCCCACACTGTGAGATCAGCTGACTTCCTCTTCTTAGAAAAACAATAATTGAAAGTCACTCAAAATAAACTTATGTGATAGGAAATGGTCCAAAAAGTTTTAGACTAACTTAAATAAATCTAATTAAATTAAAATAAAATAAATTAGCCAACAAAGGTTTTAATATGCACAAACTTTGTACATTTACAATATTTTCAAAGTCGGAGGACGTAATTGGGCACAAAAAATTGTCAAGGACCAAATTGATAATTTTGTAATAGTCGATGGACTATTTCGGTAATAAACTCTTCTGAATTTATAGTTCATTAATTCTGAATATATAGTTCATTCATTCTAAATACACAAACGCAGCAAACTGCCATAAGCCAAAATAGTGTACCAGTAACCGGTGTGGATATATAGTTCATTAATTCTGAATATATAGTTCATTAATTCTGAATATTTTTCGTTAAAAATAATGCCGTTTGGGATCATGTTCACCAAACATGGTGAACACGTTTCCACAGCATAATTTGCGAGGATTATATGGGTGGTACTAGAGTGTGAAGGAATTGAGTTTCTTGGGTCTCTTTCTCCTCTTGAATTGATCGAACGAATTTTTGTTTTGATGAAGTCATAAAGAGTTGAAGATCGACTTAATTACTAGATTAATATTTGAATGTGTACTTAAATATTAAAATTGCACTCCATATTAAATTATTAGTTTTACTATGAGATTTAAATTGGGACAATGATTGTTCGTCCTAAAAAATCCCCCCGCGAGTAAAAATTTGTATGATCATTGTCCGTGAGACAGATCAAGTCAAGATGAAAATGTAATACTTATATTGAAAAATATAATACTAATCAAGAATAAAATATTTATTATTTATATGAAAAAGTGTAATATTTTTGAAGAAAAATATAATACTTTTACATTTTGATTTAAAAGTATTACGTTTTTCCTCATAAGTATTACATTTTCTATTGTAAGTAACAAACAATTGTCAACATTACTTATAAGGGAAATTGTAATGCTTTTAACGAAAAAATTAATACATTTACATTAAAATGTAAAACTATTACTTTTTTCTATAAAAATATTACATTTTACCTTATAAATAACAAACACTTTGTTCTTGATTAGTATCACATTTTTCAATATAAATATTACATTTTTATATTGACCCGACCCAATTCTCTTATACAAGTGTGACCCTTTTATTTTGAAACTCACCTCACGAAATTTTTTATTTTGGAGAACGCAACTTATTCCCTTTCTTAGAGGACAACACTTGATCGGATTTGTAGACGGGAGCACTCCATGTCCGGCAGCCACGCTGACTGCCGCCTCTGGCGCCACCACCGCGGAGCCTTCTCCCAATCCGGCGTACAAGACATGGGTTCTCCAGGATCAATCGATCCTATCCCTGTTGATTTCCTCAATGTCCGACGAGGTCCTCCATCTTGCGGTTGGCCGGAATACCGTCGCCGAAGTCTGGAGGTCCATCTGCACTTCCCTTGGCTCTAATACGCAGGCGCGGTGTTTGAATATGCTAGGCCAGTTTCAAGCTCTCCGGCAAGGCAACGCGACTCCGACAGACTATCTTGGAAGGGTAGAGCTTTTGGTTGAAGCCCTTGCACAGGCCGGACAGCCGCTATCCATGGCGGAGCAGAACCTCTATGTTCTGAGGGGACTTCGTCCGGAGTACAAGTCATACGCAGCCTCCCTCACGGCCCATGCGCCGGTCTCGCTTCCCTAGTTGGCGGATCACCTGCAGGCTGCCGACTTCATTCTTGCAGATGATTTCATCGCAGATGGTGGCAGTAGCAGCTCTCATACGGCGTTATATACAGGTCATGGCAGTGGTGGACGTCACTCCGGCAATCACAGTGGCGGTGATGGAGGCTGGCAGTCGCAATGGCGTGGTGGACGTGGTGGCAGAAATCATCGCGGTGGCCGCAATCATCATGGTGCACCGCGTTGTCAGATTTTCATATCGCAGGGGCATACCGCAGTCTACTGTTATAAACGCTACACGACGCAACCACCCGCGCAAGCTCATGTTGCCGTCTCCGGTGAATCCCCGGCGACACCTGTACCACCGGCCGACATGTGGTACACTGACACGGGCGCCACGGCCCATGCCACTCCCGACGCCGGCATGATGACGTCCTCGGAGGACTATAATGGCCCGGATACGCTCCGGGTGGGCAATGGTACAGATTTAGTTATCTCACGGGTTGGCCATGCATCGATCCCGTCTATGTCAAAACAGTTGTTCCTATCTAATGTGTTATATGTCCCAAAATTAACCATCCCCTTATTATCTGTCCAAAAATTCGCTAAAGAAAATAGTGTATTTTTTGAATTTCATGACAGTTGTTTCATTGTGAAGGATTCCAAAACTAAGGCGGTGCTTCTTAAAGGCCCGACTTCTGGAGGTCTATACAAGCTACCTGTATCCCGGAGTCATTTTGCGTTCGTTAGTTCCCGTGCAACGCCGATAGTTTGGCACCGCAGGCTCGGTCAACCACACAGTCTTGTCCAGAATAAAATCCTTCGGCACTGCTCAGTCAATCAAAATAACACTAGTTTCGGGTCATGTACGGCTTGCCACCTGGGCAAGTCATCTCGCTTAAATTAGATAGGATAAACAATTCTAGCAACAATGTACTAGACTTATTGTATACGGATATCTGGGGGCCTGCACCAGTTATCTCGTCTAGTGGGTTTCGTTACTTCCTTTTATTTGTTGATGACTATTCCCGATATTGCTGGTTTTATCCATTAAGGGTAAAATCAGAAATCTATAAAATATTTGATGTGTTTCGTGTGTTAGTAGAGCGGCAATTTTCGCGCTCTATCAAGTCTATACAGTCGGATTTAGGGGGTGAGTACCGCAAACTTCATGTCACTTTTCAATCCCTTGGAATTAATCACCGCCAATCCTATGCTTACACACATGAGCAAAACGGAAGAGTTGAGCGCCGTAACAGACATACTGTCGAAACGAGCCTAGCTCTTCTCACCCAAGGGGTTGTCCCAAAACAATACTGGGATCATGCTTTCGAGACTGCTACATGTCTAATCAACTATCTCCCGTCCTCAGCACTAAATTTCGAAAGTCCATACTTCCGTCTTCATAAAAAGTTACCACCTTACCAATTTTTACGAGTCTTCGGGTGCTTATGTTACCCCTATCTAAGACCCTACAACCGGCATAAGATAGAGTTTCGTTCCACTCCTTGCGTCTTTCTGGGATACCCTCTGTCCTTTCGAGGGTACAGGTGCATGGATCTAACTAGTGGGAAGACTTATATCTGTCGCCATGTGCGGTTTGACGAGTCGATTTTTCCCTTTGCCACAGGTACATCACCGCGATTTGTTGAGCCACAGCCTGTGCCATGGGCAGCTGGACCCATAGTGTCAGTTCATGTTACATCTACGGTGCATCTTACCTCTCCATTACCACACGACTTTGACCCTCAGCCAATAGCTCAAGAGGACCCACAATTGGCCATTGAGCCCGTTGTCCCATCATCTCGAGGGCGGGGTCGGGGTCAGGGTCGGGCACAACCACAGGAGCGAGGCCATTTCATGCGCCTCCGCTGTATGACTCAAGGCACTAACTACAATAGCCGCTGATCCAACGTGTTATTCCCAGGATGTTGGCCACCCACAATGGTGGGATGCTGTGGACCAAGAGTTCAATGCTCTACTTCATAACGACACCTGGCGCCTGGTCCCACCTGACCCGACCATGAATATCATGGGGTGTAAGTGGGTGTTTCGCACCAAGCGCACTGCAGACGGCTCGGTAGAACGGCACAAAGTGCGCCTTGTGGCTAAGGGCTTTAACCAGGTAGCCGGAGAAGACTTCTTCGACACCTTCAGCCCAGTGGTAAACCCAACCACGGTTCGCCTACTGTTTTCGTTGGCTATCACCAACAAGTGGACTCTACAAAAACTAGATGTCCATAACGCCTTTCTAAATGGGCGCTTAGCAGAAACTGTCTATATGAAGCAACGACCTGGATATGAAGATCCGACTCATCCTAATCATGTCTGTCACTTGCAAAGATCTCTATATGGTCTTAAACAGGCCCCGCGGGCATGGTTTAAATGACTTCACGACTTCCTTCTTACCATGGGGTTTAGCGCGTCAAAAACAGATGTCTCTCTCTTTTACTACAGTGCAGATGGGTGTCAGGTATTTCTTCTTGTCTACGTTGATGACATCATTATGATGGGCAGTAATGCCACCCTAATCAGCACTTTGTTGGGGCGTCTTGCTACTGCTTTCAAGATCCGGGATCTCGGAAAGCCGAGGTTTTTCTTAGGCATTGAGACAGTAGACACTAAAGACGGTATGATCTTATCCCAGCGTCGCTACATGACTGATTTATTGAACTGTGCTGGCATGGTTGACTGCAAGCAACTAGCCATGCCTGCATCGACCACACAGGCAGTTACTTCGTCTGATGAGCCGTTTGATAATCCTACTCAGTACCGTCGGATTGTTGGAGCTTTACAGTATCTTACTATTTTCCGTCCTGATTTATCATATGCCGTAAATCGTTTATGTCAGTTTATGCATTCTCCGTCCGTTGATCACTAGGCTGGTCAAGCGGGTCTTACGGTATATTAAAGGCACCCTGGATTATGGGCTACGTCTTAGCTCTTTTCCTACTGCTTTCATTCACGCGTATTCTGACTCCGACTGGACTAGTTGTCCGATTGACAGGAAGAACACCAGTGGGTATGCAGTTTTTCTCGGGACCAATCTCATCTCATGGCTATCACGGAAACAGCGGACTGTGGCACGCTCCTCGACATAAGCAGAATATAAAGCCTTGACTGATGTTGCAGCTGAGGTTACTTGGGTTGTCTCTCTGCTCCGTGAGCTGGGGCTACATATTGGACAACCTTCTACTTTATGGTGTGATAATTTAGGGGCAACATACCTATGTGCCAATCCAGTTTTTCATGCCAGGACGAAGCATGTTGAGATCGACTACCACTTCTTTCGTGACAAGGTCGCAAGCGGGGAATTTGTGGTTAATTTTGTTTCGACTAAAGATCAGCTAGCGGATGTCTTCACCAAGCCTCTTTCGGGACCCAGGTTTATGGCTCTTCGAGACAAGCTCAACGTTGTTGATGGATATATTATACCCACGACCCGACCCGGGGTAGCAACGCGGACCCGGAGCACCACGGTGGAGCCCAGGAGCAACGCGGACCCGGGACACCACATTGGAGCCCAGGAGCAACGCGGACCCGGGGCACCACATTGGAGCCCAGGAGCAACGCGGACCCGGGGCACCACATTGGAGCCCAAGAGCAACACGGACCCGGAGCACCATAGAGGTGCCCCGACCCGACCCGACCCGAGCCACGTGGGGCTCGGGTCGGATGGAACGACCCTACCCGAGCTCGGCTCATGGCGGGCTCGGGTAGGATAGCTCGGCATCACTCGAGCTCGGCACCACCCCGAGCTCGGGACCTGACCTAACCGGTCTACCCGAGCCCGGTCAAAGTAGTGATCTAACCACCCCCCGATTTAGGGGGAGGCGGTTGGGGGGTTTAGCTTGTATAAAAACCCCCCTCCTTGTCCTAACAAAGGGCATTCTATCTACATTCTACATTTATTCTACACACTTTGTCCCGAAATACTATTGTAATAGCCAATTTTACGGTAATTAATATAATATACGGTCTCACGGTCTTACGACATCGTTTCGTTTATTTATATATTATTTATATTACATTCTTATCCGGATTTATTGATTCGGGTCCACCCCGGGTTAATTAAATCCATCATTGGTGCTCTTGTTGAGAGTTGTTGTACCAGCTCAAGTGTGTTCTATATCCAGTGGTCTACCGCGACCAGCTACTATGGCAAGATCGAGATCCAACTCGCGCCACACCAACGGTTCCCGCGGCACCCAGCTCGTCACAGCCGGGAATGGCCCCAACGGGGTCCCCAGCCTTCAACCGGCCACCTCTGTCAGGTAGGTGGGAGACATGAGGGACCGCCTCACCAACCACCGTAGCGACGGTGCACCACCTCCCGCTGCCCCCGTGCCGCCCCTAGCCCTTGTCCACGAAGGGGTGGAGGTCTTTGAGCAGGCCTCCACGGGGCTAGCCCGGGTCGCGCAGAGTCTCCGAGCAAGTGTACCTGCCGACCCAGGCGTTGACCAAGGGCTGTCGGCACCTCCTCCCACCCGGGGGCGCAGCGGTACAAGCACCCGGCCACCCCAGGCACCCATCACCCAAGGGGAGGTCAATTCGCCCCGCCGGACGGACACACGGGGAGGAGGGGACTCACGATGTGACCGACGTCAGGAGGACGACGGAAGGATGTCAAACCAAACCAGGCCCGCCATGGAGAGGCTGGGCAGCTAGGTGCCAGCCCGAGAGAGGTTGGGCCCAAGGCCTGTCCGCCAACGAGCCTCCACCAGCAGAATCATGCTCCCGCAGGCAAGCATGACGACAATCAGTCAGCCGGAGGTCGCCAAGCCACGGACCCCAAGCCCAGCAGCGACAAGAGGCGGGCTCGCGGAGGTCACCAGGACGGGGGACCCGAGCCCCACCTTGGCGTGAACAGGCCTCCCGGGTCGAACGATCAGGTGAAACGAATGGTAGAGCTCCGAGCTCCCATCAGGAAGAGGTCGAGCAGCTACGGAGGAGGATGGACGAGCTCCAGAAAAAGATCGACGAGAGGGATGGATCTCCAGAGCCCCAGGATGTGTTGTCCTCCCTGTTCGCAAACGCCATCATGGAGGAACCCTTACCTCGAGATTTTCGCTTTCCCACCATTAAGGCGTACTCAGGGACCACGGACCCGCGGTCACACCTCACCAGGTACAGGGCCGCCATGATGCTCACCGGGGCTACCGACGCCATCCTGTGCAGGGGGTTCTTGGCCACCCTAGATGGGCAGGCGCATGACTGGTTCGGATCCCTTCCGGAGGGGTCCATCTCCACCTTTGCGGACCTCACCCGACAATTCCTGTCCCATTTCGCCACCAGCATGCAGTGAAAGAAGCAAATCGTCGATCTGTGCGACATAAAGTAGGGGAGCTCGGAGTCATTAGCCGAGTACCTCACAGCAAGTGGAAGAAAGAGGCCATGGGGGTCGCTAACTTCGATGGGAAGTCGGCCATGCCGATTTTTCGAAACAACTTGAGGTCGGGCGCTTTCCACCAGGACCTCATCAGGTACCCCCCAGGACCTATACCGACCTGATGGACAGGGCGGCCAGGTACGCTGACGCTGAGGTTGCCGAGAAGAGGAAGAAGTAGCAGGAGTAAGGGAGAGGTCGAAAAGACAAGGCACCCCAGGAGGAGCGCAAGGCGCCACGGCCACATCGACGTGAGTACGCTGAGGGGCCTAGGCTGAACCCCAAACGCTATCTCACCCCGCTGACACAACCTGTGGGTACCATCTTGGCACACGCGGAGGACCAGAGAATCGTGGTATTCCCGAAGGAGGAGTGCATGAAGATATCGACGAGGGGGGACACCAATAAGTATTTCAGGTTCCACCCGCAGAAGGGACACGATACAGACGAATGCATCCTCCTAAAGAGATAAATCGAGGAGCTCATCCAAATGGGTTACCTCGGCCAATTCATCAAGAAGCCCGGCCAAGCGCAAGGCCAGAAGCAAGGCAATGTACTGAGGAAGGGAGGTGGCCAGGCGCCATCCACCTCAGCACCTCGTAAGAGAGACCACGACCACAGTTCCGAGGAGGAGGAGAAGACGACGGAGGATTGCCAGCCCCCGAAGAAACAAACCATCTACGTCATCTTTGGGGGGCCCGAGAGAGGGAACTCGCCAGCTGAGCGGAAGAAATGGGCGAGGAGCTTGTACGTGGGGGAGGTCACACGAACCCCCCACGAGAAGAAATCGAAGAGGGAGCCCATCACGTTCACCGACGCCGACCTGCCAGATGGGCCCCTCCCCCACCGAGACGCCCTGGTGGTCAAGATGGACATCAAGAACGTAGTGGTTCACCGGGTGCTCGTAGACACGGGTAGCTCGGTGAACGTCATGTACTACGACACGTTCACCCAGTTGGGACTCTCAAGAAGGCAGCTGGAGCAAGTATAGACCCCATTGTCCGGGTTCACGGGGGACTCAATTGAGACGGAGTGGTCGATCAATTTGGAGGTGGAGATAGGCACCCCACCTCACACCAGGAGGTCGGAGGTCGAGTTCGTAGTCGTCAAAATCAGCTGCGCCCACAACATTATACTCGGCCGACCCGCCTTAGAAGACCTCAGGTGCGTGATTTCCATGGAGTACCTGTGCCTCAAGTTCCCGACACCAGCCGGGGTCGGGGTCGCCCGGGGGGACCAAAAGGTGAACCGCAGCTGCTACTTAAAGGCGTGCCACCAAATTGGTCAGAAGGACCTCCAGGTCCACACCATCTCCGAGAAGGCATTTCGGGAGGAAGCAGGTCGGCCTCGGGCCGAGCTCGTGATCGAGACAGGGGAGGTCATCCTCGACCTCAGCCGACCCGACCGGGTTGTGAAGGTGGGGGTCGGCCTCCCGGCCGAGCTCCGAGCACGGATAATTAACACCAATAGGAGCTACAAGGAGGTATTCGCATGGAGCCCCGAGGATATGCCGGGCCTCAGCCGAGACATGATCACGCACAAGTTGGTTGTCGACCCCGCGGTCAAGCCAGTCCATCAGCGCAAAAGGTACCTCTCTACCGAGAGGAGGGAGTTCGTAAAAAAGGAGGTCGACACCCTGCTGGAGATCGGTCATGTCAGGGAGGTCATATACCCCACCTGGCTGGCCAACGTGGTCATCGCCCCAATGCCACCCACATGGAGGATGTGCGTGGACTACACCGACCTCAACAAGGCCTGCCCCATTGACCCCTTTCCTCTCCCCAACATTGACCAGCTGGTGGATGAGACTGCAGGTTGTGCCCTCATGAGCTTCCTAGATGCATTCATGGGGGTACCACCAGATTTTCATGGAGGAGGCCGACGAGGAAAAGACAGCCTTCACCACATCGGAGGGGGTCTATTGCTACAAGTTCATGGCTTTCGGACTAAAAAATTCAAGTGCCACCTACACCCAAATGGTGGCCAAGGTGTTCAAGCAAGTCCTCGGCCGCAACCTGCAGGCCTACGTCGACGACATGATCGTTAAGAGCACCGACGCCGACCTCCACACGGACGACCTTACCGAGGTATTTTCAATTATGCAGCGTTTCAATTTACGGTTGAACCCCAAAAAGTGCACCTTCAGGGTGCATGGGGGGAAATTTTTGGGGTACATGGTTTCGAAGAGGGGCATTGAGCCTAACCCCGACAAGGTCAAGGCCATCCTGGATATGGAACCACTGAGGTCCCTCCGGGAGGTCCAGTGCCTCAACGGACGGTTGGCAGCCTTGGGCCATGTGCTACCCTCAGGCAAATGAGCAGGTGGAGAATGCCAACCGCACCACAGTGGGTGGCCTGAAAACGAAACTGGAATCCGCGGGGGAGGGGGGCGTGGGTGGAAGAGTTCGACGCCATTCTTTGGGCCTACCGCACCACCCCCTGGAGGGCCACTGGGGAGGCACCTTTTTCCTTGGCCTACGATTTCGAGGCCCGAGCTCCAGCAGAGGTGGTCATACCTTCCCGGCTGGAGGAGAACTACGACCCCGACACGAACGAGGAGCACCATAGAATTGACCTCCACCTGATTGATGACAGGCGCGAAGCAGCTGCGATCCGAGCTGAAAACTACCAGAGGCAAACCAAGGCATACCATGATAGGCGGGTTCGACCCCGCTATTTCCAAGTGGGTGACTATGTCCTCAGGAGGAGGGAGGCGAGCCAACCCCAGGCCGGAGGAAAGTTTGCTGCCAATTGGGAGGGTCCATACATTGTAGCAGCCGTGGTCCGCCCGGGCAGCTACAAGCTCAAGACCCCCAAAGGAAAGATGATAGCTAGGGTTTGGAACTCGGAACACCTGCTGAAGTTTTACCAGTAGACCCGCCACGTGAGAGGTGGACCTTGGCATTGCTATTCTATGAGGAAGATCATTCCCCTCCCCCAAATAATGTCTTAGTGGACTGCAATAAGCGGAATAAAATTTCATGTTACGAAATGTGAGAAGGACCCTTGTTACGCAATGGGTTTTCGTTTATCTATCTTCCAAAAAAAAAAAAAAAACCACGTAGAATGAGAGGGAACGAGTGCTCACCTGTTCTCTCCCCTGCGGACCCTAAGGGGGCACGAGGTCCGACCTCGCGTACCAACCCCGACAGAAGAGCCCGGTGGCTTGGTCCGACAGGACTCGGCCTGAGCGGCTAGCGCGCACCCTAAGGGGACACGAGGTCCAACCTCGCGTACCAATCCCGATGGAGGAGCCCAGTGGCTTGGCTCGAGTGGTTAAGCGCACCCTAAGGGGGCACGAGGTCCAATCTCGCGTACCAACCCCAACGGAAGAGCCCGGTGGCTTGGTCCGGAAGGACTTAGCTCGAGCGACTGACGTGTCCTAAGGGGGCACGAGGTCCGACCTCGCGTACCCACCTCGACGGGAGAGCCCAGTGGCGTAGTCCCATGAGGCTAACACATGGCCCAAAAAAAGCCCTGACGCACCTCGGCACAACACCGGGGTGCACCGTGGTCGCACCTCGGCACGTTGCCGAGGTGCACCATGGCACCGCCTCGGCAAGGTGCCGAGGTCCGTCTATGCCACACCTCGGCATGCTGCCGAGGTCCACCTCGGCACGGTGCCAAGGTCCACCTCGGCAACGCGCCGAGGCTCGGAACCTTGGCCGGTGCCGAGGTCTCACACCTCGACACGACCTAAGTTCGAGCACTTCGACGCTAGCCGGGGGGACTCAAAAAAAAAAAAAACAAGTATTCAAAAGAGAGAGAATTGATGGTGATGGGAGGGGAAAAGTTGTTTCGATTTATTAGGGGAAGGTTTCCAAGACTTTTATAGGGAAGTGTTTCACTTTTGTGGGGATTCTGTTAGGAATAAAGTGTAATGGTTTTGATATGCCAAATATGTATTTGTAGATCCCCCAATTTTATTTCTTAGGTCTAGTAAAGTCTTAGACCATGATCGGAAAATTATTTAAATAGGAAAAGAGAAAAATAGAGGAAGATGGATGAAAATAGAAGAAGATATAAAGCCTAAAATAAAGAATTTGTCTGGAGAAAATGACAAATTGAAGAAGAAGATGAATGATACAATATTCACGTCACTACTACTTAAAGAAATATCCCAGAAGAATTTTCGTGAAGAAAATTAAGGTTGGAAGAATGCATGAAATTGACTTGGAGATCAAGCATCCATGGAAAGAAAGGAATACATTAAATATGATTGGAGATTTAACTAATAAGCTGTACGGACGAAGTGGATGATACTTGATATGTTATGTGAAATGGCTCAAGTTCAAAACTCACCATACATAACTTTACAAGGTAAAATTTGAGAAGCCTAATTAAATTAATCTGATGGAGTTGGGCGCGCGCCAATTACAAGTGGAAATCGACTTGGGTGGCAATTGTGAAGCCGATTTCATAGCCAATTGAAATTGGGAGCAAGTTTCACAAGATGGGAGCCAATGTATCAATTCAAGATGGGAGCCAATGTAGAATTGAAATTGGGAGCTATCAATTCAAGATGGGAGCCAATTGAGGTTGTAGTATGGGATGCAATTTCAAAGTTGGGGACCGATTCAAAGAAGAACATGGAGATCAAATTGAATTGAGATCAAAGAAGAACATGAGGTTGTAGTATGGGATGCAATTTCAAAGTTGGGAGCCGTATCAATTCAAGATGGGAGCCAATGTAGAATTGAAATTGGGAGCAAAATTGAATTGAGATGAAATTCAATACCAGGAGAAGTCTGGGAGCCAATTTCGAAGTCAAAGTCAACAATTCAAATTGGAAAGCAATTGAAAGCACCATGAGAAGTTTGGGAGCCAATTGTAAGTCAAAGTCAGTTGGGAGCCAATTACAATGGAGAAATTCAAATTGGGGTCAACAATTCAAATTGGGAAGCAATTGAAAGCACCAGGAGAAGTTTGGGAGCCAATTACAATGGAGAAATTCAAATTGGGTGCCAATTACAAGCCAATTGAAATTGGGTGTCAATTACAAAGGAGAAATTCAAATTGGGTGGAAGTTCAAAGCCAGTTTGAAGTCTGAAGTCTGAGAACACCCAGACGTGAGAATGAAGAAGGTGAAGATGAACTTATAGTGAAAATATTCTCACACGGAAAAATACTAGTTTAACTAGTATGGGATTAAATTGAAGAATATTTTTTAAATCCCAAAGATACAAGGACCACTTCAGAGCTAATCAGATAAGCCGTTCTACACCCAGATATTCCCACTCAACGTAAAACCAGAGGAAATATCAGATGAAGTTTGAGAACCCATTTACATGGAGAAGAAGCTCTAACAACGGCTAGCTTATCCTTTCTGACATCTTTGCAGAAGATAAGATAAGATCTCTGACAAAAAGATACAAGATTTCAAAAATGAGAGCGTCTCTTTCCAACGGATAGATTCTCATTACCAGCTATAAAATGATGAAGATATGAAGACTTGAAGAAAGAAGACAAGAGAGCAAGAGCATAAAATACGAACTCTTCAAGGAGATCGAATAGAGAAATTAAGCTTGAAAGAGCATAGAGCAAAAATCTCATTTGGTACAGAGCATACCAAAAATCTTCAAGTGAGAAGTGAGAAAAGAAAAAGAACTCAAAGAGCTTCAAAAGAGAAATAGACTGAGAGTTCTTAAACAGAGCAAAGCAGAGCAAAAATATCAAGTGCTTTACTTGATATATTCAAAGAGAGAAAACACTCAGAGCATTCAAGAGAAATCATTCCAGAGTGTTTATCTTCATCAAAGAGATCTGCGCATCATTGAAGATCATCTACAGAGTCTCAGAAGTTGGAAGCAAGACAACACTTGTTTTGGAGCAAAACAAGAGAAGGGAGGAAAGTAGCACGGAGCTGTGAAATCCTGGATTATCACACAGAGCTGTGAGATCCGAAGCAGCAGTGTCGGAGGCACTGGGCGTGATTAGTGCGGGCTTTGTGATCAAAGCACTAGATCACGGGATACGTTTCTACCGGAGTGTGGAAGACGGGGGGAAAGTAACGCGGAGTCGTGAAATCCTGGGATAGTAGCGCCGCGACGTGAAACCCGAAGCAGCAGTGTGGTGTCACTGGGCGTGATTAGTGCGGGCTTTGTGATCAAAGCACTAGATCACAGAAATTCATTATATCTTGGAACCAAGGAGTGGTAGATATAGTGAATTGCTCTTGGAGATAAGAGCAAGTGGAGTAGGAGGTTTACACCACCTCGCGAACCACTATAATTGTCTTGTGTTCTTTACTGCTTTCTTTACTTACCGCTCTTTACATATTCGCTCTACACGAGATATACTGCTCACACAATCTCACACACACTTTTGTTTATTTATTTCCGCTGTGCATCATACTCTAACAATCTAGTTAAGAGTTTTGGTTTATCTTTTGCTTAGCAATTGTTGTGCTGTGCGAAAAAGTTTGAAAGTCTATTCACCCCCCCCCCCCCCCTAGACTTTCACCTTACCTCTTTTGGGACCAACAATTGGTATCAGAGCCTGTAGCCTATTTGAGTCAGTTTGTACCAACCTTTGGTATTTAAACACGTTGCCCAACTGGGTTAACTGTTTTTTACTGCTAGGCTGATCCATTCTACAAAGTGTGTGAATTGGATTAATCTTTCATATCTCTCGTGATGATGATGAAGAAAGATTTAGCTCAAAATCTATTATTCTCACTTGATAAATTTGATGATTGGAAAGTTCGTATGCATGTACACTTGTCGGCTTTACACGATGAAATGTGGGAAGTTATTTCCACTGCCCTATAGAAATATTAAAAGTAAATACAGCGTTTGTTATATCCCCGGATGCTCCACAGTACGTACAAAAGCCAAAACCGGAATGGACATCGGAAGATAGAACGCGGAATAATCTTGACAATATTGCCAAGGATATTCTATTCAAAGCCGTAGATGATACAATATTTCCGAAGATCCGAAAGTGTGCCACTGCCAAAGAAATATGGGAAACTCTCATCAAGATTGGCGAAGGAGATGAACAAGAAAAAGACAATAAGCTCACAATCGCCATGAAGAAGTTTGAAGACTTCAAAATGCTCTCAAATGAAAGTGTTGCAGACATGGAAGCTCGAATGATCAAAGTTCTTGGAGAGATTAGTGATCTTGGCAAAAATATTAGCCAAAAAGAAATTAATCTCAAAATCCTACGAGGCTTACCATCTGCATGGGATATGAAGGTTACGGCTATGCGCGATCACCGAGATCTAAGAATGTTGTCAACAGACAAATTATTTAGTGATCTAAAAGCATATGAGTTCGAAATGAAGGCCAAAGATGATGATGTTCATGAAGCTCGAAATTCTACTCTAATGGCCGAACAACCGTCAACCTCCAGGTCAGTAGAAAATAATGTTGATTTTATGACTGACGAACAATTTGCTCTTTTTGTGAAAAGATTTAAAAAGTTTATGCGAAAATGAGACAACAAAAATTCTGCTCGTGGAAAATTCATCTCTCGCATAACACAAGAAGAAAAAGTCGAAGAAAATAAGGATTTGTGCTACAATTGCTGCAAACCCGGACATTTTAAAATAAATTGTCCATATCCGATCGTTAGCAAGTATCAAGGCAAGAACGTTGAATCTACGCCGAACAAATCCGAAAGCAAAAGGTTCAAGCGCGACAAAAGAAAAGCTCTCGTTAGCAACGAACCAAACGAAAATGATGATTCGGAGGATTCATCATCAAGCGATGAAAGTTCATGTTCGGATGATGATACGGCGCTAGTATGCAAGTCAATTGAGTTGAGTACAAGTGAAGATTGTCTTATGGCTCTTGAAGCAGAGGAAGAAGAGGTAACATCTAATTCTTTCAATTCTGTTAATTCTTCTTTTTCTCGTGAATCTATTGACAATCTAATGCGCGAATGTCAAGAGATTATGCTCACTCATCCTCAACTCAAGGAGCGCAATAATATTCTAATTCTTGAAAAAGAAGAAATGAATAAAAAATTGCAAGATGCTTTACTTGAAGTGAGTAAATTGAAGAATGAAAATATTAATCTTCAAGAAGAGTGTAAAGTAAGAGAAGTTAGAGAACATAATCTTAGAGCTACTATTGCTACGTTCACTAATTCGTCTAAAATTATAGATAAAATGGTGAGCATGCAAAAGCCATCAGGAGATAGAACCGGAATTGGTTATGACTCCACATGTTCTCAAACCCCTCAAAATCTGACTAATTCTACTACTACTTTAAATAATAAAGTTCAAGTGGTAAAATTTGTTAAAAGTCAGAATAGCACAATGAGACAAGGACTTGGCTATCAAACAAAAGCAAAATTGAATGTTGAAAGGCCGAAACAATTCTATGATACGGCAAAGCAACAAAAATTCATCAAGCAAAGATATGCCAAAGAGTCAAGTGCAAAAAGATTTCATAGAAAAGAGGGAAGCTTTTCTAGAAATAAAGTTGGGAGACTTCATCCCACTCAAAAAGATTGGTTGTGCAATAGATGTAATATTTTTTATAGACCAAAGCAACCATTCTCTTCACAGGTGCCAAAATATAAAAATAATTTTCAAAATCCGGCGCCAAAAATATTTTCCAACGTGAGTTATGATTATCATATCTCAAATGGTTACAAATCGCCTCATCTTAATTCAATAAGATCAAGGTGGGTTTGGTTACCAAAAATCACTAACA
This sequence comes from Ipomoea nil, assembly GCF_001879475.1. Lineage (NCBI taxonomy): Eukaryota > Viridiplantae > Streptophyta > Magnoliopsida > Solanales > Convolvulaceae > Ipomoea > Ipomoea nil. Next base: position 1,381,000 of record NW_017619163.1, on the reverse strand, counting down.
GTAAAGGACCCAAGAAAGTATGGGTACCTAAAGTTAATTAATCTTTTTTGCAGGATGTTTGGTACATCGATAATGGTTGCTCACACCACATGACTAGAAATAAATCATATCTAGTAAATTTCAAAGAAATCGATGGACCAAAAGTTATATTCGGAGGAAATCAAAATTATGGAATTACAAAAGGAGTTGGCACGATCAAGAAAAATGGTTTGAAGATTGAAGATGTTTCTTTTGTTGAAGGATTAAAATTTAATTTGTTGAGCACTAGTCAATTTTGTGATAAAGGCTATCTTGTAAAATTTTCTAAAGATAATTGCCTAATAAAAAATGAGCTCACAAATGAAATTATTTTATCTGGAAAATGGCAGAAGAATATGTATATTGTTGATTGGAGCACTAGCAAAGATTCAGTGTGCTTAATGGCCAGAAATTCAAATGAAGCTAATTGGGAATGGCACAGAAAGCTCAACCACTTAAACTTCAAGACTATCAATCAGCTTGCGAAGAAGAAACTAGTAGAAGGCTTGCCAGATATTATTTTCAAGAAGGACCAAGTGTGTGATGCATGTCAACGCGGAAAGCAAATCAAATCATCATTCAAATCAAAGACACACGAGTCAACGTCAAGACCGCTAAGCTTACTACATATGGACTTATTTGGACCGGTTGATCCAATAAGTGTAAGTGGTAAGAAATATACTCTTGTTGTTGTTGATGATTTTTCTAGGTACACTTGGACCGTGTTCCTCAAGAAGAAAAATGAAGTTGAGCAAGTTCTACCGAAGCTGTTGAAGCAACTACAAAATGAGAAAGAATTGCAAATATCAAAAATACGAACGGATCGCGGAACCGAGTTCGTGAATGGAGTTATACAAGCTTTTTGCAATTCACATGGAATTTCTCATCAATTATCTGCCGCAAGAACACCGCAACAAAACGGTGTTGCCGAAAGAAGAAACCGGACGCTCAAAGAAGCCGCACGAGTGATGATTAGTGCTGCCGGTCTCCCGAAACGATATTGGGCGGAAGCTATCAACACTGCTTGTTACACGCAAAATCGAAGCAAGATCCATAAGCAGTACAAAAAGACGCCATACGAGCTATATAAAGGGAGAAAACCAAATATTGGTTATTTTCATATTTTTGGATGCAAATGTTTTATTCATATTAATGATAAATTGCATCTAAAAGCTTTTGATGAGCGTGCAGATGAAGGAATTTTTCTAGGATATTCGACTACCAGCAAGGCGTTCAGAATTTTGAATAAAAGATCAATGGTGGTTAAAGAATCCATACACGTGGTATTTGATGAAAAATCACAGATCAGGAATGATGCACTGGACGAAGAAATTGCACAAAATGGTAAGAAGTGTCATATTGATTTTTGTGATACTAATGATACGTGTGAAGATGATGTTTTGCAGGGAATGGATGAGTTGGAAATTAATTCTCTAGAAAATCTCATCCCTCATCTAGAAGAAGTTGGAAATTCTTTTAATAATAATTTTGGGAGTGATGCCTCACGTGATAATGAGGATGCAGTACGGGTTCCAGTTTGTGATCAAGTTGCATGTGAAGTTGGTAATCAATTTCAAGAAGAATTAAATAATGAAATTCAAACCAACACTGGCAGTACACAACATATGGATCCACCCAGTACCATGCACCCATTTCAACCAGATTTAAGATGGCTCAAAAATCACCCTCCAGAATTAATTATTGGGAATATTCATGAAGGCATGAAAACAATATCATCTACCATGGAAGCATTGTTCACGTGTTATCTATCTCAGATTGAACCAAACGAAATTGACGAAGCTCTCAATGATCCGGATTGGATAAATGCTATGCAAGAGGAGCTCGATCAATTCAAAAGAAATGATGTTTGGGAACTTGTTCCAAGACCGGCGAACCACAATGTTGTAGGAACCAAATGGGTCTTCCGGAACAAAGCAAACGAAGAAGGCGTGATTGTTAGGAATAAAGCAAGGCTCGTTGCAAAAGGATACTCTCAAGAAGAATGAATTGATTTTGATGAAACTTTTGCACCGGTAGCCCGACTCGAAGCAATCAGAATTTTCCTAGCCTACGCCGCACACAAAGATTTCACCGTTTATCAAATGGACGTGAAAAGCGCATTCTTGAATGGTCTACTCGAAGAAGAAGTTTATGTCGAACAACCACCAGGTTTTGAGGTAAAAGGCGAAGGTGATAAAGTCTACAAACTTAAAAAGGCATTGTATGGGTTGAAACAAGCTCCTAGAGCTTGGTATGATACTTTGTCAATGTTCTTGATAAGCTGTGGATTTACCAAAGGCCTTGTTGACAAAACTCTATTTAGAATTCAAGATAGTGATCATATTTTATTAGTGAAAGTATATGTTGATGATATTATTTTTGGAAGCACTAACAATTCTTTGTGTGAGAAATTTTCGAAGCTTATGCAGAATAAATTCGAAATGAGCATGATGGGTGAATTGAATTACTTCTTGGGCTTACAAGTCAAACAACTGAAAGAAGGAGTATTCATCAATCAAGCAAAGTATACCCGCGACTTGATAAAGAAGTTTGGCCTTGATGGAAAATCATCGATCAAAATTCCAATGAGCACATCAATAAGGCTAGACAAAGATGAAGATGGAAAGGATGTCGATCAAACAAAATATAGAGGAATGATTGGTTCACTTCTATATCTTACTGCAAGTAGGCCGGACATTTCTTATGCTGTGGGCGTGTGTGCAAGATTCCAAGCAAATCCAAAAGAAAGCCACCTCACCGCAACAAAGAAGATCATACGATATTTGAAAGGCACAATCAATGTTAGATTATGGTATCCAAAAGGTACAGATTTTACTCTAACGGGTTTTTCAGATGCGGATTTTGCAGGTTGCAAAATAAACAGAAAAAGCACTTTCGGGACATGCCAGTTCTTGGGGGGAAGGCTTGTTTCTTGGTTCAGCAAAAAGCAAAATTCCATCGCAACTAGTACCGCCGAGGCCGAATATATTGCTGCAGGAAGTTGTTGTGCGCAAATTTTGTGGATGAAGCAACAATTGAAGGATTATGGAGTTAATTGTGATGACGTTAGTATTTATTGTGATAATACTAGTGCAATCGCTATCACTCACAATCCGGTGCTTCACTCAAGAACCAAACATATCGACATTCGACATCATTTTATAAGGGATCACGTTGAAAAGAAAAATCAGAAGATCGAATATATCCCTACGGAAAACCAAGTTGCTGATATTCTCACGAAGCCTTTATGCGAAACGAGATTTTCTACCTTAAGGCACGAGTTGGGAATGATCGAAATGAGCTAAGTATCACTGGACTTAATCTCTCAATTTAAATTGATACTTGTGCTCAAAATAAATTGTTTTATATGAATAAATTGTTTTACGTATTTGCATGTATGTTTTTATTCAAAATTTTTATATGATAAAATTGCAATATGTGTTACGAATTTAATTGTGTATTTGCATGTGTTATTTAACGTGAGATCATATGTCATGCAAATTAATTTGATGAATTTTGCAATTCGTGATTTATTTGATAAGTTGTTTAAAATTGCATGTTTTAATATGTTAATCAGTTTTTGAGTATGTGTTCATGTTTTCTGTAAATTAACTAACTTGTTTGCATGAACAATTTGCTCTAAAAAGTGATTTACCGTGTTTGTTTAATAATATATATGTGTTATGTGCAAAATATGTTTTAAAGTGTTAATTGCATATGTGTTTCATATATATGCAGTATATGTGATATACTTTCCAAAAAAAAAAAAAAAGTGTTTTAGAAATCTAGAAGTTAATATTTTTGTTAGTTTCTAAAATATTTTGGAATCTGATTTGTGTGCTAATTTTATATAAATGTTTCTAAATGATAATTTGGAATATGAATGTTAATTTTGTTAGTTTCCAAAATATGTTTAATTTTTGATTGGAAATTACTGTGTATGAGTTTAATATAATTGGTATGTGTGATTAATTATTTGTGGAGTAATTTTTGCTACTAACGAGATGTTTGAGTGTTATTATGTTTGTGGTACACGAATTTGAGAAGGAAATCAGGAGATAAAGGAGTAAAATTAGAGTTTAATTGGGCATCAAACCTCCACCCATAAACTCCTACCCTTTCTAAACCTCCACCCAACCTAAACCTCCCCCCATAATCCTCTCCTAAATCAAATCTTTCCAAACAAGATTTACACCCTCTCTCAATCGACACCCCCATCTCGCCTGTCAGAAAACTACTCCCTTAATCTATCCCCATAAACAAATCTCAAGGAGATCAGAACCCAAATCCTTCATAAGTGTCTCTTCAAATCTCCACCATCTACACCTTACGTGCATTGGGTATTTCTAAAGAGGTGTGAGCATTAAATGCTATTGTCTGCTCATGATGACATTTTCTCTTTCCTCGTAACACTCTCTATCAGATGACTCATCTACCCTAAACTCACCCAATCGACACACCTCAACCAAAGGGTACAATTGAGAAGTCTCATATCTCTCTCTTAAATTCGAAAAACCCCTTCGAGTCATCCTCCTCATATAAACCCCTCACTTATATCTCAAAAACTCTTTCAAGACCTTCAGAATATCATAAAACTCTCTCTCAAATTATCTCTCCTCGATCAATCGATCTGATCATCATGGCCCAATCTGGAAGAAAGCAAACTGATCCTATTTTCGCCATCTCGCAACAAGTGACGAATGGGATGGTACTCAATCCTGAGTTTTTTAGACTAGGTTCTACCAACAAGGACACGGCCGAGAAAATTCTTCAAGCTTTAAAAGACTGTGGACTGTTTGATTTCTTCACCTATAACTACTTTGGAACCTTTGAAGAAGATGTAGCTGAATTTTATCTACATGCAGTCGTTGAAAAGGACTCGATTAAATCTAGAGTTGGAGGATCAGAAGTTTCGATCACTGAAGATGACATACACAAGTGCTTCAGTTTTCCTGAATCTCAGATAATGCCAGAATCTCACAGCTAGGTTGTTCAAAACTTTTGGAACGAGATTCGTGGCCCTACGGCTCCAATTTTCTCTGATGTATCCGCTCATAAGAATGTATTGAAGTTTGAATACGAGATGTTGGTGGACATGATTTACAAGATTCTTGAACACAAACTGGGAAGTACTGAAGATTTGACCGCATCAACAGTGTGCCTGATGGACGGAATCATGAAAGGAATAAAATTCAAATGGGCAAAATTTATCTACAGGAAGATGGTTATTTTTGTTCATGCTGCCAAACCAATGAAGAAACCTGTTGTAGTGGATCGATTCTATCAAAATGTTGGATATGGTCTCATCATTGGAGAACTGCTAAGGAAGAAGACAATTCCAATGAGAAAACACAAAAATATTGGAATTTACAGAGCTCTCTTCAGAAAATTCAGTCCTAATTTTGGAAAAAGGTCAAGCCAGAGAAGAGGACAAGAAGGTGGGAGTTCTACAAGTTCAAAAACACCTCAGAGTTCTAGACCGAAAAACAGCAAAGCAATCTCAACCTCAAGTAATCAAATGGGATCAAGCAATCAATCAGGAAGAGATCAAGAAGCCATCAGTACGGCTATGGCAGTTGTTCCGATCAAATATGCCGAACCAAACTTGTTGGCCGAAGGAGTTGACGATACTACAAGAATGGAATTTGCAGGAGTTGATGTGCAAATTTCGAATGATCTATAAAGAAGACTCTCGAGTCAATCTGCAGCCGAAGGAAGTGCAGGACCTATAGTTTTTGGCTCAGCTCTCATTCAAGATGATCCGGAGCTGTCGAAAGAATTGATAATGGTGCAAACTTGGAGAGAATGGAAACTTGAAAGATATCATTCTTTCATGTCAAAAATCACCCCAGATTTGATACGGAGTGAAGATTTTTCCTTGGAATGGTGCGGAACGAACGTGATACTAGATGCACTCAACATGGATTTAAATCAAGTTTATCACATGAAGCTACACGAGAAGACAGCCAGACAAAAAGGAAAAGCACCAATAAAGGGAGGCAGTACGGCTCAAGACCGTTTAGCCGAACAAGAACGACAGAATGAAATTTCACTTCAATTAGCTCTGCAAAGGTCAGTTTATGACACACACCATTATCCAGGTAACACATCTCTTGTGGATAATGAAATTTTTGATGAAAGAACTGAAGGGACGACACTCATTGATGTACCAATCATAAGCACTAAAAATCATATGGACATACCTGTGAAAGTCCATGATGCTTCTTTATTAATATCTGATCTGACCCCCACAACAACTAATGTGAATCTGGAGTGCAATGAACAACTTGTGGGATCCAATGAAGCCCAAGTGTCAGAAGAAAGAAGAAGAGATATACCAGGAAGTTGCAGTAGAAGTTGCTACTGAGAGTAGACAACAAATCACAGAGGATTTATCCAGTGTATTGCCAGTACACCATACCGAGTCTACCATGCCTACCATGGACCCTGTTCTAAAAAATGAAGAATTATTTGCAGACAATTACACGAGAACAGAAGTCCTAGAAGAACAAGTTGGTGATCTCAATCAAGAAGTCGAATCACCTGAAGAAGAAGGGATGCAACTTATTGATACAGTTGTTCTCACAGATCCGAATAGAAGTCCATTTGGATCCCCTCAAAACTTTGTGTAGATGAATGATCAAGATGATGGCATATTTTCATCCTTATTTGCCAAAGTAGCCGAATCCAGTGATGTTGTTTGTCAAACAATTGGAGAAAAGTTGGTTGAACAAAATCAAAAGATGGATCAACAACACACGGATACGCGAGTCAATCTGAAGGAATTAATGGAGCATCAGAATATCTTGAAGACTCAGATTGACAAAGCAGAAAGAATTTTGAAAGGAGAATTGACAAAAGGCTTACTTGAAGTGATTCAGCTCATGAAGAAGGAACGTGAAGCAGCTGAAAAGATTAACAACGAACGTCACTTAAGACAGATCAAGGCGATTCAAGATCAAGAAAGCCGAATCAACAAACTTGAAGCTGAACTCGCAGTTACAACAAATAAGTTGGACAACGTGCAAATCGTTTCCATTGAAACACACAACAGTGTTGAAATTGTGAAGGCAAACCAAGACCGAGACTTTAAGACCCTTGCATTATTGGTTGATAACGCCAAAAGGGGGGAAGAAATTCTCAGTCACTTGGCTTTGAAACAACAAGAATTTATTCTTGGAAGCCAACAACAGCCAGTAATATCCACTCAAGGTAGAGGCCGAAGCCGCGGACAATCCTCACAAGGACCATCTCAGATTGGTTTTGCTCAGTTCGCGAATCCTAGTCTTGATACGAGTACATCGAAGGTTGCTGAACAGCATGGCTGGTTCGAATGCTCTAAGGGTACCGCCACTCAGACAACAATATGGACCAAGGAAAATTTGCCAAGCATGATCAAGAACTAGCCTGCAGCCGATCAAGCCCAATGGATCTCGGAAAAGAATAAAGAAGAAGAAGGCAAAAGGAAAAGAACCGAGATGTGGTATGAATTAAGAGATTTCACTGGAAATATGGGCATGAATCTTGGAGAAGAAAGAAGCTTCGAAGAATGTGTCTTATGGTGGGAAAACGGAGTTTTTCCGGGCAACAATATCAAAGAAGCTTTTGGACACTACATGGCCGGACAGCTTACAAAGAAATTTCAGAATGCAAAGTTCAAAGATGATTTCTTCAAGCTCAGAGAACATGTCAAGGAAATTTTGAAGAAAGACTCTGGTGTGAAGAAACCCAGAAGGTAATTTGAAAATTCTCTTAAGCTGATATTTTCTCTATTTTCGAACCTCTGTTGCGTTTTTCTCAATACTCTCAAAATATATCAATAATAATTTCCCATGGTTTATTCTGAGTCTTTAATTTTATTTGTTTAATGTAATTAGACTTTCGTGAATTAAAAGACAAGAAATATGTCAAACGCACGACAAAATTAAAAATTGATGATGATCAAAATAAAAATAATTCAAGATGCGTTTAGGAGCTTGTCTAAAAATTTAATTCACAAGTTTTCTTTTGATTGTGTCTAGAAAACCATTGTTAAACTCATCTTGGCTTTGTCAAATAAAATTTTTTTTAAAAAAAGATTATTTTTCAAAGACTTAAAGCCAATGACTGAGTATAGGTTTTGGCATTATCAAAAGGGGGGAAATTGTTAGGAATAAAGTGTAATGGTTTTGATATGCCAAATATGTTTTTATAGATCCCCCAATTTTATTTCTTAGGTCTAGTAAACTCTTAGACCATGATCGGGAAATTATTTAAATATGAAAAGAGAAAAACAGAAGAAGATGGATGAAAATAGAAGAAGAAGATATAAAGCCTAAAATCAAGAATTTGTCTGGAGAAAATGACAAATTGAAGAAGAAGATGAATGACACATCGCTACTACTTAAAGAAATATCCCAGAAGAATTTTCGTGAAGAAAATTAATGTTGGAAGAATGCATGAAATTGACTTGGAGATCAAGCATCCATGGAAAGAAAGGAATACATTAAATATGATTGGAGATTTAACCAATAAGCTGTATGGACGAAGTGGATGATGCTTGATATGTTATGTGAAATGGCTCAAGTTCAAAACTCACCATTAACAATTTTACAAGGTAAAATTTGAGAAGCCTAATTAAATTAATCTGATGGAGTTGGGCGCGCGCGAATTACAAGTGGAAATCGGCTTGGGTGGCAATTGTGAAGCCGAAGCCGATTTCATAGCCAATTGAAATTGGGAGCCAGTTTCAGAGAAATTGAAAATTGAGGTTGTAGTATGGGATGCAATTTCAAAGGGAGAAGTCTGGGATGCAATTATTGAATTGAGATGAAATTCAAGACCGATTCAAAGAAGAACATGGAGATCAAATTGAAGTGAGATGAAATTCAATACCAGGAGAAGTCTGGGAGCCAATTTCGAAGTCGGAGAAGTCTGGGAGCCAATTTTCCCATTTGAAAGCACCAGGAGAAGTAGATGAAATTCAAGACCGATTCAAAGAAGAACATGGAGATCAAATTGAAGTGAGATGAAATTCAATACCAGGAGAAGTCTGGGAGCCAATTTCGAAGTCGGAGAAGTCTGGGAGCCAATTTCATTTGAAAGCACCAGGAGAAGTTTGAGAGCCAGCCAATTACAATGGAGAAATTCAAATTGGGTGTCAATTACAAAGGAAAAATTCAAATTGGGTGGAAGTTCAAAGCCAGTTTGATGTCTGAGAACACCCAGACGTGAGAATGAAGAAAGGAAAAATTCAAATTGGGTGGAAGTTCAAAGCCAGTTTGATGTCTGAGAACACCCAGACGTGAGAATGAAGAAGGTGAAGATGAACTTACAGTGAAAATATTCTCACAAGGAAAAATACTAGTTTAACTAGTATGGGATTAAATTGAAGAATATTTTTTAAATCCCAAAGATACAAGGACCACTTCAGAGCTAATCAGAGAAGCCGTTCTACACCCAGATATTCCCACTCAACGAAAAACCAGAGGAAATATCAGATGAAATTTGAGAACCCATTTACATGGAGAAGAAGCTCTAACAACGGCTAGCTTATCCTTTCTGACATCTTTGCAGAAGATAAGATAAGATCTCTGACAAAAAGATACAAGATTTCAAAAATGAGAGCATCTATTTCCGCTGTGCACCATACTCTAACAATCTAGTTAAGAGTTTTGGTTTATCTCTGGCTTAGCAATTATTGTGCTGTGCGAAAAAGTTTGAAAGTCTATTCACTCCCCCCCTCCCCCTCTAGACTTTCACCTTACCTCTTTTGGGACCAACAGATTCTAGCTTATCTGAAGAGTGTTGGTCCCAAAAGAGGTAAGGTGAAAGTCTAGAGGGGGGGGGGGGGGTGAATAGACTTTCAAACTTTTTAGCACAGTACCACAATTGCTAAGCCAGAGATAAACCAAAACTTTTAACTAGATTGTTAGAGTATGGTGCGCAGCGAAAATTAATAAACGATACGGTGTGTGTGTAGATCGTGTCAAGATTATTCTCGTGAGAAGCAAGCAAGAGCAGTAAGTAAAGAAAGCAGTAAAGAACACAAGACAATTTATAGTGGTTCGCGAGGTGGTGTAATCCTCCTACTCCACTTGCTCTTTTCTCCAAGAGCCAATTCACTATATCCACCACTTCTTGGTTCCAAGATACAATGAATTCCGTGATCTAGTGCTTTGATCACCAAGCCCACACTAATCACGCCCAGTGACACCAACACTGCTGCTTCGGGTTTCACGTCGCCGCGTTACTTTCCCAGGATTTCACGACTCCGCGTTACTTTCCCCCCGTCTTCTACGATCCGGTAGAAACGTATCTTCCGTGATCTAGTGCTTTGATCACAAAGCCCGCACTAATCACACCCAATGTCCTCCGACACTGCTGCTTCGGATCTCACAACTCCGTGTGACAATCCAGGATTTCAAAACTCCGTGTTACTTTCCTCCTTTCCCTTGTTTTGCTCAAAAACAAGTTTTGCCTTGATTCCAACTTTGAGACTCTGTAGATGATCTTCGATGGTGCGCTGAGTCTCTTGAAGTTGATGAAGATTCTAACACTCTTGAATATTTCTTTTGTAAGCTCTGTATCACTCTGAGTGTTTATCTCACAAAGAATATATCAATTTAAGCTCCTAAGATGGAAAGCTTTCTTTGATTTTTCTATGCTCTGTTTAGCTCTGTTCTTTGCTCTTTGTATTCTTGCTTCTTTTCCCCTTCTTCCAAAGCTTCAATCTTCATCCTTTTATAGGTGGTAATGAGAATATTTCCGTTGGAGAGAAACGTTCTCATTTTTGAATTTCATCCAGCTGTATAGCCTTTTGTCAGAGGATAAGATAACGTTGCAGATATGTCAGAGATTTCTCTGCAAGTTGAGCTTGAGGTTTTCGCAAAAATGGCGTCCCATGAATCTCCATCTGGTGTAGATCACGCCTCTTGGGATTTTTATCTTCAAAATATAATCTCCAATATAATCCCTTACTAGTTAGACTAGTATTTTTGCTTCTGCAACTTCTTCTTATATTTTCCTCTGTACTTCACGTCTGGGTCTGTATACTGCTTCCAGACTTCATCTCTTCAATTGACTTGGGAAATCTCTTCCCTTGTGAAACTTCATCCCTTGCTATTTTGGGAAATGAAATCTCTATCCCTTGCTAGATTTGTCAATTGAAATCCCATCCCTTACTTGATTTGGACTGTCATCCCTTACTTGATTTGGACTTGCAATCTCATCCCTTGTAATTTATATCTCCAATTGAATTGAAGCCTTGTAGATCTCATCCCTTCAAATTGAAATTGCCTTCCCTTCAAGATATCAATTCCCTTCAAATTGAAATTGCCTTCCCTTCAAGATATCAATTTGAACTTCAATCTTGTAGATCTCATCCCTTCAAATTGAAATTGCCTTCCCTTCAAGATATCAATTTGAACTTCAATCTTGTAGATCTCATCCCTTCAAATTGAAGATATCAATTTGAACTTCAATCTTGTAGATCTCATGATGAGAACTGATTGTATTATATTTTCTGAACTTGATTACAATGAGATCAGATGATGTGAATATATAGAGTAGAGAGTCACAGTGTGACAATGATAAGAAGTAGAGAGTCACAGTGTGACAAGGATAAGAAGTTCTAAACAGACTCATATACATAGAGTCCTAATACTCCCCCTCAAGCACAGTGTATACTAGTAACCTATAGCTTGTCCCTTAAGGAAGAAAATCTAGGTCCAGGCAGAGCTTTGGTGAAGATATCAGCAAGTTGATCCTTTGTGGAGATGAAGTTGACTTGGATATCGCCCGAAGCTACTCGATCACGAACAAAATGATAATCAATATCCACATGCTTGGTGCGCGCATGAAAGATTGGATTGGCACTCATATATGTAGCTCCTAGATTATCACACCATAATTTTGGAATGGAAATACCCGGAATCTGTATCTCACGCAATAATGACATAATCCATAGAACCTCAGCACAAACATCTGCAAGAGCTTTGTATTCAGCCTCAGTGGATGACCTGGCAACAGTTCTCTGTTTCTTGCAAACCCATGATATAAGATTACTCCCCAAGAAAACAGCAAAACCACTCGTGGATTTTCGATCGTCAGGACAACCAGCCCAATCAGAATCAGAGAAAGCATGAATGTCTCTAGATGAGCACCGTCGTATGCGTAAACCATGATCAACTGTTCCCTTAACATACCTGAGTACCCGTTTGAGCTGCTCCCAGTGTGATATGGTGGGGGCATGCATATGCTGGCATAACTGATTAACTGCAAAGGATAGGTCAGGTCGTGTGACAGTGAGATATTGCAGTGCTCCAGCTAGACTCCTGTACTGTGTGGGATCATCATATAGATCTGAATTGAAGGGGACAGTTTTCGAGACAGAGATAGGTGCAGAAAGGGGTTTGCATTCAGACATTCCAGCCCGTTTTAAAATATCATTCATATACCATTGTTGAGATAAAATAATCCCATTGTCACTCTTAACTGTTTCAATGCCCAGAAAAAAATTTAGTTCACCAAGATCTCTGATTTTGAATGTAGCAGACAGTTTGGACAAGAGCTGAGACATAATACCTTGATCACTTCCCATTACAAGAATGTCATCCACGTACACCAATAGATAAACCAAAGCAAAGTCTTTAGAGTAATAGAACAGAGAGACATCTGTCTTGGATGCTTGAAAGCCAACCGATAGTAAGAACGTATGTAGTCGATTAAACCAAGCTCTGGGAGCTTGTTTTAACCCATACAGAGATCTTTTTAACAAACAAACATGATTCGGGAAGTTAGCATCAATATAACCAGGGGGTTGCTTCATATAAACTATTTCAGTCAGATTACCATTCAGAAAAGCATTATGAACATCTAGCTGTTTGATAAACCACTCAGATGATAAAGCTAGAGATAGAAGGAGTCTTACAGTCGTAGGCTTTACCACTGGACTAAAAGTGTCGAAGAAGTCCTGACCTGGAACCTGATTAAAACCTTTCGCAACCAGCCTGGCTTTATGCCTTTCAATAGCACCATCAGCCTTTCTCTTCGTACGAAACACCCATTTACAGCCAATAATATTCATACCTGCAGTGGGTGGAACTAGAGACCATGTGTGGTTATGCAGGAGAGCATTGAATTCTTGGTCCATGGCTTCACGCCACTCAGGATATTTGACAGCTTGAGAGTAACATGTGGGTTCCGTGGGATGCACTTGAGCTGCTAGAGCAAAAAGAGGAGCATCTGCGTTGCTGCGAGTGGCCATAGAGTGAGTACGGACATTGGGCCTGATGGACCGCCCACGTGGACGGCCTCGCCGGCGAGCAACAGGCTCTACAGGATCACCCGACGAGGCAGCCTGTCCAGGATCCACGGCTGGTTCGAATGAAGCAGGTAGCGGCGGTTCTGGCAGCTCATCATTGGACACGGCAGGAATAGGTGTGCTGTGACTGAGAACAGATTCCGCCCAAGGTCCAGAAAACGGAGTAGATAGATCCTGCAAAGAAGTTTTAGTAGCAAAGGGGAAAACTTCTTCATCAAATCTGACATGCCTGCATGTGTAAATCTTATTAGTATGTAAGTCCATGCATCTGTACCCCCTAAAGGACTCAGGATAACCTAGGAAGACACATGGAGAAGACCTGTATGACATCTTATGACGATTATATGGTCGAAGATGAGGGTAGCATAAACACCCAAAGACACGAAGAAAAAGATAGGAAGGAGGGGATTTATGTAACAGGAGATGAGGACTGGAGTTATTTAATACAGAAGATGGCATTCTGTTAATTAAATAGACAGCAGTCTCAAAGGCAAAATTCCAAAATTTCAAAGGAATAGAGGCATGAGCTAGAAGAGCCAGACCAGTTTCAACAATGTGACGATGTTTTCGTTCAACACGACCATTCTGTTCATGTGTATAGGCACAGGATTGTCTATGTTGAATTCCTAATTGAACAAACAAAGAATGCAACTTTTTGTACTCAGCACCTAAATCAGACTGAATGGCCTTTATTTTGCAATTAAAGGACCGTTCAACAAGAGTACGAAATTTATCAAAGATGACATAAAGATCAGACTTTAATTTCATAGGAAAGAACCATGTATAACGGGAATAGTCATCCACAAAGATCACAAAATAACGGAAGCCAGAAGTAGATAAAGTGGGCGCAGGACCCCAAATGTCTGTGTAAATAAGATCTAGGACTTGAGAACTAGAGGAAGCAACACGGGGGAGGGGAAAACGGGCAGATTTGCCTAATTGACACGCATTGCATAAAGAATTATGACAACGAATATTATCACGAGACCCACTAACCAAACAAGAACGAAGTATATGGCTAAGAACACGGTTATGAGGATGACCTAGACGATTGTGCTAAGTGGAAGCCGAGGCACGAGCGGAAATAAACGCTGACGGAGACCAACTAGGTAATGAAAGTGTGTATAGTCCCCCCGAACTATTGCCCCGAAGAAGTATTTCCTTGGTATTGATATCTTTTACAACAAAAAAGGAGGGGTGAAACTCAAAAAAGACTTTATTATCGGGTGCAAACTTCTGAACAGATAATAAAGAATTAGACAAACGCGGAACGTGAAGTATATCAGACAATGTAAATGATCTAGAAGGGGTATTAAAAGAGGCATGGCCAACATGACTAATAGATAAACCCATACCTTCACCGACACGTAAAGTGTCATTACCAGTGTACTTCTCCGATGTAGAAAGGGCAGCGATGTTCGGAGTTGCATGATTTGTGGCTCCAGTGTCCGGAACCCAAGTATGAGAATTTGACGAGGTTTTAGCAACTAAACCATTCTGAAACACCAAATTAGCCTGAGAACCCGGAGCCCCTGAATATCGCCGAAAACAGTTGACTCCCGTGTGACCGAAACTTTTGCAAATTTGACACGGATCATTATAGCGCCAAAAACAATTGGCTCCCGTGTGACCGAAACGTTTACAAATTTGACACGGATCATCATAGCGCCAAAAACAATTGGCTCCCGTGTGACCAAAACGTTTACAAATTTGACACGGATCATCATAGCGCCAAAAACAATTGACTCCTGTATGGCCGAAACCTTTACAGATTTGACACGGATCATCGAAGCCACGTTGCTGACCTCCACGGTAATTAAGGTTGCCATCGTAGCGCTGCATCTTCTTAATTTTATGAATCACAAAACCCTAGCTAACTGATACCAGATGAGAACTGATTGTATTATATTTTCTGAACTTGATTACAATGAGATCAGATGATGTGAATATATAGAGTAGAGAGTCATAGTGTGACAATGATAAGAAGTAGAGAGTCACAGTGTGACAAGGATAAGAAGTTCTAAACAGACTCATATACATAGAGTCCTAATACTCATCCTATATAGAGTAGAGAGTCACAGTGTGTTCTAAACAGACTCATATACATAGAGTCCTAATACTCATCCTATATAGAGTAGAGAGTCACAGTGTGTTCTAAACAGACTCATATACATAGAGTCCTAATACTCATCCCTTCAAATTGAAATTGCATCCCTATTACCATCGCCTCATACTTTAACTGATGGAATTAAACTTGACTTCTTTAAAATATGTGGGATGTGAGATTTAAACCTATGACCTTACACATAGTATTTCAAGCTTCTACCATCTCGTCCATACAACCTTTTGGTTATCTTTTTGTTTCACTTGGTGTACTCCTTACTTTCCATAGATGCTTGATCTTCAAGATAGCTTCATGCAAACTTCAAGTCACGTTCTTTCTTCTTCGGGATTTCTTGAGGGATTTCTTTTTGAATATCATACGCATAAATCTTCCTTTGCCATTTTCTCTAGGCAAATTCTTGATTTTAGGCTTTATATCTTCTGATCTTCATCTATTTCCTCAACTAATGAATTTATTTTTCCCTTTCTTGGTCTATGACTCGACTAGTCTAATAAAATAAAATTGGGGATCTACGAATTACAATATGGCATATCAAAATCTATTACAATTTATTCCTAACAATGAGAATTTCACGGAGCAAGAATTTTATCTGCAATATAATTCTTGGAGGGGGTCGGCTAAAATATTGAGCTCGGAATTTCCCACCTAGGGGGCTCGGGTCGGTGCATGGATACTCTCATTCGTTGACTTCCACTCGCAACGAAGAGAGTGGGGGACTCATGATGGATATATTATACCCACGACCCGACCCGGGGTAGAAACGCAGACCCGGAGCACCACGGTGGAGTCCAGGAGCAACGCGGACCCGGGGCACCACATTGGAGCCCAGGAGCAACGCGGACCCGGGGCACCACATTGGAGCCCAAGAGCAACACGGACCCGGAGCATCACGGAGGTGCCCCGAGCCGAGCCGAGCCACGTGGGGCTCGGGTCGGATGGCACGACCCTACCCGAGCTCGGCCCATGGCGGGCTCGGGTAGGATAGCTCGGCACCACCCCGAGCTCGGCACACGACCCGACCCGGTCCACCTGGGCCCGGTCAAAGTAGTGATCTAACCACCCCCTCTCCCCGATTTAGGGGGAGGCGGTTGGAGGTTTAGCTTGTATAAAAAACCCCCCTCCTTGTCCTAACAAAGGGCATTCTATCTACATTCTACATTTATTCTACACACGTTGTCCCGAAATACTATTGTAATAGTCAATTCTACGGCAATTAATATAATATACGGTCTCACGGCCTTACGACATCGTTTCGTTTATTTATATATTATTTATATTACATTCTTATCCGGATTTATTGATTCGGATAAATCCCGGATTAATTAAATCCATCAGTTGTGTCACTCCAACCTTGTGCTTGAGGGGATGTATGAGTATTATTATTATTATTAATTATGATTATAATTGTATAACCTATAATTAGTAATATGTGGTTAGAATAAGTCTACTCTTTGTATCCTGTTAAATAAGAGTAGTTAGAGGTATACTCATAATCTTATCGTTGAATCATTATTGGATTTGAATTCTCATCCAAATACTTAAGAAATTGTTATAGAACTTTCCTCTTTTTTTTCCTCACTCTCTCTCACTTTCGATTCTAGACCATAAAACTTAACTTCTAGTAACTTGATTCCTTTACCTTAAAAATTACTGTAAAAAAAATAATTTTTATCAATTTAAAATCACATTTCCTTCCTCAAAAGTAAAGTAGTAAAACAAAGTGCCCAAATAAGATAATCCATTCGCCAACTGCCATTAAAAAGAAGTGATGAAGTAGAAGGTGGAATGATGTGGACTTGTACTGGATTCATCAAACTTGGATTTGACACTGTTTTGCAATATAGTCCGTATTAAACTTCTCCACAATGAATTATACCTTAGGTATTGAATCCCATTTTGGATGAGGAATTTAGGCATGATTCTTGTATTAAAAGGTAACGACTTCAATTATTATTAATATTTTTTAGTTTATCTCTTGGTGCAGTTTATACTTTATATGACCTAACCTTAGGTAAGAACGTGAAAACTAATCTAGATCATTAAATTAGAATGATGCACGGTTAAGATTAAAAGGAACAAATCACCTAAATTAAAGAAACAAATCCCTTTAAAATATTTAAAAATAAACATTTATGGATAAATCAGTCTTATTAGAAGATGTGCATCACTAAACAAAATGTCGTGCATTCCTATACTGAGTGTTGTGCATTCCAACAACACCAAAAATTCCTATTGTGGACATCCCAATGTCCTACGATGCATTGAACTATGTGCACTAATGCACATTTCACAAGCCTACGGTGCACATTTTACAACCCTATGTTGCACAACCAGCACACATGAATGCACAATCATACTACCCAGACATTTGTACATATACACGACCATCCAAATATAGAAAATATTATACTAAAAAGAACGAGCGAAATTAAATAAAAAATACTGATAAGTTTGCATGAGCGAACACTCAATCAATGATGAAGAAATCGCGGCTCCAAATCGCAACAGTGATGATCCAAGAGAATATGAAACCTATTTGGCCAAGGATTACACATGCGTTCACACTTTAAAAAAAAATAGAAAAAGACACTACTAGCCGACTTTAACAAAAAAATCAATCCATGTCATCTTAGGAATTCAAATATGGGTCATCCAAATAAAAAAACGAATGCACAAGATTAGTCATCACGTCTTCACCTAATGACGGATCCTTATTTGATCCTACATACATACATACATACATACATACATACATACATACATACATACATACATACATACATACATACATACATACATACATACATATATATATATATATATATATATATATATATATATATATATATATATATATATATATAATTTGCAAGCTCTTATACATGAGTGAAGTTTTACTTTTTGTACACTCTTAGATAGTTATTGAGAGGTTCTCTTGTCATTCTTTTTTTTTTCTTCATCGAGGGGGACACTCAGAGGAGAAATGAACACAAAATTATGAGTACTTTTTTCTTTTTTGAAAAAAAGGGGGGGGGGGGGGGGGGTTGGGGTAAGGGGACCCCAAATAAGAGAAAATAATCAATGACTAAAGTCTTTGTGGAGTGAGACACCAAAATGATCTTCATGGGAAGACGTTGCCCTATGGATCTCACTATCATAATAATAAGAATTTGCCCCCGCCTTAACGTAGTTGATTTATTGCTTGATTTTTTTTGAGAGGTAAAACTTAATTCATACCGGGCAGGGCTGAACTTTCAAATAAATGCAAAGCCCCTGGTCCTTATGGGATGGGTATGGGCTTCAACATATATATCTTGTGCTAAGCATTCAAAAGGAATCAATGGACAAACAGTCCACAAGAAAAAGGGGGAGGGATATCGCTTGACTTTTATGATTGGAAGCAGCAATGTGGAGTTTGAATCTCACTTAAAACATGTATGAGTAAAAAGTCCAAGAATACTAGAAGGTCTGGATTGAATCCTTGTGCGCACATGAAGACTATGATATAATGGGTGGGCTAATTGCACGACTCGCGAGCGACAGGATAGGCTTATGATTAGTCCGACGAAATTGCGATTACATACTACTATTACTATTACTAATAATAATAATATAATAATAATAATAATAATAATAATAATAATAATAATAATAATAATAATAATAATAATAATAATAATAATAATAGAAAGCCAATCAAACGATTTTGCTTCTGATAAATATGAGGGCATCTCCAATAAGGAGATTATGCACAGGTTTTAATAAAAAGTTGTTTGAAAGGGTAATAATGAGGAGAGAGAAGAACTCACTGTCTTTGTTAATTAGGGGATTTTTCACACTAATGAGGATATTCTGAGTCATCCCTATATCCCAGTGCCAGCTCATCACATCAGGAGTATTAGAGAGTCGTTATGTTGTGGACTCGTGCCCAGCATGCATCATGGGCACACTAACGGTGCCGTCAGTGGCACCGTTATCTTCTTCTTCTTCTTTTTTTTTTTAATTTCAGACTGCTTCGTTATAGGAGCATATATTCACAGCTCCGTGTTCATAATTTCATTACTGTACATTCATAATTCCGTAACTATACATTCATAATTCAATAACTGTAAATTCATAATTTTCGAAGCTCTATGTTCATAATTGTAAGTTCATAATGTCAGAGTTCTGTGTTCATAATTTCATAACTGTACATTCATAATTTCATAACTGTACATTCATAATTCCATAATTGTACATTCATAATTCCATAAATGTACATTCATAATTCCATACTGTATATTCATAATTCCATACCGAACATTCATAATTTTCGAAGCCCTATGTTCATAATTCCATAACTGTACATTCATAATTCTATAATTGTACATTCATAATGTCATAACTGTATATTCATAATTTCATAACGAATATGCCGTTAACGGCCTTTCGAACAAATTTTTTTTTTTTTAGTTAAAACAGCGTCGTTTTCAGTGAAAACGACGTCGTTTTAGCGACGTGCGCATAGCATAATTTGCCAGTATCAATCGTTATGCTATGGACCCGTGTCCAGCATGCATGCTGGACACGGGTAACAGTGCCGTTAGGCACTGTTATCTCCTTTTTTTCTTTTTTTTTTTTTTTTAAATTCAGACCGCTTCGTTATAGGAGTATATGTTCATAATTTTATTACTATATATTAATAACTGTACGTTCATAACTCTATAACTGTACATTCATAACTCCATAACTGTACATTCATAACTCCATAACTGTACATTCATAACTCCATAATTGTACATTCATAATTTTCGAAGCTCTATGTTCATAATTTTAGAGCTCTCTATGTTCATAATTTTATCACTATATGTTCATAATTGTAAGTTCATAATGTCAGAGCTCTTTGTTCATAATTCGATCAATAACTGTACATTCATAATTCCATAACTGTAGATTCATAATCTCATAACTGTAGATTCATAACTCCATAACTGTAGATTCATAACTCCATAAATGTACATTCATAACTCCATAACTGTACATTCATAATCTTCGAAGCTCTATATTCACAATTTTAAAGCTCCATGGTCATAATTTTATCACTATATGTTCATAATTGTAAGTTCAAAATGTTAGAGCTCTGTGTTCATAATTTCATAATTGCATAACTGTACATTCATAACGGCATAACTGTACATTCATAATCCAAAAAAAAAAAAAATAAAAATAACGCCGTTAACGGCAAAACACGCGCGAATTTTTTTTTTTTATTTTTTAACTAAATGACGCGTTTTTTTGAAAAACGACGTCGTTTTGGGCCCGTGTCCACAATTCATTGTGGACACGGGTCCAGGGCATAATTTGCCCATGATGAACGGGGTCGGAATATACGTCAAATTATTCTGTGTACCACGGTTCAAAATAACGTCATTTTGATGTTAACAAAAAAAAATTATAATAATTGTTCCGCTTGTATGTTAGAATAAAGAACATTTTTGGGGTACAATAATGTATTTTATGTGTTAGAATAATTAAATTTCTAAAGTAAGAAATATTAAAGCTTGATTCATAAATAATGTTAAAGTAATTCTTTGAAAGAGACGATTGAGTAGGTAGAGCATAATTCTCATATCAAAAATCACAAATTTAATTGTTGTTAATACATTCTCGATCGAATATGTTACATATGATATTTTTAGTGCGATTTATTTCTTTTGTGTTGGATTTGATAGGTTAGTTTTAGTAGTTGGTTAATATGGCAGCTTGGAGAAAAAAATTAATAAAGAAAAGTACTGCAAGCTAAGTAACAATGACTTGAAGGTTGAAGCTGACTAGTTGCTTTGTAAAGTTGAAACAAGTAGCCATTTCATATACATTTGGTTGGGTCAAATTTCATGGATACTCACCACATGGGAAATATATACCTAACAACATTTTAAAATACCTTTATTTTATTATTGGTATACTGAGAGTTGATTTCATATCAACTGTAACAATGTGTTAGGTATTAAAAATAATAAGGGATAAAATATAGTATATAATTTGATAAGTTAGACGCATTATTCCTTTAATTTGGTTAAATTATAGAATGTTTCACATCTCTTACTTTTCTTTTCATTTCATTTCTTTTAATCAAACGAGATGGGTACTCAACAAGCAGTAACTCTTCATTATTACTAACAAATTAAACATTGACTATCAAATTTAGCATATGAGCTAATTCTCAAATGGTCCTCCGACTATGTCTTTTCTCAAATTGATCCCTTAATTTTTAATTTCTCTAAAGTGGTCTTCTGACTTTTGAATTCTAAGTTAAAATACACCTCTGTTAGTTTTGGTGTTAAGTTGGTGTTAAAATGAAGGGTAAAACTAAAAATTTAGATTTTGCACTCCAATTTAAAGCAATATGTGATTTCTTTAAGCACTCTGCGCACATATTTCTTCAAATTAGGTTTTTGTTCTCCTAAATTGCAATCAAAATGTGGGATAATCATCTAGAAGGCCAAAAAAGTTCATCTTTAACTTCACCCACAAACTTCCCAAGGCAAAAATTTTTGGCCTTCTAGTTGATTATCTCACATTTTGATTGCAAATTTAGGGGAGCAAAAACCTAATTTGAAAAAATATGGGCGCAAACTGCTGAAAGGAATCACAAATTTCTTTAAATTGGAGTGTTTCCAATTTTACTCTTCATTTTAACACCAACTTAACGCTAAAGCTAACAGAGAACTATTTTGACTTAAAATTTAAAAGTCGAAGGACCACTTTGGAGAAATTTAAAGTCAAGGGACCAATTTGAGAAAAGGTCGTAGCCGGATGACGATTTTGGAAATTAAATCTTTAGACTATTAAATTTTTACCAGGGCCGGCCCTGGGGCACGGGCAGGCTGGGCCCTTGCCCAGGGCCCATGCTTGGGGAAGGCCCCATCCTATCTCTTATACATAGTATATATGTATTGAGTATTAGTAATTTATATACATATGTTTTATAGTAAGGTGAATTAGTTTGCCTGATAAGATATTTAAATTTTAACCTCATTTAATCAAAGGCTGGTGATCCCATCCTTCCCTTCACATTTTAGAATTCCTCAATTTTACTTCTTTGCTTATATTTTAATGTATCTTTTAAAAAATTATTTTTATTGATTTTGTGTTTAATACGGAGTACTATTTTTAATGTAATTTTTAAATATATAATTTTTTAATGTAGTTTCTAAATTTATAAATTTTTGTACACTTATACTAAACATATTATGAAAAATTGAATTAAAAAGACTTCAATCAACTCATGTTAACCAAACAAGACACATAAAAATAGGACGGAGGGGATTATATGATATATTTTGAGATTGAATTATGAAAAAAAAAAATTAAAAGATAATTTACTCCGTACATTTTTAAGAATATTTAATCAATGTAATATAGAAGTTTCTATCATGTGTCATTGTTTCATTATTCTAAAAAAGTTTAAAATTTATCTAGTTAAAAGAAAAAGTATTTATAAAAATCATATAAATATAGAAGATGTGTGATTTATAATATACTTTATATTCAAACTATTTTATCTAGATAATTATGTTTCATATCTTTTTGAATTTTTTTATTGCGTTTTGAAATATTTTAATTTTTTGCTACTAGTCAAAAAAAATTTTTAGCTTCACATATGTTTGTAATTATTGGTTTATAAATTTTTAATAATAATTAATTTATTATTTATTATGATAATAATATTATTTTTTATAAGTTGACTCGATTTTAAATTATTTATTCATTTTTATAAATTATAATAATTATTTATTTATGAAGGCACTTATACGATTATTTATTATTTTGCATTAAGGAAAGTACCTAGAATTTTTTTCATGATTATTATTGTCGTTGTAAAATTGTTAAAAACTTGTTAATTTTATTTAAAGTTATTTTTTATTAATAATTTTTCCTTATTTAATTTAAATTTTAGGCATGGAATATATATTAACTGGGGCCTATTTTTTTGTCTTGCTCCGGGCCTATAAAATGATAGGACCGGCCCTGATTTTTACTTAATAAAATCCTAAACTATTAAATTATTACTAAACAAGCTAAGGTACTCAACAAATGATTGATTTGTGAGCTATTGAGTAAGAACTGAATAGTTGAGGACTTGATTGGTAAAATTGATAATCGATAATTATTTGTGAATTATGACATAATCTGTGAATATTTTAGATATTTACTCTAAAAAAATATAATTTTTTCACTTAAATTACAAATGGTCGGTAATCACAACCAAAAAAAAAATGGTCGGTAATTATATACTATATTATTAATGTAGAAAGAATAAAACAAACTCTCAAACTTACCTGCTCCATCAAAAGACAAAAGTAACTATAAATCAATGATGACCACATTTCCTTAGCTAATTTTATTATTGTTGTATCATGTGATGCCTATTACTTTTGTTTTTATTTATTTATTTCCACCTTCTAATTAAACTAGTTTTGTCCATGCAAAATAAAGTTGGCTGCCACATTATCTTAAACTCACTGTTCATGATGATTATCATAGATGAAGATAGGATAACACGAGTCTCTCAGCTCCTAGCTTTGTTATCCTTGCAATCTTATCCAATATGATCAATATTAGTCATAATGTGTGATTTTAGTTGACTAGTCACGAATACATACAATTAGACCAAAAAAAAATACAAATATATATATATTTTTTGAATGTTACTGGCCCTATTACATTGTAGTATCTGTTCATATACTTTCTCAACCTACTGAAACACAAAGAACCAATAACACCTCCACTGAGGCTCGAACTCGTAACATTCCAAATGGAAGTCCAACCCGGGTACCATTAGACCACATAGTCTTGGTAAATACAAATATATTTAATTAAATAGATATATACTATTATTTAAAAAAGTTACTGGCTTGATACAATTGCACCACCCATTTTGCTATTTACACCCCCTATTTAATAGGTGTAATAACTTTATAGGTGGTGCAAACAAAAAAGTGCTATTTGCACCACCTCATTAAATGTAGTCAAACATTAATTTTTTTTTTATTTAATAATCAATCTCTTTTTATTATTATTATTATTATTATTATTATTATTATTATTATTATTATTATTATTATTATTATTATTATTATGTTTTAATGCCTAATTATTTTGTGCAATATTTTTTTAAGTTTTTATTTTCAATACATATTTTTTTTAAAGTTTCTATTTTCAATACATCTTTTTTTTGTTCAATACATGTTTTTTTGAGTTTATATTTTCAATACTTATTTTTGTTTATGTTTTAATTTTAAATAAAGAGAAATAATAATTAATTTTGTAATTCTAATATTTTTTATAACTCAAATTTGTTGTATGCATTATTTTAAATTGATTTAACTATAAATTGAAATATAAAATGATTACTAGTGATATTTGAAATGAATAAATATAAATTGATTTTCTACCTATCTTTTTATACTGTAAATACTGTAACAATTTTATAAAGATATATGTGGGTTAGAGTTCTAACAATTTTGATGTAGTTAAAATTCTATAAAGATATGTGGGTTAGAGTTCTATTGAGCTTTGAAATATAAATTGATTTTCTACTTATCTTTTTATACAGTAAATACTGTAACAATTTTATAAAGATATGTGGGTTAGAGTTCTAACAATTTTGATGTAGTTAAATTTCTAATCATAAAATAAGTGGAGGTCGAAGGCTTCTAATCATAAAATAAGTCTACTACATGCGTTCCTACACTCTTTCTATTTTGAATTTTGTATTTATGATTGTCCTTCAATCTCTGTAGAATTTTTTTTTTTTTTTAAATATATGGTGCTCCATTAAAAATAGGCCGAAATAATATCAGGTGGGAGTAAATCCGAGTACATAGGAACGGACTGTTGATAAGCCGTAGTAGCTAAAGCATGAGCTAGATAATTGTCTAATCTAGGACTAAAACAAAACGAACAAGACTGAAACAAGGATGCAATACGTCTGCAACTGTCAATGGCATAGCCTAGATACGTACGCAACCCAACGGTTGGTGTAGTAAGATAGCGGTGCAGTGTCAAACAATCTGTGTATATCTCAACATTCTGTTCTCCCCGATCTTTCAACCACGATAGAGCTTCTTTACATGCCAGCGCCTCAGCCATAAGTGGTGAGGAGCAATTCCGGAGTGGTGCGGTGTACGCCGAGACATAACCCCCATCCGTGTCGAGTAGGACTGCCCCAACCGCAGCACGGCTTGTTTCTTGCATAAAACCCCCATCCACTCGACAAATTCTCCTCGGCAGTCCATGTGACGGTTCGGCAGCATAGGCTTCGGTGCCATGCAGTTCGGCATCCTCCTGCAGCAGGGCCGGCTCGGGTAGCAGCTGGGCGGCACGGGTCATGGGCAGTGGATGTGCCCGTGTCCACGCTAGCTTGGCGGCAGCGGCGGCTTTTAGCACAGTCTCCGGGCGCGGTAGCGTCGCCTCCCAAACCGCCCGATTCCTTGCTCTCCATATATTGTAAAGAATTGCTGCTGCATATAACATCCCATCAGAGTCTAGAATTTTTAGAAGTTCACCAAACCAAACATGAAAAACATTTGTGACTATATTGGGGATTGTAAGGTTAGATTTGTCCCAAATGTTTTTTGCAAGATCACACAACACTAAGGCATGCATTGTGTTCTCATGAAATATTCCACACATGGCACATCGTGGGTCCACATCCACCCTCTTCATAAGCAAGTTTGTAGTGGTAGGCAATATATCACTAATAGCTCTCCAGAGAAAAATTCTCCATTTTGGTGGGATTTTGAGTTTCCATAAGGGTAGCCATTTAGTAAATGTCTCATTATTTTGTTGATAGTCCCCAACTACTAGCCTGTATCCACTTTTAACAGAGTACACACCTCTTGGGTCCCCATGCCAGTACCAGGCATCATCATAATCCGGGGAGATGGGTATTCTCATAATATTTGCCACATCATCAGGTTGAAATAAATCTGTTAAGATTGAGGGATCCCAAGTACCCGTGTGTTGATCAATCAACCTTGCCACTCTGGCTTCCTGCAACTGTACTGACATTTCCGTTTGTGTCATAGGGTCATTCTCATCCAGTAACCAGGGGTGGGTCCATATAAGTGTAGTCTCCCCGTTACCAATTATGCGCCTGACCCCACCACAAACTATACTCTTTGCTGCCATGATGCTTCGCCAGCAGAAGCTGGGATTATTTCCCATTTGTGCATCAAAGAAAGTTCCTTTCGGGAAATAACGAGCCTTATACACCCGTGCCACTAGAGATTCAGGTTTAGTCAACATTCGCCATGCCTGTTTTCCCAGCATTGCTAAATTAAACGCACGCAGATCCTTGAACCCCAAACCCCCATACTTCTTAGGGACACACAACTTGTCCCATGCCTTCCAATGTATTCGTCTGTCAGTTCCAGAATCCCACCAATACCGATTCATAGTTCTTTCCACCGCCGTACACACTGATATGGGTAGCAAGAAAACACTCATTGAAAACGTGGGCATAGATTGTACCACAGTTTTCAGTCTCTGTAGAATAGTTTCCTACAATTGTGTATTCTTTGTAGTATATATTGCTCTATGTACTCAATAAATAGATTGTTTACTTATCTTTTTATACTGTAAATACAATAAATTGATTAATTTACAACTATATTCACAACAAATTAAATTAATTCAGTATATAGATAGACTCAGATCACTGGTCACCCAATAAATAAAATCTCAAATTCAGTACTCTTTATACTATAATTTTCTCTCTTGAAATGGAACAAAGAGATTGTTATTTAGTCAATTGAGAAATTATATCTAATTTAAATGAGTCCTAATTACCTATACTAGCAAGCAAGAACAAAGTGGCTTAAAATACAAATAGCAACACCCATAGAAATAAATAACAATTCAATTCTACCTATCTTTTTATACTGTAAATACAATAAATTGCTTAATTTACAATTATATTCACAACAAATTAAATTAATTTACAACTATATTCACTAAATTGATTAATACTATAATTTTCTCTCTTGACATGGAACAAAGAGATTGTTATTTAGTCAATTGAGAAATTATATCTAATTTAAATGAGTACTAATTACCTAGCAAGCAAGAACAAACTGGCTTAAAATACAAATAGCAACACCCATAGAAATAAATAACAATTCAAATAACAACTTAAAATACCTCATAATGTCCTTGACTTTGATTTTGATCATTGTAACTGAGTAACTGGTTTTGATTATGATTATTGTAACTAAAAAATCTTCTATCTAATTATCCATGGCTTATAGATTGTGTGATACACTGATACATATACATAACACACACACCCCACATATATATAGATCGAGTCATATGAGTTCAATTTGTATTCTCTGCTGCCCAAATAATCAGTAATTTCATCTCACAAACATCAATATTGACTAATTATTTAAAAAACTATGTATTGAAATTATAAACTTAAAAATATGTATTGAAATTATAAACTTTAAAAAAAATGTATTGAAATTAGTAACTTAAAAAAAATGTATTGAACAAAAAATATATATATTCAACAAAAAAAAATTATTGAAAATAGAAACTTAAAAAAAATATTTATTGAAAATAAAAACTTAAAAAACATATTGCATAAATAGTTAGGCATTAAAACAAACGAAAAAAAAACAAACAAAAAAAACAAAAAAAAAAAACAAAAAAAAAAAACAAAAAAAAAAAACAAAAAACCAAAAACAAAAGTAAAACAGTGACGGGGTTCATCTTTTTTTTTTTTTTCAATTTAATATTTTAATTAATTAGATTTTGAATTAAAATATTATTAATTACACCTCATAAATGAGGTTTGACCAATGTGGTGCAAATAGCAAAATGAACTCTCATTTGACTATTTACATCACCTATGTAATTATTAAAAGTTTTCACCTTTTTACAATTTCAAGATACTTTATACTCACATTTGATCAAAGGGTGGTGCAAATAGCAACACCTTATAAAGAAAGTACGTATATTATGCTCATATTTCGAAAACACACAAATAAATAAAAGTAATGTATTTTACTATGATACCTTTTCATCGCATTAAAGATAAGTTTGTAATTATCTAACTCTATAATAAAGCAAGAAGTTTTGCCAATCATTGTTTCCCGCCCAATGAAAATGACGCAGTTTTGGTTTATTGATATTTATCCATCTAAGAGGTTATTTGTTTTGCGCGTGTTATGTGATTATGCATTGGTAGTACGCACAGCCGTTTTCAAAAGGCAACTATTCGTATTAACTTAGCATACACTCCTTGGTTCCCAAGGAGTTCAATTAATGTAGAACTCTTTGGTTCCCAAGGAGTTCAATTAATGTAGAACTCTTGGAAGTTTAAACAAAATAAATATTAGAAACGCATCAGGCCTACAATTTCGAAGATACATGCAAGTAAATAACAAGAGAATATTATATATATTACACGGAATATGCAGAGTTGCAATCTGCAAATACACATTCAATGAGATGTGCGAATTCCAAAACATTGGCTGTTGCTCAAAATCAATGGTAAATTTGAATTATGAACCTGTATAAATACCCTGGTTCTTCATGGCAAAAATCCTTCACACATTAAGTTCAGTTTACTTCCTTTTCGAAATAGTATTGGTCTGTCAAGATGCCAAGCATGTTCATTGCTGTCAAGAATATCAAGCCGGAACACCAGCTCAGGGCAATCCGGGTGAGAGCAGTAAGGGTCTATGAAGTGCCTGAGAAAAGGGGAGAAGGGCAGGCCAATAAGAGCATGGAAGTATTGTTCCATGATGAAGAGGTAGTGTTCTTTATTTTCAACAAATCATATTCATGCTATCTACAAATCTAATGGTCTATAAATGTGTATAAATTTTTTTTAGGTTTTTGCCGGGGAGACTACATTCATGATATGCTATCTACTAACCTAATGATCTTTTGCTGTGTAAAATTTTTTGTCTATTTTATTCACAGGGAGACTACATTCATGCCAGTATTATTAAAAGGACATTGGAAAGTATAGAGATATAATCAAAGAAGGGAAAGTATTTGAAATCAAGAACTTCATGGCTTCTACAAACTACTATGTCTACAAGATTACAGAACATGACTTCCTAATCAAATTCAACTATAGAACACAAGTGAAGGAGATACATTCTAATGGCTTTCCTTGCAAAATGTTTCGGCTAAAGAGTTTTTTGGCTTTGAAAGATCCTGCTGATGTGAATGACAAGGAATTGATTGGTACTATCTTTACTTTTTTAACTACTAATATCTTCCTTAATCTATTTTTAGTAGTGTTTTCTAATATTTTGTTAAATTGGCAGATGTGATTGGAAGGTGGTTGAGGAGGAAACAAACAGTGATGCAATCTCTGCTCTAAATTTTTTTTTTTTTTATGATGGTGGCTAAATTGGTTTACTGATTTTGTTAATAATAGGAAGCCTCTATTGAAGTGGAAGTTAATAGTCCTGCCTCTATTCAAGCCTCACAAAATGAAGTAGATGACAATGCTGACAACTCAGGAGATATTAAAAGGTCACTTTTGGATGAGTTTTCATCATCCAAAAGTAGGAAGAAGTTGAAGGAAGCACAAATTAAAAAGGAAAAAATGTAATTGTGACCTTGGTTGAAACTGATTGTTGTGGACCTGCCCTATCCAGACTTAAAGACTGATTTTTTTGTTCTTATTATGGTTTATTTAATCCTGATGATCTCTAAACAATATTTTTAGTTCTAATCCTGTTGATCCCTCATTATTAAAGATTATTTTTGGGATATTTTCTAATTATGGTTTACTGTCTTGATGAGACATTGTTACCATATTGCCTAACTCATTGTTACCATATATTGGTGCCTCTACTGCTACTATTATAACCTGTTTTGCAGATTTTCTAACTTCCATTTCAGGTGATTGGGAAGGATGATCAAGGTTCAAGGTTTTAAAATGCAGAAACAAGGGACAAAATTTGGCAAGGAACTTATACTTTGTAGATGTAGTTTTGTATAGGTTCCATTAGATATTAAACTTCTCCTATAAAACTGTGTAAAGATACTAAGAACATTGAATGGCAAGTATAACCTCTTAGAACTAAATAACTTGTGCCTAAAATATAAAGATAGGTTTACTCACCTATTTGCAAGTTCTTCTTTTACTGTGTTTGCAACTCTCAAATCCAATTTTGGTCCATGCTGGTGTCCACCAAAAACTGCTAGCACATATGAAAATGAATTAATACACATCACTTAAGTGAAATCTTTGTAATACAAAATAAAGTTAACTAAAATTAACAATAAAATTGTTCAACTTCAGAATCTAAGTACTAATCTTAGGTTAAGCTTTCAAAGAATCCATATTGAGAAACAAACTACTAATCATAGGGTAGTGCCTGATTCTTAATCTACCAAATCTATTGGTTCCAATAAAGCACAGTAGCATAGAAACACTCAATCTGTTAGAATATCCTTAAATTAGAAGAAATACTTTGATACTACACCTAACTTTAATCTGCTGTGATATAGAATAAAAAAAAGCAATTTTTTAAAAAAATCTAAGTCAAAAAAATTTGGAAAACATCCTTAACTTTTGAAATATTTTTAAATGTGGTGCAATTTAAATAATACAGTAAGTACTGCTCTTAGGTTAAGCTTCAGGAATTATTTATGTATCTAAATAGTTTTATTACTCTACCAAAGCTCTTAATTGTTCTATAGAATGACTTATATATATACACTAGAAGACTGATAGCTGAAACAAAGAATTCCAAAAAGTATTGGATTAATGGTATATTCATCCAACAATCAAAGAAAGGGCCAATTTGAAGTATATGAACTGGGTCTAAAATTGAGGACAATTTGTTAACAGAATTCTGTTTAATTAAAAGTTTCTATTGCCTTGCAAACTAAAATGAACAAACTTACAAACTATGCAATTATATGCATAATCTAAAGAACAGGAAAAAAAATATAAAATCTTAACCTATTTGCTTAGATCCCCATGCTGCTTTTAGTTTCTTTGATTGATGTCTTATTTTCTGCTTGATTCTCTACAATTCCACCAGAGCTTGGGTTATTCCATCCTCAACAAAATAAGACAAAGAAAAAAAAAACAGGTTAGAAATTGTATCACTGTATTAAAGAACAACACCAAAAGGAAAGGATACACTGGCACAAAAAACATTTTTAGAGATATTTATAAAGGGAAGGATACAATAAAATTTAATGTTAACTTATCCTTAATTGTTCTATATAATGACTTATATACAACAATTAAATACACTAACTAATGCAAATTGGATACTTTAAGTTACTAGAAGACTGATAGCTGAAACAAAGAATTCCAAAAAGTTTTGGATTAATGGTATATTCATCCAACAATCAAATAAAGGTCCGAGTTGATGTATATGAACTGGGTCTAAAATTGAGAACAATTTGTTAAAAACTAATCTAAAGTCAGGAAAATAAATGTAAAATGTTAACCTATTTGCTTAGATCACCATGCTGCTTTTAGTTTCTTTGATTGATGTCTTATTTTCTGATTCATTGTCTTCAATGTATCCAGAGCTTTGGTTATTCCATCCTCAACAAAATAAGAAAAATAATAAAAACAGGTTAGAAATTGTGTGTCCAATATTAAAGAACAACACCAAAAGGAAAGGATACACTGGCACAAAAAAGATTTTTAGACAATTAGAAGCAAAGAAGCAATGTGTTCAATATTCTACAAACTTATATACAGAAATTGAATAAAATGGAATTATTGGGCTGTGAAGTAAAAACTAATCATTCTTAGGGAAAGTAAAACATTCTTTAGATATTAAATATAATTGATGGCCAGCTATCATTACTATTAAGAGAAAACCCTTCAGTTCCACTTCGAATCGCAAAATCATTGAAAAAATATAAATTTGCTACAATGAACCAATCTACTGATAGCTGCCCCATCTAACTACAAAAATAGTTTTCCAGTTTGAGACCTCAGCCAGAGAGACAATTGACATTAGCAGTTGCAAGTACACACAATAGACAGTGCAATGAAGAAGATTACTAAGTCAACAATTATAGGCATCAAAAGGAAACCAAGTGAGCAAAATAAAGGTAAGTTCAAAACTTATCTTTTTTCATACTTTAAATGAAGCTTCATTTTTGCATCCCTATTGCTTTCCGATTCTGTTTATGCTCTCCATCTCCTCCAATAACTCCAGTATGTCCATAAAAAAAAAATAGATTAGAGATTACAGTATGAAAAATAGATTAGAGATTACTCCTCAAAAAGTAGATTATAGGTGAGTGTTTGTGTGAATAATAATATATTTATAGCATTTAGCACATGAAAAAA
This sequence comes from Ipomoea nil, assembly GCF_001879475.1. NCBI lineage: Eukaryota > Viridiplantae > Streptophyta > Magnoliopsida > Solanales > Convolvulaceae > Ipomoea > Ipomoea nil. The sequence goes on along the minus strand of NW_017619163.1, from coordinate 1,348,213 downwards.
ACACACTTAACCGTAACTTCTCAATCTGGTGTTTTTAGAGCAGCATTAAAAATAACACGATTTAGAATCCTAATTGCGGTGAATCATACAAATCTGAAATTAAGAGATTTTATCTATGAGAATCGATCTGCATGCTTAACTATTCTTACTAAGGAGAAGAGATTACAGTATGAAAAATTGATCAATTTCGAATTGGACAACAGTCATGCATAAGAAACCCTAAACGAATTGACTGAAAGATGGAAGCATACTAATTAGAATGCTGTAATTTTTTTTTATTTGAAGAAATAAAGAGTATTTTTTTTCATTACAAACAACAAAGTCTATTTTAAGCCTAATACAAGAAATATTGTAGTACAACTAATCATGCATTGAGAATTATACCAGTTACATACTGTCAGTACAACTTAAACAGTCAAAATTAATGTATATACTCAACAGATTTGTGTAAAAATTCATACACATAGATAACTATTGCATAGCTAAAACAAAAAAAAAAAAAATTATCAATGCATTGAGAGTTCTACAAGTTACATACTGTCCTAGGTCTTAAAAGAAAATGAATAATGAGCAGATTAGGAAAACTTACTTTCGTAACTGAGGATGGATTGCATAAACTTAACACTGTAGAGCATAACCTGTAAATATAATTAAGATATCATATTAAGTAACACAATTACTTTTTACTATAAAATTAAAGTAGAATCTTTAATCCAATAAAAACAAGAGAGCTTAATATAAGTCCAAGGGACAAGAGAGCTTAATATAAGTCATACTTAATTTAAAGTTTAAGTATGAAAAAAAGCATAATGTTAAAAATAAGTATTACTTAATTTAAAGTTTAAGAACACTTACTTGACATTTCAAGTGCCAAGCCATTTGAACCTCCTTCAAATAAGCCATTTGGTCCCTGGAAATATACTGTTACAAAATAGTAGTCGGACATTAATAAGCCATAGCAATTATTAGTTTTCAATAGTACTTAATGACTATTTTTCAATAGATCTTTTTTTTGTTTGTTTGTTTGTTTGTATCAGTACACAACATGTATATGAAATCTAGGTTGAAATTAAACAAATCAATGTAGAAGATACTTAGCTTTCTTCATGCTCGAATGTATGAAGCTACTCATTCTGCAAAAAAAAATTTAAAAAAAATCCACCATCAACAACAATCAACACATTTAATCCCCACCCAAGTACTGGAAAAGTTAAATAGATTAGCCTAACAACGCATGCATTGAAAAATTTAAAGAAAAAAAAAAATCCTAGACAGACAATTAAGTGAACCTAATGCACAAATCGGGTAAAATCTTCATAGATTATGTCTTCTTAGACTTTAAATTGAAGAAATTCATAAACATAATCTACAAATGCTTGGCTAAATTAAACGAATTAGATAGATTTCATAGAAGGATTATACTTACAACGATGATGGTAGCAGCCTTCGTCTTCACTGTTAGCTTAGATTTATGGTAGTATGATTGCCAAATTTGTGATGCTTGAACAATGATTGCATCACAAATCTGAAAAATCAAGTAATATAGAGACATAGAGGTAATAGATAGATAGATGCAGAGAGAGAGAGCGATGGTAAGGAAGAGAAATGTGTGGGTGAGATATTCCGGGTAAGAAATGAACACAAAGCTTCCTGACCCTTCATTTTTGTTTTATATATATATATATATATATATATATATATATATATTGAAATGATATGTGTGCACGTGTAACCTGCATAATAAATTTGACATTTGAGGTGTAATGCATATATTATTTATATATATAATCTATATTATATATTACACACACACACCCACACCCACACACACACACACACACACACACACACACACACACATATATATATATATATATATATATATATATATATATATATATATATATATATATATATATATATATATATATATTTGTATATAGAAATATATAAAAAAGTTATAGAGATTAATTAATAGATAGTGTTTATATTAGAGATTTTTATATAATATATAGTTTGTACTATTTCAATTTTTTAAAAATTTTATTTAATTGTGTCTGTAGAAAATGAACCCGTATTTGTTTATGGACAGTTATATGATGCTGTATTCAGATTAAGTAACTCAGACGGTCTTAAGATATTAATTTGTGGCGAAACATAAAATAATTGTACTTACTGATGTAGTTTATAAAGAGGTTTTTTATAATTTGTAATTTAATTTTTTCTGCCAATAATATTTTTCCTTTTTTGCACAATAACACTTTATTTTTATTAAAATTGTATTTACCCCGTGCATCGCACAAGACAATATCTAGAAAAATACTAATTATGCTCCATATGAGAAAGCAAAATACTAAGTACATACCACCAAAGTTAAAAAATAGGAAAAAAAATGTGATTCAAAAGGCATAGTAAAATAATGATTTAAGGAACAGAATCATTTAAACCCTTTTGTTAAATAGAAAGTCTACATTGTACGTAGCTGTTTCAAGTGTTAGTAATCCAATAAGTTTAAAATTTTTGATTTGTGGCGAACATGTACCATGTCTAAGTACGGCTAAAAAATGTTATGTCCAAAAGAAGTTTTCAACAATGTGTAATAAAATTTCATAGTTGATCATTTCAAATTTATTAGTTTTAAAATTGTATATTTTTTCATCTTATTATATTATACGAAATATTATATATATATATATATATATATATATATATATATATATATATATATATATATATATATATATAGCTGTGCATCACACGGGTGCAACTACTAGCTCTATAATAAAGCAACAACTTCTTGCAAATCAATTTACCCCCAAATAAAAAGCTACCGTTAAGAGCCATAAGACAATTACAATTGTATTAAATGCTATTCACACACTTGGTTGCAAATTCTGAGGAGGCTTAGCCGAAATAACTCTTGGTTTTAAGAATAACTTTTGACAATTTGTTAAATTAAACTTAATATATTAACAATAACGAAGAGGTAATAATCTTGAATGGTTTAATGGATGTTCTATGATTTATTGTTGTGGAGTAAAATAGTATTTACATTATAATCATATTTTATATTAAAATATTAAAAGTACTTTTAATACAAAGTCTTAATTTATGAAAAAATAAATTGTTTTAGTAAAGAAATAAAATTTGGTGTAATGGGTTGGAGATAGAAAAAAAAATGATATAAGAATATACAAGGAATATTCCTTGTGGTGTAAAATTTGGTGCAGATGCTTAGAGATGGCAATCGTTATTGTGTGGACTATAGTCCACAGAAGCTATGTGGATCATATTTTGTATGTTATAAAATAATGTATATTTAGTACAAAAATAATGTACTTTTAGAATATTAAAAATGTACTTTGTATTCAGAGAAATTACATTATTTGAATACTACAAATATATTATTTTTATAATGTACATTCGGTACAAAAATAATGTACGTTTTAATATATTAAAAATGTACTTTCTTTTATGGTCCATACAACACTATGTCAACCATGGTTCACACAATAATTTGCTTAGAGATAGTTTTAGGGTTAGGAGAAAACATTTTATTAATTGTTTTATTGGGTTCGGGTTATGTGCTACATTATTGGATTAGTTTTGGGTCAGATTATTTAGAAGAAAAAAATGAAAGAAATAAAGTTTGACCCAAGAATTTATTATATTTAGTATATTTGTTTAGTAAAAATTATAAAATAACATTGGTGTAATGGATTGGAGATGTAAATAATTTGATGTAAAAATATACTGAAGCGGTTTGGCGTCTATTTGGTTTTGATATACAGCTTAGGGCGCCTTCAGTGGAAAGGTTAAGCTTTCACCTTTCTAATCAACAGAGTGTGATATTTGCAAATGATGATGCTGTTGAGAACATTGCTAATAGACCTACTATAGCACAGAGCATGTTTTTGGAATGGTTTGAGGCAAATAAAACATACCCTAATGCAAGAGAACTTACTTATGTTTAGATGCCAACACGATTCGTTTGGAAGAAAGACCTTAGAAAATGGTAGCCACGGAAAAAAGGGTTCTCAATCGGACGTATATTCTATGTCCCGCCAGCTACTGGAGAACTTTTCTATTTGAGGTGTTTGCTGAATAAAATCCGTGACCATGTGTTGGAAGGCCAGATCATGTGCGGTACAAATGCAGGAACCAGAGTATTGATTCCTAGGATGTCACTTACACCGTCAGATCCAAGATTGCCTTTCAAATTTCAACGAAAGCAATTTCCTTTGATGTTATCCTATGCCATGACAATCAACAAAAGTCAAGGACAAACGCTTGCTAAAGTGGGATTGTTGTTGAAAAAACCTGTCTTTAACCATGGACAACTGTACGTAGCTGTTTCAAGAGTTAGTAACCCCAGGGGTTTGAAAATTTTGATTTGCGGGGAAAGTGTACCATGTCTTAGTACGACTAAAAATGTTGTGTACAAAGAAGTCTTCAATAATGTATAATAACATTCCAGAATTTATTATTTAAAATTTAGTATTTTTTTTAAATACTAGGTTTCTTATTATTATTATTATATTATACGTAATATTCTATGTACTATATAGGTAGCCATGCATCACATTGTTTCAACAATGAAGTCTTCAACAATGTCTAATAAAATTACTATATTCATCAATGTGTAACAAAATCACAAGTTTTTCATTTCACATTTTGTGAGGTTCAAATAACTATATTCTATACTGTATATATATCATACTATATATATAGCCGCGCATCGCGCGGGTGCACCTACTAGTTCTTATTAATTAGAGGACACAGAGAGAGTTTGCAACTTTACATTTGGAAAGCGATTGATGGCATGCTTTACCACACATCACTTTTTTAATATTGTGATAGCCAAAAGACATTTTAACCTAATCTCCAATTGCTATAATTAATTAGATTTGTTGTTATTAGAGCATAAAAAATAGTAATTTTATAAATTTATAATGATTATATATATATATATATATATATATATATATATATATATATATATATATATAAAATATCGTATATATATATAAAATATCGTTGCATTCATTATATCAAATAAAAAGGTGGTGATAATATTTTTTTTAAGGAAAAAATGGATAACGTAACTTTATCTTTCAATTGCCAAAATATAAATCGCATTGTAAAACATACAATTTTTAATGTCGTGAGTTACAATATAATATGCTTTGTAAAATTGTACTTTCTTTTTATATACTTATAGTAAAAAATAATATACAAATTTATAGAATACAATAATATTGTAATTCACGATATTATAAAATTTATATAATAGTTTGTTTGGTTGACAGGAAAATATTTTTTTTGAGATTTTTTTTAAAATTTGAGTTAAATCGTATTTTACCTTATTTGGTTAATGGAAGAATTTATTCCATAAAAAATAAATAAATTTATTGCTCTCTTTTAATATTTTATTTTCCACACTTTTAAGAGAATATATATATAAATTCTTATATTACCATCCACCAAAGAATAGAATAAATATTTCAAATAATTTATTTTTCTTAGAATTTAAATTCATTTTTTTTTTTTTACAAACTAAACGAGCTGTAAGAATTTTTTCACTTTTAGTCATCGACTATCATTTTTTTAAAATAATATATTTGAATTTGAGTTAGTACCTAAAATGATCAATCGACTATAGCGAAATTCACAAATTAGTCATCGACTATCAAGTTTAGCAAATTAAGTCTTCAACTATTCAATCCTTACTCAATAAGGTCTTCAACTATTCAGTTCTTACTCAATAAAGTCCTCAACTATTCAATTCTTACTCAATAAGGTCCCCAACAAAAGATTGATTTGTGAATTATTGAGTAAGAATTGAATAGTTGAGGACTTAATTGGTAAAATTGGTAGTCGATGACTAATTTGTGAATTATGGCATAGTCGATGGACCATTTTGGGTATTACTCTTATTCAAAAAATGGCGGGCCTACTATATTGTATTTATTTTTCTCCAATAAAAAAATAAAAATATATAATTAAGCCAATCATATTAACTACTTGAGGGATTTATCGACAAAAAGAGTATTCAGATCACACAACAAATTGAAGTGGAAAACTATCTCGCAATGTCCTTATTTGGCAATCAGCAGCTCTTCAATATTAGTATATATTTAATATTTTATGCACTAATTTTTATTTGCTCTCCCTTATGTCACGTATTTGGTTTCAACTATACCTATACAATTATTTTATTGACAATTATAATCAATCTTGATTATATTATATTGCATTTGTAAATTTAGAATTGCCTATTTAAAATACACAAATTTAACATTCAATTATCTATGAATAAACAATTCCAATATAATCTTGCCTTAATATACTTTAAAATACTTCCATTGGACATTATCCTAATCGCGCAATTCGCGTAAAAAACTAGTAAATAAATAAAGGGAAAATGACACTTTTTTTCCCTGAGTTATATACTTATAGCACTTTTTCCCTCTCAATTATTTATGTAAGCACATTAGCCCCCTCAATTATTCTAAAAGTGGTGGTTTTTCCCCATAATATATTAAATTGACATTTCTACCCTTAAAGTAAACATTTTATTTATTTTACTTCTCCAATAAATTATTGCGTATACGTAGGGATCACCACGGTTCGGTTCGAACTGAACCAGACACTATAGCAATCGAATTAAAAGTTTCCGATTATGATTCAGATCGAGAACCCAATATTTGGATTTCAATTTATTAAAATTATGAATCAAAAAAATTTGATCCTAAACCGTGAATCGGCGGTTCCGGATCCGGTTCGCGATTTTGAACCGTCTTTATTTTAAAATTTTATTTTTTATTTTAAAATAGTCTAACTTCAACAATAAATATATTTTATTTTTTTCAGTTCGGAACATGAACCGTCCGTTCCAGTTCGCGATTTTGATAAACTCTAAATATCGAGTTTCGATTCTAAATTGTAATTGAAATATTTCGGTTTGGTTGCTATAGTGTTTGTTTGGTTTGAACCAAATTATGATCATAATTTGTTGGAGATGAAAAATAAATAAAATATTTATTTTAAGGGTAAATATGTCCATTTAACATTTTAAGGGGGAAAACATCCACTTAAATAATTAAGGGGGGAAAAGTGCTATAAATATATAACTCAGGGGGAAAAAGTGTCATTCTCCCATAAATAAATGGAAAATCATTGGGGATGCCTTAATCAAGGAAAATCAAATGAAAAGGGTGTTGGGTTAGTGGGATCCTTTTTTATTGGAAATGGTAATGTGGAAAGCCGTGTGGGAAATCTGGGGTTGGTGTGAAGAATGGAAAACACATTTCCCATTCAATAAATTGCGTGCGGAGCGTAATGAAAGCCAAGTGCATGTACATGTCCGTCTCTCCATTACTTCCGTAGGATAGATATCTTTATTCCGTTATCCCCTGAAGATCTTTTCTGATTTGGCTTGTTTTCAAACTGTGGCGTCTCTGTTTCAGCGCATTTAGTTGTAAAGGTGCCATCTTTCCCCTTTTTTCTCTGTTAATGATTGGTACTTTGATTTTGAGGCAAAGTAGTTGATAGTTTGTTACACAGATCTTTTGGTGATGTTTAGCTCCATTTAAGCTGATCAGAGGTCCCAACTTTACCTTTCCAGATTGGTTTGTTCACTTTACTGTGATGAAGAACTGTTGGGGTTTTGTCATTGTTGTTCTTGGGGAGATTGGGTTCTGGGTTTGATCCTGTGGATAATTACTTGTTGAACTGTGGGTCGTCTGGTGATGTTAAAGTGGGTGGTAGGGTTTTTGTTGGTGATAAATCAGCCGCAAAATTTCTTTCAACCCCAAAAGATATATTGGCTAATGATTTGTCAAGTTCAGTTCCAGTTCCTGATGTTTCTGAGCTTTATCAGACGGCTAGAATCTTTACTGGAACATCAAGCTTCGAGTTTTCAATCAGCCAGGGTGGCAGGCACTGGATCCGCATGTATTTTTACCCCTTTGTTTATGCTAGCTTCAACATGAGTTCTGCTAACTTCTCTGTTTCCACCCAGAATAATGTTCTGCTTAGCGATTTTAGTCCTAGGAATGTGTCGTTTAAGGAATTCTCTGTGAATGTAACATCGAGGGACCTCGTGTTGACATTTGCACCTTGCAGCAATTCGTTCGCGTATGTGAATGCGATTGAGGTTGCCTCGGTTCCTGATGAGCTTATACCTGAGGATGCCACAACCATCAATCCAGTTGGGGCGTTCCGTGGCCTGGGGTAAACATGGGTGGATCGCCTTTGGGACCGAGTAATGACACACTGGGGCGAAATTGGGTTAATGACCAGAGATTCTTGTTAAGGCCACAGCTTGCCACGAGCCTGTCCAAGATCCCGTCTGTGATTTATCATAAACAAGGAGCCACTAGAGATTCCGCCCCACCAACGGTGTATGGTACCTGCAGTAAAATGAAGGTGGATGCTGGTCAATTTCAACGTCACTTGGGAGTTTAGCGTGGATCCAGGGTTCAAGTATCTTCTCCGGTTTCACTTCTGTGACATAGTGAGTCCATCTCCTAATCAGCTGTTGTTTAATATTTATATAGATTCGTCAAATATTGCTCCAGGAGCTGCTGTTGGGAACGTTTTGTCAACTGCATATTTCCTCGATTATGTTGTGTCAACTGATACAAACAAGCTTCGATTAAGTGTTGGCCCATCTCGTAGGAGCGCTTTCGCTGATGCCTTTATAAATGGATTGGAAATCATGAAGATGAACAACTCGAAGGGCAGCCTCAGCAGTGCGGATTTTGTGCCTTCTTCTTCCAGCTCGGGCTTGAAGAAGATTGGAGTAATAGTGGGAGTTTGCGTAGGGGTACCGGTTGCTTTAGCTGTAATTATTGTTCTATTTTGTATGCACCGAAGGAGAAAACAAGAACTACTTGGGCAGTCGAAAACATAGATACCGTTATCTCTGAATGGAAATTCCCACACGATGGGAAGCAAATACTCGAATGGAACTACCATAAGTGCTGCTTCGAACCTTAGCTACCGAATTCCCTTTGCAGCGGTTCAAGAAGCAACGAACAGCTTCGATGAAAGTTGGGTTATTGGGGTAGGCGGTTTCGGGAAGGTGTACAAGGGCGAACTAAGCGATGGAACTAAGGTAGCTGTGAAGAGGTGGAATCCCAAGTCCCAACAAGGCCTTGCAGAGTTTAGAACCGAAATCGAGATGCTATCCCAGTTCCGCCACCGCCATTTGGTGTCCTTAATCGGGTACTGTGATGAAAGAAACGAGATGATTCTGGTTTATGAGTACATGGAGAATGGCACCCTCAAGAGTCACTTGTATGGCTCTGATCTTCCTAGTTTGAGCTGGAAACAGCGGCTCGAGATATGCATTGGGGCAGCCCGAGGGTTACACTACCTGCATACCGGGTATGCCAAGGTAGTTATACATCGTGATGTCAAGTCTGCCAACATATTACTCGACGAGAATTTCATGGCCAAAGTTGCTGACTTTGGGCTGTCTAAGACTGGCCCCGAGATCGACCAAACTCATGTCAGCACTGTCAAGACATGCAAGTCAAGATCATGTCCCTGAAGAAGCATAGAAGCAGTTAAGAAAGCAGTTAGCTTACATCATCTTTTTGTAACAGCTTTAGTCTTCCTTTATGCTTCCTAAGCCTGTGTATAAATAAGGCAGTTAGATCAATATAACAGTACAACTTCTTTCTTCATTCAATCAAACAGTTTCTTTCCCCTCAGTTCTTCTTCTTCTTCTTCTTTTCTTTCTTCTCTGGTTGTTCTGCTTGCAGCTTTCCAATATGGTATCAGAGCTTTGAAGCTATGGCTTGGAGAACACCTGCAGCAAACATGGTTCAACCATCAATTCCAACTGTTCCTTTACCCCAAAACACTGGTGTTGGTACAAATCAGACCAATACGAATCCTATACCCAATATCATTCCTTATGAACCAAGGGATCGATCTCCCCTACATCTGCATTCAAATGAGAGCCCCTCGTTACAACTTGTAACTGCTCAATTGGAGGGAAGGATGAATTATCATGCCTGGGCAAGGGCTATGGAAATGGCCCTAAGATCGAAGAACAAAATGGCTCTCATCGATGGCACAATGCAGATTCCCAGCAAGCGAGATCCTAAGTACTTCTACTGGGATCAGTGTAACACGATGGTGTTGTCCTGGATCCTCAGAGCAGTTTCCCCCACCATAGGTCGAAGCGTGCTATGGATCAACACGGCGGAAGGGATCTGGAATGACCTGAAGAAACGTTTCAGCCAGCAGGATGTATTCCGGATTGGAGAAATTCAGGCTGAGATTTATCAGACAAGGCAAGGTACTTCCTCTGTAAATGAATATTTTACCCAGTTAAAACTGTTGTGGGATGAGTTGTTCATTCTGAGACCTGTTCCCTCATGTGGTTGCCTTCCGAGTTGTGAATGTGGCTTGAAGTTGTCTGAGAAGATTAGAACTCAGCTGGAAAATGACATGTTGTCTACCTTTCTTACTGGTTTAAATGAAAATTTTACCAATACAAAACTACAGATTATGTTGATGAAACCCCTACCTGATGTGGGAGAAGCTTTTGCCATGGTTTCACAGCAAGAAAGGCAAATAGACATTGGATCTAACAGTTTGGGAGACAGTTTAGGAGGTGCAAATGCCTTCTTTACAAAGGTTGATGGCAAGAAATCTTTCCATAACCAGAAACAGAAGCCTGTGTGTAGTTTTTGTGGCTATACTGGACACACCATCGACAAATGCTATAAAAAGCATGGCTATCCTCCAGGTTGGAAATCAAGAAGCAAAGGTATGGGATCAGCCAATCAGATTCAGATTTCTGAGCAAGAAACTGGCACTGTGGAATCAGGTTTTCCTTTCAGTCAAGAAGATTTTAGAAGGTTTTTGGAGTTCATACAGCAAGAGAAGCCCAACAACAAACATATTGAGGCTGTTACACCTCATGTTAATGCTATAGAGGCAAATTTCATCCCAGATGCTACATTGGAAGGTAAAATCCCTGATTCTGATTTTAATTTGGCAAATTCAGGATCCTCATAGATTCTTGACAGTGGAGCCACACATCACATTGTTTGCAATGTGCACCTATTACAAACACCCAAGAAAGTGCAGGGAATATTTGTTGACTTACCTAATGGACATCATACTCAAGTATCTCACATTGGAAATGTCAAGCTATCTGTTGATCTTATCTTGCAGAATGTGTTGTGTGTACCTATATTCCACTATAATTTGATTTCCTTGGGAGAGTTGATAAAAGGATCAAACTGCAGCATCTTATTTCACTCTAACCAATGTGTTGTACAGGATCAACACCATGGGAGGATGATTGGTATGGCTGAGCTAAGGAAAGGGCTTTATCAACTTACTTTTCCTGTCAGTAATTGTTGTAAGCCAAGTGTGAATGTGTGTATCCCTTGACATGCTAGGTTAGGTCATACATCTGAAGGAAAATTAAGGTTTCTACATACTCTAAACAATGAAATCTGTAATGATACTCCTGCTGTATGTGACTATTGTCACTTTGCTAAACAAAGAAGGTTGCCTTTTCAATCCAGTGTCTCTATTTCAAATACTTGCTTTGATCTTGTCCATGCTGACATTTGGGGGCCATACCATGTTCCCACCATCTATGGTCACCAGTACTTTCTAACTATAGTAGATGATTACAGTAGAGCAACTTGGATCTACCTTATGAGAAAGAAGAGTGAAGCCAAGCAGCTAGTTCAGTCCTTCTGTGAATTGGTCAACACACAGTTTGGAAAATGTGTTAAAACTCTAAGAACTGATAATGGAAAAGAGTTCATCATGGAAGAGTTTTTCCACAGTAAGGGCATACTTCATCAAAGGTCTTGTGTGTATACCCCTCAACAAAACAGTGTGGTTGAAAGGAAACATGGACACATTTTGTCTATGGCAAGAGCTTTGAGATTCCAGGCAAATCTTTCTGAGCAGTTTTGGGGAGATTGTGTTCTCCATGCAGTTTACCTAATAAATAGGCTTCCATCTGCAGCCCTAAACAACAAGATTCCTTATCAAGTGTTGTTTAACAAGATGCCACAATATCAACACCTTAGAGTGTTTGGATGCCTAACCTTTGCAGCCATTCCTAGTTGTAAGAGAAATAAATTGTCACCAAGAGCCAGGAAGTGCATATTTTTGGGCTTTACTAATGGCATAAAGGGGTACAAGTTGTTTGATATACAGACAAATGAGGTGTTTGTGTCCAGGGATGTGTCCTTCTATGAAAATATTTTTCCTTTTCAAAATCCACAACATCATCAACCTGCCAGTTTAGTTCTACCAGCAGAGATGGAATCAGACTCTAACACTGATGAGCAGCCCTTGGGATCAACTTCTAATACAGATGAGCAGCCTCTCATACCCCCTACTGAGTCTGATCTACCTATAGTCCCACCAGTGGCACAAACAAGAGCTGATGACACTACCAATACAGGAATAGATATTATTCCCCAACCAAGGAGATCTAGCAGAACTAGAACAACACCTTCCTATCTTCATGATTATGCCTGCCAAAGTGTTGCTGCAAAAAGAACATCTCCTCATGACATTTGTAAGTTCATATCCTATGAGAACTTGTCACAAAACTATAAAGTTTTTGCAGTCAATGTCTTAGATGCTAAGGAACCAAAGACATATAATGAGGCCATCAAAAGAGATTGTTGGAAGGAAGCTATGGAAGCTGAAATTAAAACCCTACAAGACAACAACACCTGGGAGATTACAGACCTTCCTCCTGGAAAGGAACCAATAGGGTGCAGATGGGTTTACAAAACCAAGCTCAAGGCTGATGGAAGCATTGAAAGACACAAGGCCAGGCTTGTTGCAAAAGGATATACCCAAACACCAGGACTGGATTACTTAGATACCTTCAGTCCTGTTGCCAAAATCACCACTGTAAGGATGTTGTTAGCTGTGGCTGCTGTCAAAGGTTGGAATCTTCACCAGTTAGATGTTAATAATGCTTTCCTACATGGGAACCTAAATGAGGAAGTGTATATGAAACTTCCACCTGGTTTCACTACTTCCAAGCCAGGAAAGGTGTGCAGATTGGTGAAGTCCTTGTATGGCTTGAAACAAGCTAGTATGCAGTGGAATGTCAAACTAACACAAGAGTTGTGCAACATGGGCTTCAAGCAAGCTGTCTCTGACTCCTCCTTGTTTACCAGAGGTACAGCTGATGATTTCATAGCCTTACTAGTTTATGTGGATGATGTTATTCTTGCAAGTCCAAATCTAAGTCAGGTTCAACAAATAAAAGAGCATCTGGACAGAGTGTTTCACATCAAGGATTTGGGAACTTTGAAGTTTTTTTTTAGGATTGGAATTGCAAGAAACAATAAAGGCATTTCTATGACACAAAGGAAATACTGCCTAGAATTGCTTGAAGAAGCAGATTTCTTACAATGCAAACCAGCTAAAACTCCAATGGTTACATCCATTAAGTTCAGCAAAACTGTTGGCAACAAGCTTGAAGATGCCACTCAGTACAGAAGGCTTGTAGGAAAACTTCCCTACCTAACTATTACAAGACCTGATATCAGCTATGCTACTCAACAGTTATCTCAATTTCTAGATTGTCCTACTGACATACACTTGCAGGCAGCTCACAGGATCTTGAGATATCTTAAAGCAGATCCAGGCCAAGGTCTCTTCTTCTCTGCTGCAGCCTCATTAAAAATCAAGGGCTTCACTGATTCTGACTGGGCTGCATGTCCAGATACAAGGAGGTCAGTCACAGGGTTTTGCATGTTCTTGGATAACATCTTGGTGTCCTGGAAATCTAAGAAGCAAGTCACCATATCTAGAAGCTCTTCAGAAGCAGAATACAGGGCCTTAGCCACAGCAGCTTGTGAAATTCAATGGCTAGTTTATTTGCTGCAAGAATTAGGCATAAGCAGCAGTACTTCTGCTATCTTATATTGTGACAACAAATCTGCTATAGCTATAGCAGAAAATCCCGTGTTTCATGAAAGGACAAAGCATATTGAAATCGATTGTCACTTAGTAAGGGAAAAATTGCAAAAGGGAGTCTTAAAGCTGCTACATGTCACTACCTCAAATCAATTGGCTGATGTCTTCACCAAGCCTCATACTCCTATCAACTTTTGTAGTTTCAAGTCCAAGCTTGGTCTCTACAGCATGTACAGTCCAGCTTGCAGGGGGGGGGGGGGGGGAGGGGTGTCAACACATGCAAGTCAAGATCATGTCCCTGAAGAAGCATAGAAGCAGTTAAGAAAGCAGTTAGCTTACATCATCTTTTTGTAATAGCTTTAGTCTTCCTTTATGCTTCCTAAGCCTGTGTATAAATAAGGCAGTTAGATCAATATAACAGTACAACTTCTTTCTTCATTCAATCAAACAGTTTCTTTCCCCTCACTTCTTCTTCTTCTTCTTTTCTTTCTTCTCTGGTTGTTCTGCTTGCAGCTTTCCAATAAGCACAGCGGTGAAAGGTAGCTTTGGGTACCTCGATCCCGAATACTTCAGACGCCAGCAACTAAGGGAGAAATCAGATGTCTACTCATTTGGCGTGGTTATGTTCGAGGTTTTCTGCGCTAGGCCTGTGATAGATCCATCTCTGCCAAGGGAGATGGTGAACCTAGCCGAATGGGCGATGAAATGGCAAAAGAAGGGGCAGCTGGAACAAATCATCGACCCCAAACTCCTGGGGAGAATAAGGCCCGATTCCCTCAGAAAGTTTGGAGAAACAGGCGAGAAATGCTTAGCTGATTTTGGCGTGGACAGGCCCTCGATGGGAGATGTGCTGTGGAACCTCGAGTACGCCCTCCAACTGCAAGAGGCTGTCATTCAAAATGATCCCGATGAGAACAGCACCAACCTCATTGGCGACCTCTCCCCGCAAGTCAACAACTTCAGCCACATTGAAGCCTCTCCCGCCCAGGGCGAAGCCACGAACTTGGACGACCTTTCAATCTTGGATCAGAAGGTGTTAAGGACATTCTTGGAATTAAGACCTTTGTACCGGCACTTGCACCACATAGTATTTGAGCTTCTAAAACATGATCTGCCAACTTTGAAATTATCATTCTTGTACCATTGCATAACCCCAATGAGTGATCAATATTCCTTAGAAGCATAACTGGAGACCCAACTTTTAGAGTCAATGAGTGATTTGGAACTCCTGAACACCTTAATCCATTTAAAAATTCTGGAGTGTGCAAATCAGCAAGCATGTCAACATTTGAATCCGATTTACAGACCGAGTCACAACTGAGATACGTCCTTCCTTCAGCATTATTATAGTCATTCATGTATTCATTTACTGCATCCACAATATCCAATGTTGGTGCCAAAATAGCACAATCCTTTAGGTATTGAATATCACTCTGATCTCTGCGAAACATAGGGAATATGCTATCAACAATTGTAGAAATTGGATCCTCAACACAAGTTAGCACAAATTCTTCAGGAATATTTATCTCACATTCTCCATGCAAAGACTCACCAATTGTTCCATCACCTATATTAGCAATCCACTTTGCAAATTTTTCAATCTGTTGAACTTCAGTTTCTGATTGCAATGACCTTAGCCTGAGATTCTTTGTTAGCCTAAATACTTAACAGCTTCTCCAAAGATATGATGCATTGATACTTGCTCCAACAATATCTTGCCTGGTGCCCTTTGGAATGACTGGTAGAATCTGTCTGAAATCTCCACCTAACACCACAGTTTTGCCACCAAAAGTCATATCCAAGCTATTTGGATTTTTGGCACGCATGATATCTCTCATACTACGGTCTAAAGCTTCAAAGAAAAACTTATGCATCATCGGTGCCTCATCCCAAATGATCAAATTATATTGCATTATCAATTTTGCCAAAGGACTGCTTTGGCTGATGTTGCATGTTGAATCTTCATTAATAGCAATTGGTATTGAAAATCTAGAATGCGCAGTTCTACCTCCTGGTAATAGAAGAGATGCTATACCACTTGATGCCACATTTAAAACTATATCACCCTTTGACCTTAAAGCAGACGACAATGCTCTCCATAAGAATGTTTTTCTCGTTCCACAAAAAATAACTAGGTTTTAATTATGTTTCAATGATAATCAGGATCCATGGGACTTCTAGGGCATTCTCCTTCATATTTTTGAACCAACATAATGATCTTTTAAATTGTTGTAGTCGTGTCCTCATCACGTCTTCACAAGGGTAGGTTCAAAGGGTATAGTGATCCCTACCTATCCTATGCAGGGATCGACCGCTGAACACAGTTGTTTCCGATTTCAAAATACCCTGAAAATCAATTTTTCATTCATTTGGGGATCGTTGGAAAAATAACATTAAAATGACATAAAATGACATGTTAAGTGGCTATTTTGTGGTACAATTATCAGTGGGGTCCACTTCTAATTTGGGCTGGGTCAAAGTGGATTCGGGTTCTTCGTAGTGAGACGAAGAGATTGATATATTGTACGCTCAAAACAGATAATGGGTGAATGAGATATTCATTCTCAAAGTAGACCCACTTGAGTTGGAAAATGAAGGGGAAAAGTGAGCTTTTTGTCCCACATTGGTTTGGAAAAAGGATTTGACCCCATTTTATACAAGAGCTCTTTTGGAGCTTGTAGAATTGTATAGCATAGAGGCTCTCACGCGTGGGGAAGGGCGGGGGTGGGGGGGGGGGGGGAGTGCAAATCAAATTCTAACTAGAAACGAGATCGGAAAGGCTTGATTCAAGCCCGAGCTCGTGTGCGCCAGCACCTGGGGGCACGAATGTCGTCCGGAAATTGAACCGTTGTACGTTTTATCCTGGGAAACCTAGACCACAACGCTCCTTGCCTAACTCGTACTTTTCTTTCCTCCTTTTCCTTCTTCCTTGTTTTGGATTATGCTTTTAAGCAAAAATCCGTTCTCCCTCTTTTGATATATTCGTTGGATTGGACTTAAAATCTGAGGATTATTGTTCCAATTTTGGTTGATATATATTGGTATATATTTTCCGTAGATATACATGTATATATAACCTTTGGGTCCGTTTTATATATAATTGTGTGTATATATATATTTCGAATAAATATCCAATAATATTTTATATACTTGTGTGTGTATATATATAAATATTATTTTTAGGATATTAAATCGATTTTGGTTCATTATCACCAACAGCTAATTGACTAATTGACTGAAAATAGAAAAGAATAATTGGCTGAAAATGAATATGATATTACCAATTGACTGAAAATATAAGAAGAAATGAATACTAATAGTTGACTGCAAATAAAAAATGATCAATAATTGACTAATATAAAAAAATAAATGGTTAGATCATTGCATTTTAATTAAAGATGGAACGGAAAGTAAAATTGGACGAAAATATTTCAATAATAATATTTTACATCATAAATAGTACATGCATATCTTAAACAATAGTAAAGGTAAATTAAAAATGGAACGGAAATATTTCAATAATAATAGTATACATCATCAATAAAAAAAATAGAACCAAAATTAGGTAAAAATATCATTGCATATGATATTTTAATTGACTAAAAATAACAAAAGAATAATTGGCTGAAAATGAATCTGATATTACTTTTTGACTTAAAATATAAACGGATCGCTAATTCACTAATATTTTACCATTATATATTTTCATTCGAGTCACCCATCTTGATGGACTGAAGGTGTTATCTCCAGACGAAGATGGACACAATTATGTTGCTACATACTACCAATGTCGTCTACAAAGAGATTTCAATAATGTGTAAATACAATTGTTGATATTATGTGTTTTTTTAAAATGACAAAATTGCTATGTATCTAGACAAAAAAAATATATCTTCCATACAACTGAATTAAGATAGCAATTCATTGCTATAACTGTGTTGCTATAGAAAAAGCACATTTGCCTAGTTTATATATATATTTAAAAAAATACTAAACAATGATAAATAAAATCTCCAAAGTTAATGCACCGCATGCGTACATCTTCGCATTAGCTATAATTTGAGCAATTATTTGCTCAAATTCAAGCAATGATAACATCAAAACACATAAATGATCCATCCAAACCACATCTTCAATAGCACTATGTAATATTTGGTGTTCTAATTTAAATAATTATATATCAATCCAAATATTCTTAATATATTACAACACTTACCTCTAAAACATAATATAATTGGACACATTTACCTCTAAAAATTTGTCAATTAACTTTTTTTGCAGGTTACCTCCGACGGAGTCTGACTTGACCCGGTCACTGATTATGTGGCAATGATGACATGTCAATTAAATAACAAAATTAACCTCATCCTAAATATATAATTCCAAACCCTAACAGGGCGTTTGGTTGGAGGGAGGGAATTATGTGGGAAAGGAATTGTAATTCCATGGGAGTTGAATTACTGGGAATAAAGTGGGAATTTAAATTCTAGTGTTTGGTTGACAGGAATAAAATTACTGGTAATTTCATTTCCAATGTTTGGTATACATGGAAATTGAAAGGGAATAAATAGTATAAAGTCAAAAATGTCCATTATTGTTGTTAGACATTAATTTTAGGTTAAAAAATGAAGGGGTAATTTTGACTCATCACTATCTTTTTTTCCCAGGAATTAAAATACCAGGGGGGGACATGGGATTTTAATTCCATGAAAATGGGGGAATTGCAATTCCATGAAATTGCAATTCCCTCCAACCAAACTACGGAATTTAATGGTCTTTGGAATTAGGTGGGAATTAAGTGGGAAGGGAATTTAAAATCCCTCCAACCAAACGCCCTGTAATTGTTTTTTTTTTTTTTTTTTTTTTAAATCCATACCCTAATTATTAATTCCTAAATTATTAATACGTAAATTAATTACCACATAATCACCCTAAATTCTGAATACGTAAATTCCTAAATCCTAACCCCATCCGACGACGCAAAACTAAAACCAGTGAGAGCCCATTCTGAATACCCCATCCGACGACAATGCAAAATTCGTTGTGTTCGAAGGCGTCGATTAGGTAATTCAAAGGTGTCGATTAGCTTATGTGTTCAAATAAAATTAGGAAGTAAATTCCACATTATTACCATTTTTATTTAAATAAAAGGGAAAATGACACTTTTTCCCCCTTTGTTATATACTTATAGCACTTTTTCCCCCTAAATTATTTAGGTGACAGTTTTTCCCCCTGATATATTAAATGGACATATTTACCCTTAAAATAAATATTTCATTTGTTTTTATTCTCCAACAAATTATAAGCACGATTTGAAAAAATAAAATACATTAAGTGTTAAATTTAGAATATTTTAAAAATAAAAAAAATAAAATTTTAAAAGAAAGTTTGAACCAACCGTTCAAATTGGATCCAAAATCGTGAACCGACGGTTCAAAATAAAACTCGAATCACGATTATATATACTTATATGTGAGAGTCAATATAAATGCGGAAAAAATATACACTATTTGTAAATATTATAATTCTAATTTAAGCTATTGCTAGTAGTTGTTCCGATTTGAACCTCCAGTTCACGGTTCAGGATCCATTTTTTTCTAGTTTACGATTTTAATAAACGGAAACCCAAATATTGGGTTATGTTATGAATCATAACCGAAATTTTTTAATTTGATTGCTATAGTGTTTGGTTCAGTTCGAACCGAACCGTGGTCATCCCTACGTATAAGTAATAATTTGGTGAAGAAGAGAAATAAATAAAATATTTGTTTTAAGGGTAGAAATGTCCATTTAATATTATCAGGATGAAAAACCGCCACTTCTATAATAATTGAGGGGGTAAATGTGAATGCATGAATAACACAGGGGGAAAAAGTGCTATAAGCATATAACACAGGGGGAAAAAGCGCCATTTTCCCTAAATAAAATTACATATCTGCAGTGTGGACTGGCAACCTGAAGGTAACCTGCAAAAAAAGTTAATTGACAAATTTTTAGAGGTAAGCGTGTCCAATTAGATTATGTTTTAGTTGATGGGGGGAATTAAGCACTTCGAAGTAATAGATGGGTCTATTTGACACTTGTGCCAAACAAAATCTTGATTTGAACCGATATGAACAGTATATTAGACTTTTTGATTTGAGTCAATCAATTATATACAATTTAAATTAATTTACTTCATTGTGATTCTTTGCTTGACAGTCTGACAACACACGAATAACACATTTACGATGTACACATAACACTATTAATTTCTGATGGATAATATATTAGCCCTGGGCCACAAGGACCGGCCCATGAAAGCAACTGGATAAGGAAGCCCAAGAAAGATATATGATATGGAGCAACCCAAGAGTTCGTCAAAGATCGGACATGTTATTCCCAGTATAATTAGAATTGGACTCATTAGTTCTAGTATAGTAGAATTAGATTTTATTATATAACTAAGATTCCCAATATGAGGCAGTCTAGAATTCTTATTCCTTGTATGGCTCTAGGCCCAAAAATATGTATAAATAGACCCCTCACATAGAGAAGAGGGGACAACTCTCAAGATTCACAAGCAATATTCATTAATACAAAGTTCCTATATTCTCTCCATATATTTTTCCTATATTTTTCCTATATTTTTCCTATATTCTCGTTATTCTAACGGTAGTGTTGGCCTACCATTGACTGTCCAAAAGTCATAAAACCAACATTGGCACCGTCTGTGGGGATCGATACGAAAAGTTTTCGTTCGTTCCTCAAACCCCTGAAGAATGGTAACCGCACGACTAAATACTGGAACTGGCCAACCAGTCACTAGACCCGTCAGAAATTTGAGAGAAACCCTCAGTCGACCCCCCTCGCAGGTACCATCCGGTCGGCAGATTCCCCTTGAGAGGGAGGCCGAACTGGGAGATCTCTGAGAAGAGGAGGAGGTCCACTCGAACGCATGCCCACTGGCCGTCGACGTCCCACGGACCCAGCTAGTGGAGCTCCCACCCGAGATAGTGGAGGCCGCTGCACGCTTCCTAGAGGCCCTACATCACGGCCAGAACATGAGGGCAGAATCCCCAGAACCTTCCCGGATAAACGACACCACCCAAGTTGTCGGCGCGAATCAACTACCTAAAAGAGTACAGAGATCGGCTCTACCCCAGGGACACCATCGCGCGGTCTCCGTTCTCGACCGTATAGGGCCCCCAAATCAGCGGACAACCGTCCCACAGCCTGATTTGGGAGACACCCCGATAGAAAGTGTTAGGAATAAAGTGTAATGGTTTTGATATGCCAAATATGTATTTGTAAATCCCCCAATTTTATTTTATAGGTCTAGTAGAGTCTAAGACCATGATTGGGAAATTATTTAAGATTGCAAAAGAGAAAAACAGAGGAAGATGCATGAAAATAGAAGAAGAAGATATAAAGCCTAAAATAAAGAATTTGTTTGGAGAAAATGACAAATTGAAGAAGAAGATGAATGATATAATATTCACGTCGCTACTACTCAAAGAAATATCCCAGAAGAATTTTCGTTAAAGAAAATTAAGATTGGAAGACTGCATGAATTTGACTTGGAGATCAAGCATCTATGGAAAGAAAGGAGTACATCAAAGATGATTGGAGATTTAACCAATAAGTTGTACGGACGAAGTGGAAGATGCTTGATATGTTATACGAAATGGCTCAAGTTTGGAACTCACAACAATTTTACAAGGTAAAATTTGGGTTAAAGTACCTATGAAGTCCCTGTACTATAGTGTTTTGTTCAATTTTGTCCTTGTACCTTTATTCTGTTCAATTTAGTCCCTCTACTTTAAAAAGTGATAAAACTAAGGACAATTGTCCAAATCTCATTACGAACATGATCGCAATTATTTATTTTGGACATACTAATTTAATATATTGGTGGTAAAAATAATAAATTTTAAATATTTATAAAGTAATATATGAGTAGGAATATAAATATCTTCAGCGCCACGTAAACTAAGTTAACGATAATATTAACATCGTTAACTATTGTCCTTAATTGCACCACTTTTGAAAGTACAGGGACTAAATTGAACAAAATAAAAGTATGAGGACTAAATTGAACAAAACACTATAGTACAGGGACCTCATAGGTACTTTAACCTAAAATTTGAGAAGCCAAATCTAATTAAATCTGATGGAGTTGGGCGCCAATTACAAGTGGAAATTGGGAAGCAATTTCACTTGGGTGGCAATTGAGAAGCAATTGCACTTGGGAGCCAATTCAAAGGAATTGGGAATTGGGAGCCGATTTCATAGGAATTGAAATTGGGAGCTAGTTCAGAGAAATTGAAATTAGGAGCTAGTTTCTCTGGGTGGCAATTGCACTTGGGATTTCACTTGGTGGCAATTGAGAAGCAATTGCACTTGGGAGCCAATTCAAAGGAATTGAGAATTGGGAGCCGATTTCATAGGAATTGAAATTGGGAGCTAGTTCAGAGAAATTGAAATTAGGAGCTAGTTTCTCTGGGTGGCAATTGCACTTGGGATTTCACTTGGTGGCAATTGAGAAGCAATTGCACTTGGGAGCCAATTCAAAGGAATTGGGAATTGGGAGCCGATTTCATAGGAATTGAAATTAGGAGCTAGTTCAGAGAAATTGAAATTGGGAGCTAGTTTCTCTGGATGGCAATTGCACTTGGGATCCAATTCAAAGGAATTGGGAGCCGATTTCATAGGAATTAAAATTGGGAGCTAGTTCAGAGAAATTGAAATTGGGAGCTAGTTTCAGAGAAATTGAAATTGATTGAAATTGGGAGCAAGTTTCACATGGAATCAATTCAAGTTGGGAGCCAATGTAAAATTGAAATTGGGAGCCAATTGAGATTGTAGTATGGTTTCAAAATGGAGACCAATTAAAAGAAGACATTGAGGAGCAATTGAATTGAGATGAAATTCAATACCAGGAGAAGTCTGGAAGTCAAGGTCAACATAATTCAAAATTGGAAGTAATTGAAGCACCAGGAGAAGTTTGGGAGCCAATTGCAAGTCAAAGTAAATTGCAGCTAATTACAATGGAGAAATTCAAATTGGGTGCCAATTACAAGTCAATTGAAATTGGGTGTCAATTACAAAGGAGAAATTCAAATTGGGAGGAAGTTCAAAGCCAGTTTGAAGTCTGAGAACACCCAGACGTGAGAATGAAGAAGATGAAGATGAACTTACAGTGAATAATTTCTCACAAGGAAAAATACTAGTCTAACTAGTATGAGATTAAATTGAAGAATATTTTTAAATCCCAAAGATACAAGGACCACTTCAGAGCTAATCAGAGAAGCCGTTCTACACCCAGATATTTCCACTCAACGTAAAACCAGAGGAATATCAGATGAAGTTTGGGAGCTCATTTACATGGAGTTGAAGCTCTCTCAAACGGCTAGCTTATCCTTTCTGACACTTTGCCAGAAGATAAGATAAGATCTCTGACAAAAAAGATACAGAATTCAAAAATGAGATCGTCTCTTTCCAACGGGCAGATCCTCATTACCAGCTATAAAATGATGAAGATGTGAAGACTTGAAGAAGCAGAGCAAGATATACGAACTCAAAGAGCAAAGAGCAAAGAGCTAAAAATTCTAAGAGCTAAAATCTCATTTGGTACAGAGCATACCAAAAGAAATCTTCAAGTGTGAGAAAAAGAACTCAGAGAGCTTCAAAGAGAAATATTCTGAGAGTTCAAAAAGCAGAGCTAAACAGGGCATATAAATCAAGTGCTTTACTTGATACATCCAAAGGGAGAAAACACTCAGAGCGTTCAAGAGAAATCTTTCAAGAGTGTTAATCTTCATCAAAGAGACCTGCGCATCATTGAAGATCAACTACAGAGTCTCAGAAGTTGGAAGCAAGATAACACTTGTTTTGGAGCAAAACAAGAGAAGGGAGGAAATTAGCACAGAGCTGTGAAATCCTGGATTGTCACACGGAGCTGTGAGATCCGAAGCAGCAGTGTCGGAGGCACTGGGCGTGATTAGTGCGGGCTTTGTGATCAAAGCACTAGATCACGGGATACGTTTATACCAGAGTGTGGAAGACGGGGGGAAAGTAACGCGGAGTCGTGAAATCCTGGGATAGTAGCGCGGCGACGTGAAACCCGAAGCAGCAGTGTGGTGTCACTGGGCGTGATTAGTGCGGGCTTTGTGATCAAAGCACTAGATCACGGAAATTCATTGTATCTTGGAACCAAGAAGTGGTGTATATAGTGAATTGCTCTTGGAGATAAGAGCAAGTGGAGTAGGAGGATTACACCACCTCGCGAACCACTATAATTGTCTTGTGTTCTTTACTGCTTTCTTTACTTACTGCTCTTTACATAATTGCTCTGCATGAGATATACTGCTCGCCCAATCTCACACACACTTTATCTTTATTTAATTCCGCTGTGCACCATACTCTAACAATCTAGTTAAGAGTTTTGGTTTATCTCTGGCTTAGCAATTGTTGTGCTGTGCGAAAAAGTTTGAAAGTCTATTCACCCCCCCCCCCCCCCCCCTCTAGACTTTCACCTTACCTCTTTTGGGACCAACAGAAAGTCCGCAGCAAAGAGCCAGACACAACCCCCAACGACGAGTCGAGGCCACCCATGCCACGCGTCCTCACACAGAAAGGACGAGGGTAGGAGATCGCGATAGGGAAAGAATTCTGCAAGACATGATGGAGGGCAGTGGAAAGACTCCAGAACTTAGCCAGGGGAATCGAGATCAAGAGATGGCGGAACTTGCCAAGGAAGTAAGAGACCTCCAAAGGAAGGTTGAAGGTGGAAGAGACCGGTCAACCGCTCCATCCCTGTTATCGGCCAGTCCTTTCTCTATGAGGATCCAAAAATATCGCGCACCAAGAGACTTCAAATGCCCGACGATGCCTACTTACGATGGAATGGAGGACCCCAGTGATCACCTGGTAAGCTTCCAAGCAAAGATGATGGTAATAGGGGAGGAAGATCCCATGTACTGTCGCGCCTTCTTCTCAACCCTAGGAGGGTTAGCGCAACGATGGTTCCTATCCCAACCACCGCGGTCCATCGACCGCTTCGAAATCATGGCCGAACAATTCCTAACCTACTTTGCGGGAAGCATGAAAACAAAGAAGCACTTCATGGATTTGACCACCATTCAACAAGGAGAAACTGAGACACTAAAGGAATTCTTAAAAAGATGGCAGAAAGAGGTACAAACAGTAGAAGACTTGAACGACCGAACGACTCTCACTTTGTTCGTGGAGGCCCTGAGATCAGGTGATCTGTTCACCAGCCTACGAAGGGAGACCCCAGAAACGTACACACAAGCCATCCAGCGGGCCAACAAATACGCAGAAACAGAAGAGGCTTTGCGACAAAAATGAAGGCGAGAGGCAAAATGCCACCGCGATGAGGCAAGAGCGCGTCCAGCGAACCGACCGTCCAAATGGGAATATAGATCCAACATCGACCGAGGGCCACCCCCCTCGACATAGAGCAGTCCCCGCCTTCGGACCCAAACCAGTGCATGAGGTTCGACCGCCCCGTCCATCAGGGAACAAACCGAGAAGACGCATTCAAGGTAGCTCAAGAAACTCTGTCAATTTTCGGGAAAATAATCTCGTGCAGTTAGTTACTATGCACAATAGACTATTATATTATAGTATCGTAATAAAACCATCAGTTCGATTTAAAAGGGTATCACGCTTAGTTACCTCTTCGAATGTCCCCAAAATTTTGGCAGTTAAGATGGACAAACTGCAGAGGTGGATTGGTTGCCCTGACTAGTTACCCAAACTGGTCACCCCGACTGATCATCTAGGCGGACTAGTCATCTGGGTTGGTCATCCCAATACTCAGTGGTCGACAGACCCTCCCACCGCTCAATGGTCAACCCATCTCCCCACCACATCGTGGCCGATGGAACTTCCCACCTCTCAGTAATCGACTCGTCTTCTCACCCCTCGATCGATAGTTCACAACCAGATCACGAAGCAGTAACCAAATTATGGTAAAACAAGCAAAGATAACCGTCAGAAGGATGAACCTGACAATATCAGGTGAAGGAAAGTCTAATAGATTACAGGGTGTCAGGGGTAAGGGGTCTAGTGTAGGGCCTAGGGGTTATAGGAGAGAAGTCTAGTCAGTATAAAGTCTAGTGTAGAGTCTAGGAGTCATCAGGGTATAAAGCAGGATCGGACAAGAAGTGGTTAAAAGGAGTATGGGATGTCATAAATCTGAGAACGAGAGACGTTCTCAAATAATATTTGGTGGATGAGCATACTAGCTGAGAACGGGAGACGTTCTCAGAAAAGCCATTGGCGGAGTGGCATACTGGCAGAGAACAGGCGACGTTCTCAAAAATCATTCGGTGGTTGGGCATACTGGCTGAGAACGGGAGACGTTCTCAGATAAATTTGGCGGATGGGCATACTGGCTGAGAACGGGAGACGTTCTCAGGAAAGCCATTGGCGGAGTGGCATACTGACAGAGAACGGGTGACGTTCTCAGATAATACTTGGCGGATGGGCATACTGGCTGAGAACGGGAGACATTCTCAGGAAATCCATTGGCGGAGTGGCATACTGACAGAGAATGGGAGACGTTCTCAAAAATCGTTCGGCAGTTGGGCATACTGACAAAGAACGGGAGACGTTCTCAAAAAGAAATCGGCGGTTGGGCATACTGGCAGAGAACAGGCGACGTTCTTAAAAGCCATTGACATAGTGGAAAACTAACAGAAAACGGGAGATGTTCTAAAAAATATATGGCGGGTGGGCACACTGAAAAAGAACTTGCGACGTTCTCAAAAATTATTTGGCGGATGTGCATACTAGCTGAGAACGGGAGACGTTCTCAAAAAATCTTGGCGGAGAGGAGTATGGGATAACTAAAATGGAGTATGGACTCACAAATCTGAGAATGGGAGACGTTCTCAAAAATATTTGGCGGATGAGCATACTGGCTGAGAACGGGAGACGTTCTTAGAAACATTTGGCGGATGTGCATACTGGTTGAGAACGGGGGATGTTCTCAAAAATATTTGGCGGATGGGCATACTGGTTGAAAACGGGAGACATTCTCAATAATATTTTGCGGATGAGCATACTGGTGTATGGGATAAAACTGAGAACTGGATACGTTCTTAGAAATATTTGGTTGATGGGCATACTGGCTGAGAGCGGGAGATGTTCTCAGAAAGCATTCAGCGGTTGGGCATACTATCAGAGAACGGGAGACGTTCTTAAGAATCAATAAAGAACTATCAAATGCGCAACCAGGAAATGCTAAGAACGAAGGCACAAAACAAAACAAGGACAAACAATGAACAGGAAAAAAAAAATAGAATGAGCATATTAGAAATCGTCATTACAACACCCAAATGGTCCAGTTTAGAAAAAAAAAAAAAAAAAAAAGAAGATAAATATTACACATCATCTAGAAAGAAGAATCATGGCTGGAAGCATCCCCTTATTCAGCCCCATCCTGGCAACCAAAATCATCAGCCCTTGGACCTACATCATCCAGCTGCCCAGAAGACACATCAACATTAAAAAGATCAGCCAGCACCTAAAGATAGACGATCGAACCCAGGTAAACATGGTCCAGAGGAATCTCTCACCGCTTACTCAAGCCTTGTGACGGTCCAAAATCTGTAGAAAGAAGGGTCAGGAGTAGGTTGCAAACCACACGACGAATAAAGTACCCCAAGCATAGTATTAGCCTAGAAGAGGTAATAATAAGTAAATAAACAGTCTGAAAATGACTAACTGCTAGATGCTTGGCAAAAAAGCAAGAGAATCACAATCTCTCTCTCTCTCAAAAAAAAAAAAAGTAGCCCAAGGGGCTGACGGTCAACAACTCCCCTCGGTTGATGGCCAACTGACCACCGACGAATGAACCAGTCGCAGAGCTCCGGTCGGTCAGCGATAAAAAAAATAAAAATAGAAGCAGTCAAAGGAATGACCGACCAGTTAAGCGTCCGGTCACCAACTATCTGCCGACGAGCAAACCAGTTGCCTAGCGCCGGTGTAGGAGAGCCAATAAGGCTTATCGACCAGTCAATCCAGTCGACCAGCTAATTCCCCCAGCGACTTGTAAACCGCAAGCAACGGTCGACCGCCAAAGTAAAAAGAAAAAAAAAGCGACGAAGTTGACTGACTGACCAATCCAAACAACCGGTCGGTCAACCGCATCCCCCGACCACCCAAGTTGCCAAAATGGTCGCCTATAGCAATATTCTCTCAAAAAAAAAAAAAGAGAAAGAAGAGAGAAACAACAAACAAGCGAAAACCAAGAAGGTGGCTTACCCGCAGTTGTGACCGTGACGGTGTCCAGAAGAGGAGAAAAATGGAAAGAGAGTGCAAAACCAGATAGTTTGGAGGGAAAGGGTGAGGGGAAAAACTGAGAAGATTCTGCCTAGTCTGTCGGGGAGAGGAGTAAGGGGGTGAGTTATCACCTAAAATGCAGCTACGGTGGGGGAGTATGAAGCTCCATTGTCGACCTTCCCTTGCCTGCATGTGCTCCTTTCACAAAGACTCACCCCTTGCGTGAGTCAATACACATATAAGCACGACTGACCTTTTTTCTCTCCACTGCCGACAGGGGCATATATATAGTACATATACATACGAGTTCAACCGCCCAAAAAATCGTATATGTTCAAATTACTTCGCATGCAGGATGGGGTGTATATATGTATACCAAGTATATACGCAAGGACCAATGAACAAAGCAGGTGTTGTACTTAATGTTTATTGCAGTCCTAGATGTGTCCTCTGCCAGACACCGAAACACATAGAAGCGCACATAAGTGACACAACCCTCTCTAATTTGTCTTTACATATATATACATGTAGTGCCCACTGGTCATTCGCATATGAGAGTATGTATACATGTAACATGTAAGTGTCCACTGGTTATTTACAAATAGGAGTATGGGGCTGCGTAAAGCAACAATTCTATTTTACTTGTGTACACAGGAACACAGCACATACAAATTAACCATTTTCATTCCTTTCACTTCGTTGTTTCTATTATTATTATTATTATTATTATTATTATTATTATTATTATTATTATTATTATTATTATTATCATTATCATTATCATTATCATTATCATTATTAGACCTCTCTCAATTTGATATACTTCCCTGAGACATCGATCTTACGAAATCTCAAGAAAGTGAGGGACTAGATGATGGATAATATATTAGGCCTGGGCCACAAGGACCGGCCCATGAAAGCAACTGGATAATGAAGCCCAAGAAAGATATATGATATGGAGCAACCCAAGAGTTCGTCAAAGATCGGACATCTTATTCCCAGTATAATCAGAATTGGACTCATTAGTTCTAGTATATTAGAATTAGATTTTATTATGTAACTAAGACTCCCAATATGAGGCAGTCTAGAATTATTATTCCTAGGGCTCTAGGCCCAAAAATATGTATAAATAGACCTCTCACATAGAGAAGATGGGACAACTCTCAAGATTCACAAGCAATATTCATTAATACAAAGTTCATATATTCTCTCCATATATTTTTTCAATATTCTCGTTATTCTAACGATAGTGTTGGCCTGCCATTGACTCTCCAAAAGTCATAAAACCAACCATTTCTATAATTTTATCATTAAATACACAACGTAACTCTCACTCTAAACCTTTTATTGACATTTCTCGAGTTTTAAATGAAAGCACCAAACAACTGAAAACTCCCATACTCTCTTTTCCGTTGTTCACAGTTTCACACAAACCAATGGCAGACGATAAAATACATTGCATATTTTTTACCCCATCAACCGTTAAAATACGGCACCTTTCAATAATTTCACTCTGCTCCTCCATCTTTTATATAATTTTACATTGACCTTTACATTTTATTTACAATATAAAGAATATCACTAACTCTATTAATCATGATTCATGACTCATCCATTAGTACAATAGAAACTTCCGAAATTGCCCTATACCTAACACATTTATATATGAAAAAATATAGTGTGATATAGCCCCATCATATTTTATATCGTACAATTTGAAAAAAATATATTTGTATTTACAAAATTAATTGTTTATTCAAGAATTTTAATAATTTTTTTTTGTATATTTACTGGTTTAAGTGAAAACATACTTTCTTGTAATAAGTGTAGATGTACATTGATTAATATTACAAAATGCACTAATAATATGTAAAAATACACTCAAGATTTGTGATTCTAAAAGTGCATCCTATGTCATGTAAAAGTATACTAAAAATGATTACGTTTTTATATATCATTGGATACACTTTGTAGTTTTGCATAATGCACTTTTTGTGTTTACAAATTTGTAATAAAAAGTGAAATATTTATAAAATTGTCATTGGATTTTTCCTGACTATAGAGTAGTTGATTATTTTGGATCGACGTATTATACTCCATATTAGTTTACACTTTTTACGAGTTTTTTGCAGTTTTGGTCCCACGACTATAGTGTCATTAACAACTTTGATCCATGACTTTTAAAACTTGTAGAATTGGTCCACGACTATTACTTTCTTAGCAAAAATAGTCCTTCCGGCGAATTCTCCATCAATTGTTCACCAGGATTTTTTTCTCCTTTTTCACAAGGGTATAATGGTCTTTCCATTTACCTAAACTAATGACCTAAAATAATAATTGATGGGGTGTGAACCCCGTGGGCTCGGGGCCTAAAAAGGAAGAAGAGAGGCCCAAGAGGGAGAGAAGCCCAAGAGGAGAACAAGCCAAATCCAGAAGGGGAAACAGCCCAGAGACAGAGGTTAGAGGTCGGCCCGAGCCCGAGCTCGGCGCGAGTGCGAGCTCGACGCAAGGGAGTAGGCGGCGCAAGGATAGCCGTTAGAGCATTAAAGGGGCCATTTAAGGAGCCCCGTCAGCAAGCCGTTGGGAGTCCCAGTAACAGCAGCCCAACGACCCTTAGAGTTAATAGGCCAATTTATGGCTTTAAATGTATGTTTTGAATAAATCCGAGGAGGTCCACTATAAAGGGGAATCCTCAAGAATGTGGGGGGGGGGGGGGGGGGGGACGGCAAGTTGAGGCCAAAGGAGTATACACACTTACAAGAGCTATCATTTCCATTCTATTTTTGAAAGGTGAATCCACCAACTAAGGTTGTGTTGGACCTCCCTGGGCCCAAAAACCCTAAAACCAACACTGGCGCCGTATGTGGAGACGTAACGAAAGGTTACGATCGCTCTTTTGGGCATTGAGAAAGGAGTCGGAAATAGAGCAGAAAGACGAGTAGCAAGGGCAGAGGTTCAAAACAACGGTTGAGGATCGAAGCCAGGCCTCCGACTGCCGCAGTGTACCCGAGGTAAACCTGAGAAATCAGCGAAATTCGCAAAGTCAGGGAGGCGACTCGGCGCCTTAAAACCGGCCTCCGTCGATAATACCTCTCACCCCCGCGCAGATCGAGACCATTGCTCGCGCTGTAGCCGTGCAAACTCGGGAACTGAGAGAGCCATCTGTCTCCCGATCGCAGAATCCGCAGCCGCAAAACCAGCATCCGCCCCAAAAGACTGATAGAGACGGGCGAGAGGGTCGGAGGGGGGAAGATCCACCAGCTCGGTCTGTGCACTCCAGACTAGGCCCTAACACGACCCGACGCTCGGCAAAAGAACGACAAATTAAGCAATCTCAATCACTTAGACAAAACCTTAATATAAACCACAAAGCTCTCTATATGCTCACGACCTAAAATATAAAATAGGCATACTTCAACAATATCAAAACTAACAACATGCTCATACTATCGCATACTTAACATAGCAAATCTCAATCCTGTATAACTTTTCAAGAACAATCTCATGCTAACACATAATCTTATCAAGCAATTTCGTGCTATCAATTAATAAGAAATTATCCTCATGCTATCAAGTTCTCATCATGCAAACTAGAAATATCAAACATCAATATTCAACTAAGGCAATCATACTCAATATACAATCTCGGGTAATCATTCTCAATATGCAATCTACTGCAAACATTCTCGATATGCAATCTCGTGCAAACATTCTCGATATGCAATCTCGTGCAAACATTCTCATTATGCAATCTTGAATGCTAACATTCTCAATATGCAATCTCGTGCAACATTCTCATTATGCAATCTCGTGCAATACTATACTCGAATGTAATAAGATGCTATAGGATAAGTATACTTATACACTCATTTGTAAATAGAATACTTTTATGTGGATGTTTCTTAGAGCCACAAGGACTCGCTTGCTCTTTCTTTCTCAGCGTCGCAATGACTCACTTTCTTTCTCTTGAGTCTCTTGACTCGATTTCTTTCTTGCTCAGACCTTCTCATACTTCTCGTTTCTCTTCTTGTGCGAGGCAGGTACTCCGCTGCACCGCAGCGAAGCCCTAGCGTACGGTGCACTCTCGTGCATCCGCCACAACCGTAGCTACGGAACCTCTAACTCGTGGGGAGGTAGGTCTTCACGAATCGTGAATGGACCTATCCGGCTCGGCAATCTAGCCGGCCACATACTCAACTCGCTCACAGAACCACTCTCTTGGTTCTTTATCTTTCTTTCTTGATTGCTTTCTCTGTGGAATCAGGTATCGTACTTTTAGTGTGCACACCCCCTAACCAGGATTCCAAGCCTGGCGGGCAGTCTACAACCTCGTAACGTCGAAATACACCGCGTTATATGATAAATCTGTCGGATCGCAATGTCCGTTACTTTTTCTTTTACTCCGAAAGGACATAGTCCCAACGGGTCCTCCAAAACCTCACTTATATAGATAACATATATATCTCATGCAACTCTTCTACTTATACACACTTATGCACGTACTTCTCAACAAATTCTCAATGCAGCAAGGTAATGACTTTCCACATGCTTATGAGTTTTGGAAAATAATACTTAGGCTCACGTTGGCCACTTATGCCCTTTTAAAACATGATATGCTTGGAATGCAATTTACTGTACAACATACTTCAATTCTATATATTACTGTGAACTCTCAAAGGACACATGGTCATGCTTGAAATTCATAATATGACAAATACTAGCAAATAATTCTCATGCATTTGGAACTCAAATTGCTCAATTTAAACTCGTTCTCTGGATAGTAACATTCAAGACTAACATGCACTGTACACTTCAATACTTGGAATTTGACAAATAATCTCTATGAATCCTAACAAACACCTTAGGCATTCTTTTCTAACAAGACTTATTCAATTAATGATCATGCTTCTCAATTTAACAATCAAATAGTAACAAGCAGCTCACATAGGCAAAACCAAGTCTGATACTTCTCATTTTCAAACACTGGAACATTACTGTGACACATTTGCTTCACAAATTCTATCATAAAATGCTCATTTCTAAACCAAATTCAACGAAATCCAAGTCCAAACGTGCGTCATGACGGCCCCAAGGTACCGAGCCACAAGGGCTCGTGACACCCGGTCCGAAATGACATGTAGTTGAGCCACAAGGGCCCGGCCACAACACTGATTTGGCCTGGCGGGGCTTGGTGACGGG
This sequence comes from Ipomoea nil, assembly GCF_001879475.1. Classification (NCBI taxonomy): domain Eukaryota; kingdom Viridiplantae; phylum Streptophyta; class Magnoliopsida; order Solanales; family Convolvulaceae; genus Ipomoea; species Ipomoea nil. Next base: position 1,314,784 of record NW_017619163.1, on the reverse strand, counting down.
GCTTGAGAAGCCCCACCACTCAGCGGGGCTGGCCATGGGTTATACATTTATAGATCAAAAGTTCTTAGTAAAATCTTTCTAGGGATAGATAGTATTTCAAAAAATATACAATGTTAATAACTAAGTAGCTTTAGGGAAAAGATAGCGTAAGCTTCAAATATACACCTCATACATAGTTATATATGTATATATTCTCAAAATCAAGTATCACATTCCCCCAAAACATATATACTCATATATATAATTCTTGAAATAGAGCTTTCTTGGCAAATCATAGCTTTTGGTAGTTCAAAATCCTTATCAACATATTTATTATTTTCTTATGAAAATACTTTTATATATAAATAATCCTTCAAGCCCAATTAATATCTTATATAAACCAAGATAATTTCTTAAAAGTTGAAGCTGCTCGAGTTGAAGAGACTTAAATTATAAATCAATGGGTTAGGGGTACTGAAGCTAAAACAAAACATTGCTAGCCATGGGAATTAATCCTAGGCTTACCACCTTACGGATTACTGCTCGCACCAGTGGGCTACTACGAACCATGGTAATAAATCTTGTCTAGATCCGTTACTATGGTCCGTGAACTCCCAAAACCAAATTCTGCTACTGCCTTCCCCATCATTTCTTCAACAAATATTCAATTCTCCACAATCACATAGCAAGATAGCAACAAATTAAATAACATACATTCATCGTCTTAAACACTCAAAACAAATATGTATACCCACTTGAACAACTAAATCACATAACTTAGGGAAAAATACTAGATTTTAGGAATCCATGGGATTATACCTTGAGCATCCTTGTTCTAACCAAAACCATTTCTAAGCTCTTCTTCTTCACCCTTCATCTTCCTTCTCCAAACCAAAACATAGAAACAACTTCACCATTTCCACTCACAAGCACACTAACAAACCCATATAAATACATCATCTTAACAACTTAAACTAGAGAATAGAATGGAAGAAGAGAGGAGGAAGCTTACCAAATCTTAGACTAAGGCTTGGAGAAGAGGAACTTTCAAGATGAAGAAGATGAAAGTGATAGAGAGGTGTAGAGAGAGACACGAGAGAGAGCTGCTGATTTCTTAGAATGAATAGTGCACCAGGGAAAAAGTTATCTCTTATACTTAGGGTTCGGGGGTAAAAATGTAAAATAAAATTGTAGGGTTCACCTTGCATCATGAACCATAGTCTAAAAAGATGATTTTTGAATAACTTGGGGTCAAAAATAGATTTTTTAAAAGATAGTTTTAATTAAAACACTTGGTTCAGGTTTCACAGGTTCCTTTCCGGTTTCACTCAGATTGATTTTTGGATCGAAAACTTAGTACGCAATGTACCCGAAAATCTAGGATTTTAGATTTAAAATAAGTCCCGGTGTTGAATTTACTTAAAAGTGGCTCAAAATAATTTATTCAACACCGATTTTATCGCAAAAATTTTTACGGAGTGAAAATGGCTATTTCGGAATTTCTTAAAACCGAATTTATAAAATTAAATTTTAGGTTGTCACACAGCCGGCGGGCAGTCGACTGCCCGCCGGGCACCTGCTGGAATAGGGACGCCGCCGGCAGGTGGAGGACCACCCGCCAGGCACCCACTGGAAATTAATGGTGGATCATGATGTTTTTCCGCGTTTGATGTTTCCCCGTGTTCTGTTGTGTCCCGTTGTACCCCGTTTGACGTGTATGAGTCTTGTTTGATATTTTGAATACCGTTCTAGGAATTTGTGTGTAGTGCATGTCGTTGTTGTTATGTCTTGATTGTTATTGATTGATTGAATGATGATGAGTATCGTGGTCATTGCGCAATGATCGGTGTGACTGATTATGATGAGATGGTGATTGGTGGAAATGAATTGTTGGCGGAAAGCACTACGAGTGCTCGGTTATCGTGCTTGGAACTTGGTATAAGGTTGGAAGATGGATTGTGTGACTTGAAGTTTACTTGTTAATTGATTGTCTTGAATTCTTTTGTTATCTCTATTTGCTACTTATATGCTTATCTGTCTATTATGTCTTGTATCGTGTTCTTAGGACGCATGCTAGTCTTTACGATTGTTCTATAATGTCGAGTCTATTGTTGTGCCTTGAGTCTTGATCTTGGATTTAAATTAGATTCTCGTAGGTATATATGTATTCCAGTTTCAAAATGATTTCTTATATTTACCTATATTGTACTTAACGCGTGGGAGTGTGTTACTCAGCATTATTCGCTGACAGTTGCTACGATATGTTTTTCAAGTGATGACTATTAGCTAAGGAGCGCGCTAGATGGACTCATAGTCTTAGTTTAGTTAGCTCTAGTTACAGTAGCCGGCCTTCGTGTCGTGGTTTGGATTTGGTTTATCGGTTTATGGATTACATTTGCCTGGATAGTCTTAACCTGTGCATCTAGGCTCTCAAACCTAGGTGTGGCATAACACCCCGACATTTATGTTTAGTTCATGCTTTGATTGGATAATTATTATTGGTCTGCCTTTATTTTATAAGCCTTTAAATGATTTAAAAATTAGGGGTGTTACAGGAACCCCACCATCGGCGCCGTATCGCACCACCGCCAAGCTCGCCGGAAAAAAAAAATATCGCAGGAGAGTTCGCCGGAAAACCAACCCCGCACCCGTAGCCACCTCCTAAAGTTCTACGATGCCAAAGAAGCCCACCAATACCCGAGCCCCGGAGTGGAACAACGCTGACTACACGGTGTTGGGAGGTAAAGCACTTGAACCCGACCAATTCTCTCCGGAGTTGGCTGATATGCTTAAGTTCCAAGGCCTATTGGATACACACCTCACGATAAAAGGGGATACGTACCCCGAATTGGTGAAGGAATTTTATTGCCACTTGGTAACCAACAAACGCGGGGACAAATTGGAGATCACCTCCAAAGTCCGGGGCAAGGAAATAGTGCTAACCGAGGCCCATCTGACCTAGCTTCTGAAATTGACCGCCACAGGTGTGTCAAATTACGACCGAAAGCCATGGGTTAATACCCGAGACGTGGGGTACGAGGATTACCTCGGTTATTTGTTGGGAAGAGAAGGCGGTTTCACTTTAGCCACAAGGCCGATTAAGAAGTTGTTTACTGCCGAGCAAAAACTGCTAGTTATGATTGTGTCAGACAACCTGTTGCCCACTAACAACAAGAGCAAAGATGTGGAGAGCTTGGAATGCACCTTTGCCTATTTTCTTAAGCATAATGTCAAATTCAATTTACCCACTCTTATGTTGAAGCACATGGAGTTCTGTAAGACTAGAAACCGGCTCAGTTTACCCTACAGGATGATCCTGAGTTAGATCATGAAAAAGAAAGGGGTGGACCTAAGCCGGACTGAAGCCAGACCCTTGAGTGGGATGGTTTTCAATGCTCAAAACCTCCGCCGCAACGACATCTACCATGTCGGAGATGGACAGTACATCACCCTCAAAGAGGTTTGCCTGAAGCCCCCAGAAGAGCAACGAGTGCTAGTGGATCAATTGGGTATCTCAAACAAGAAAATGAAGCGGGCAATGCTAGAAAGCGAGGAGCAGGAGGAACAAGAAGAGGAGAGTGAGCCAAGCCAACCGGAACCCGCGCAAGAAAGGGGAAACCCAGAGGACCGAGACGAGAGGTCTACCAACGAGTGTATCCTCGCGCAACTCTTGAGGCAGAATCGGATCATGGATGAGAGATTCTCGTCCTTGATTTTCGCGACGAGTTCATTGGACAGGAGAGTGGCAACAATCGAGACCATGCTTGGCGCACGTAGAACCTCAAGCTCGGGAACTGGAAACCAAGGTACACCTAAAATCTCAAACATTACTTGCCCGCTGCCTTGATCCATCCACACCCTACACCTGTTAGACAACAAACATGAGCTAAATTTCCCTAATTTGAAGACCAAACTACATAACACCTAGGAACGAGATGAGTGATCTGTGTCTGAGCTTCGGGGACGAAGCTCCTTGTAGGGGGGGGGGTGTAACACCCTATGTTAAGGCCTCCGTATCCGGACTAATTGTGGAATTAATTTCGTTGACATGTAATTAAAAATGATTTAATTAGACTAGAATTCCCATTAATTAATTAGTATGGTCCATAATGGATCATGGACCCTTATCCTTAACCAAGTCTTTAATTCTATTAGGATAGGAAAAGTGGGTCTTTACTATTCAGATTCTAGTTAGGGCTCCTGAATCTATATATAGGGAATTAGAAAGCATTTAGAAACCCTACCACAATTAATTCTACCACGCGAGATATTCCCCGAGGAAACCTAGCAAAGGAATTCCCCACCACCGAACCTAGAGAATCCATTGGAGGGAGATCTTAGAGAATAACCTTAGTAGCCAAGGATATTGATTAGGGCTAAGAGGTAGCCAATGTCTTACAAAACCTATTTTCCTTGCTATATCTTATTTATTGGCTCCTTTGATAATTGTATGTGTGATTCTGTGATTGAGTCTTGATAGAGCCTTGCCTAGGATTTATAGTGTTTATTTGATAATCATGATGATCTTGATGTTGTGAATTGATTATATGTGTAATCCTGCATTTAATTATGTCTAGAGCTTGTCCCTAGGGTTTATATCGTGAATCTTGTTGTTGTGATGTTCTTGGTATATTTGGGTGGGTTTATGCATGATCGGGTGTTGAGTCTAGCATAAGATTTATATTTAGGGATTTGTATATAGATTTTTTGACGTTCTTGAGGTTCAGGATGTTCCTGAACCGTTATGTGATTGATGTTGAGTCTTGGCATGTTTAGGAATCGTGTTAGAACTTATTTGGAATGATTCTTGGTTTAGTCTTCGTTAATTGAATCCGTGATATTGTTGTTGCGTGTTGGAACGTGTTTGGACTATATATATATATATATATATATATATATATATATATATATATATATATATATATATATATATATATATATAATTTTAAGATAGTGGGTATTACAGAGACAATCCTAAGGTGGTTACATATCCTTTCCCTCTGATTGAGAACTATATATATATATATATATATATATATATATATATATATATATATATATATATATAATTTTAAGATAGTGGGTATTACAGAGACAATCCTAAGGTGGTTACATATCCTTTCCCTCTGATTGAGAACTCAACGGTTGATATGTTAAAGGATCCTCAAGATAATTAGTGGAATATTGACCATCAGGACCATTTTTACTCGTAGGGACGTTAATCTGATTTTGAAGATTTCGTTAGCTAAACACCAATATCATGACAAGCTTATTTGGAATTCGGAGGAAGATGGCAAGTTTAATTTTCAGTTAAGAGTTGCTACAATATCTTGAATGAAGATTCCTCCAAAAATAAAAAATTTCTTTCGGCAGGTGTGTACTAATTGCCTCCCGACCAAGGATCACCTTAGAGCTAAGAAAGTCAGTTGTGATGATATTTTCCCTCTTTGTAACCAAGATAAAGAATCTACTTGGCATCTGCTTGTTGATTGCCAATATACAAAAAAACATGATGGAATATACTGGGAATTTAAGTACAGAGTAATCTTGAAAATTCATTCCATCTGTGGGTTGGTCAGATTTGCACACTGGTGGTGAGCTGCTGGGAAATCTGGAATCAAAGGAACAACAAGATTTGGCAGAACAAGAACCTGCAAGATGCTTCTACCACCATTACCAAGGCAAAAAATTTCTTGAAGGACTGGATAGAAGCTTCTTATGAAGCCAATAAAAGTCAACAAACCCTAGCAATAATCAAACAAATTAAAGTGGATGAAATCTCAAGAGAGGGTCTCTTAAAACTCAATGTTGACGCGGCTATTAATAAGGAAAATGCTAAGATGGGGTTTGGCAGTGTGATTAGAGATGGGAATGGCATATCAGATTCATTGCGGCTAAAGGAATGCAGTGGGATGGGATATTCTCTCATAGGGAAGCAGAAGCAACGACCATCAGAGAAGCTTTGAGTTGGATCAAGGAGATGAAAATGGACAACATCCATGTGAAAACTGGCTCTCTTCAAGTGGTTCAAAGTATCTCCCAAAGTAAAGGAGTCTTTTTTTTAAGGGAGTCTTCCTTTCATTTGATTATAGGAGACATTAAAAACTTATTGAGTGGATTTTCTCATGTGTTTTTATCTTTTGCTTATGGATCAGTGAATATGGAAGTCTACACCATTGCTAGGCAGTCTGTTTCTAAATCTGGTTGCTTTGAATGATTTTCTAACCCTTTTATCTTTCTTTGTAATGTTTTGTCTGTGGACTTAGTTTAATGGATTGTCTTCTTTTTTTTTTTTTTTTTAAAAAGGGCGCAAAAACCGAGGCCACTATCCCAGATCTTTTTCAATGAAGGGTTGCGGAAAGTTATTTTTTATTTATTACTTTTCACGCAAAAAATATTTACTTTTTCTTTTAATTTTATATTGATTGAGTTTCCGCAACCCATTCTTCTAAAATGGGTCACGAAAACTCGATGCATTTTTTTTATTAAAAAAAATCATGTTCATTTTGTATAAAAAAGAATCACGATTTCTTACTAATTTATTTATAATTTTACCACTACAAATATTTTAACCAAACGCCACGTTTTTTTTTTTTTAAAAAAAGTGATAAAAAATAATTTATATGCTCTTTTTTGTACTAGTGACACCACATAGAAGTATTTAGCTATAGCCAAACTATTTATTTATGGGCAATCTTCTTCATCCGTTGGCAATGCACTACAAGAAAAATGCACATAGACAACGGTTATTAACCGTTGTCGTAGGGGTATAATTTCTGTTGTTGAAGCCGGTGTTGTTGTAAGTCCCGCGCATAGACAACGGTTTTTTAACCGTTGTCTTTTCTAGAAACAACAACGGTTTTTTAACCGTTTTCTATTAAGTGTTGTTGAAGCCGGTGTTGTTGTAAGTCACGCACATAGACAACGGTTAATAACCGTTGTCTTTTCTACCAACGACAACGGTTTTTTAACCGTTGTCTATTAAGTGTTGTTGAAACCGGTGTTGTTAAAAGTCACGCACAAAGACAACGGTTATTAACCGTTGTCTTTTCTAGAAACAACAACGGTTTTTTAACCGTTGTCTATTAAGTGTTGTTGAAGCCGGTGTTGTTGTAAGTCACGCACATAGACAACGGTTAATAACCGTTGTCTTTTCTACCAACGACAACGGTTTTTTAACCGTTGTCTATTAAGTGTTGTTAAAACCGGTGTTGTTAAAAGTCACGCACAAAGACAACGGTTATTAACTGTTGTCTTTTCTACCAACAACAACGATTTTTTAACCGTTGTCTATTAAGTGTTGTTGAAACCGGTGTTGTTAAAAGTCACGCACATAGACAACGGTTATTAACCGTTGTCTTTTCTACCAACGACAACAGTTTTTTAACCGTTGTCTATTAAGTGTTGTTGAAACCGGTGTTGTTAAAAGTCACGCACATAGACAACGGTTATTAATCGTTGTCTTTTCTACCAACGACAACGGTTTTTTAACCGTTGTCTATTAAGTGTTGTTGAAACCGGTGTTGTTAAATATCACGCACATAGACAACGGTTATTAATCGTTGTCTTTTCTATCAACGACAACAGTTTTTTAACCGTTGTCTATTAAGTGTTGTTGAAACCAGTGTTGTTAAAGGTCACGTACATAGACAACGGTTTTTAACTGTTGTCTTTTCTTTAAAAGACAACAGTTATAAACTATTGTCTATTGTGTGTTGTTGAAATCGCTTTTGTCACACCCATAAACTATTGTCTTTTGTAGAAAAGTCAACGGTTTCTAACCGTTGTCTATTGTAAAATAGACAACGTTTTTTAACCGTTTTTCACCTGCTTAAATTATAATTGTATAAAAAAAAACAATTTATTCATTCACCATATATTGCAAAGTGTAGTTACATAATTGTGCACAAGCTAATAAGGTTCAAAATAACAAGCCAAAAGACTTCCATGACCAATTCTAATTATCATCCAAGTCATAATACTACTACACAAAAAACAATTCCACGAACCAATTCAAGTCCAAATGATCACAACGTTCTAATGACCAAATCATACCTACTCTATATGACTTGATAGAATATCGGCCCATTCAGATCGCACCAGATCAATAACCGCTTTGTCATAATCAACTTGTTGGAACTACATGTAAAAAGTGAGTAAATAAATTAGTATAGGTATAATAAATTTGCAATGAAATTCGAAATAAGTTAGGAATAATTTGCAAGAACCACTAACCTTGAACTATGAAGTTTCTTTAGTTCATTCTCCATGAAACTTTTTAATTTTGAAAACTTCTAGAAACTCAATAACTTAAGTACAAAATTTTCAAAGAAATGCTGCCTCTGAACTATGAAGTTACTTCAATAGGTAGAGGAAAATATGTTGAACTTGTATTGTAAGAAATGACTCTGTTACTCTGTTAGTGAATCAGCAGGAGCAAAGTATAACCAATGATAAAAGGATTACAAAAAATCCATTATTTATGAAAGAAGGGTTTTGAAGGCATAAGGTTCACCAATAGCTCTATAATTCCAAGAGTTATAAGAGTAGTACTGTCAGTACTCAAACAATGTGTTAAACACAACCTGTGAATTTGAACTCAAACTAGTTGGCAGTCCAAAATTATATTTGTCAATGGGTTACCTATTCAGTGTAGCAGAAACAGTTTCTTGCACAGCAACCCTCCAGTTGTATCCCTTATTTGATGTAAGATATATAGCACCTTCATCAGTTACCATTTCTGCACTGTTTTCACCTGTAGCTTGTATATATACCTGCAAATAAAAGATAAATGATTTCTTTGAGATGAATGGAATTCAGAAAAAGATAATAGAACTCACAAAAGTAAAGAGTCCATTCATAGTCCTTACTTCTTAGCTTCCCAGGTTAAGTTTCCAGAAATTTCAATTGACAAATCTTAAGGTGCTACTTTCAAGAAACCAAAGATATAATAATAACAACAGCAACAAGCAATAGTGATAACAATACAAATTCAGGAAATTCTCAGTTTTCAGTTAGTGCAAATCAAGCAATGATGTGATCATTGTATGTCATAGTGTGTAAAGATCTCATAAGATAACAAATTATGGACTTCACATCTATTCTAACTCTCTATCTCAATAATCTTTCAACTTGTGTTTTAGATCATTCACAAAGGTAACTTTATTGAGAGTTGCAAGAACAATGTGGCTCTTAGACTTGTCAATAGTTGCAACACTGAAACTGGTTTTCTGACCAAATAACATCCCCATAAACAGACATCTCAATTTTTTCAAGTTCTTTCTCATTGAAATCAGTCACAAGAATAGCCTTTCAATTGCATAGCTTCAACCTCAACCTTGTTTGCAGAACTTGACAATTTCCTGCCATACACTCACCAACTTTTGAGAAGGGAAGGATGTGATTGTATGCAATGGAGTAAAAGTACAGCCTACTACTTTCATATAAATTTCAGCAGGGTGTTATAGATATGAGAGATCTCCACACTGAACAACTGAATTGATGTACACAGAAGTTGGAGGTTATATGTAAACATGTATATCAAACCAGACATAAATTTAAGGAAGACGATGAAAAATATTTCTTCAAATCAAAGCAATTCACATGCTTAGAGCTATGTGTCTTTTGTAGTAAGAGTTACAACCAGCTACCTACCAAGATTTTGCAGTACAACAATGATGAAGCAGACAACTGCTCAAACATGGAAGGAGTTGTGGAAGAATTGTATACCAAACTAAGTTGGAAAAAAGGAAGAAAATACCAAAAAAGTTAGGACAGATTAGCCATTCAAAGAATAGGACTATATTTAATTTTTTTTTTTTTTTTGACCAACACAATCAATAAAATGAATAAGCATAGCTATTTTGTTTTTCCGCAAGCATAGCTCAAGAACATAACTATACCAGTTCAGGAAACAAATCAAAATAAAAAGAGACAGCTAAAAGATCAAAAACCTATAGATATACCTTTTCTTTTCCTCTTCCTGTTTTCTTAGCATTTCACTATCATCCTTCCGCTCTCTTGATCCCGTACTTGATATCAAAGATTTACCAATAGGAGACAATGATATACTCTTACTTCTTTGTCTCCTATGACACCTTGAAGTTGGAGAGCGGCTTCGATGTCGCCTTAGAGTTAAAGAACGACACAAACAAAATCCAAAGATGCAATTTTCTTCCGCAACCATAACAAAATTACTTCAAAAAACAATTAGCAACGACTATGTGAGAATTTGAGAAATCAAAACATTTAAATAGAAAATTACCTGACACAATAAGGACTATATTTAAAATTGCAAATATATATATATATATATATATATATATATATTATTTGGCCAGCTAAAAATTGGGAAGACTGGCAGGAACTCACAGAAGTTCCCAACATAAAAGTTACCTTAATCCCTAAAGAATTGCAAATTTTGAATTTAGTGTGCGCAACTTCATGAGAGAGATAGTACAAGTCATATGCTATAAGTCTATAATGTTATTTTTGGACACTATTGTCTTCAAGAACAGAAATAGCAGTATTTATCCATTTAATTTGCTTGAAAGAACTAAACAGTCTGCTTTATGGTATGCTAACTAACAGTATGCTTCATCAAACATAGTTTGAGCCATGCTTTACGATATGTTAACTAACAGTCTGCTTTGATTAGCTTGCGTAAACGAAAGAATCGAAGGATTACTTCAATATTTTGAAAGGAATTCATCGAATTATAACAGTCTCTGCAAGTCCAATTTCAGAGTCTTCTAGAAGGAGAGGGGCTAGGAATTACCTGATGGAGGATGGGGAAGTCGGGGCGGGTGATGTGTCCGAGAGAACCGAGTCCGAGATTCTGTTTGTCCACCACCGTAGAAGGAGGAGAAGCGGCGACTCTGTCGACGGTGTAGAAGCGGAACCGTATAGGGCACTCTGTGGACTGAAGAAAGTAGGGTTAAGACGCAGTTTTGAGGGAAAGAATTGGGACGACGGTCGAATTGAATTGCAAAGTTAAAATTTCGCGCTAAGTTAAAATTTGCAAAGAGCGAAAAAATTAAAATTTGCAAAGAGCGAAAAAATTGAACCAATTATATTTATTTTGCAAAGAGGAAATAACATAACATATACTATATATTATATACTATATACTATATATACTATATGTTATGTATTAATATACTCCGTAATAAGGAAAATAACTAAATTTTATTTTAATTTTATAATAAGCTTTTATTTTTTCTAAATTAAATAAGTATATTCATGGTTTTATAGAGACGGGGTCCACCATAAACCGAGTATATAGGTACAGAACGGAGGTAAGAAAATATTAGCTTTATTACCCGGGTCGCTAAACTCAAAATAGTATCGGGTATATAGGTACAAAATGCGAGATTCATAGATTTCTATACTGTAGATTCATAATTTCTATACTGTAAATTCATAATTTCTATACAGTAGATTCATAATTTCTATACTGTAGATTCATAATTTATATACTGCAGATTCATAATTTCTGTATTGTTGATTCATAATTTCTAAACTGTATAGTTATCAAATTATATATGAACATATAGTTCTGTGATTTGTGAATACAGAGTTCAACAATTGGGAATATGAACATCGAAAATTATGAACATAGAGTTCTGTAATTGTGAATATAGAGTTCAATCATTATTAATATGAATTTCAAAAATTATGAATATATAGTTCGGTAATTATGAATACAGAGTTCAACAATTGGGAATATGAACATCGAAAATTATGAACATAGAGTTCTGTAATTGTGAATATAGAGTCCAATCATTATTAATATGAATTTCAAAAATTATGAATATATAGTTCAGTAATTGTTAGTCATGCACTAGCTGGAAGGGTCGATTACTAACCCCGGCCCCTATCATACCACCCTTACCCCTCAACACCATACCGCACCATTTTGAACACCACACCGCAACGCGCAACCGCGTCGCACCCCCTTAGGACCAGAGGCGCGGTTGAAGTGCTCGGGGCGCACCACCCTGCCCGCCCACGTCATGGACTTAGGTGGTCGACCGGTCATGATGGTGGTCATAGCTGCTAGCCTGAAATTATAGGTAAAAGATAAGGTGTAACACTTTAGTAAACAAGAATTGGTTTGGCTTTGTGGGTTTAGCTTTGTTTGTTATATTAAAGGTCTTGGGTTTTATCTTTTCTGGTGGCATTCTTAACCTATTTTATACAATCATTGTCTTGGTTCTCAGAGACAATACAGAAGCAAACTGGTTATATACTAGATGTTGCGCTTTAAATACATAAGTATTGGTGTGGCTTGGTGGGTTTAGCCTAGTTTGATATGTTAGAGGTTTTGGGTTTTATCCTTCCCAATTGCATCTTTAACCTATTTTATAAAAATTGTTGTCTTGGTTTTCACAAACAACACAGATGCAATACGGTTATATACTAGATGTTGCGCTTTTGTACATAATAGTTTGTGTTGCTTAGTTGTTTAAGCTTTACTTGCTATGTTTAAGGTCACGAGTTTGACTCTTGTTGGTAACATTTTTGTTTTTATTTTATACAATTGTTGTCTTTTATAAAATAATGATGCGCAAAGACAACAGTTTACGCTTAAAGACAACATACCAAAGACAACGGTTAAATAAAACCGTTGTCTTAAACAAATAAAGAACGCGCAACGACAACGGTTATACAAAACCGTTGTCGTTGTAGTGTTGTGTATTCAAGTGCTATTAAAGACAACACACAAATGACAACGGTTAAATCAAACCGTTGTCTTTTAAAAAATAAAAATGCGCAAAGACAACGGTTTTAAAAAATCGTTGTCTTTGTAGTGTTGTTTATTCAAGTACACTTAAAGACAACATATCAAAGACAACGGTTAAATAAAACCGTTGTCTTAAAAAAGAAAAGCGCACATAGACAACGGTTTTTGGAAACCGTTGTCGTTGAAGTGTTGTCTTTTATCAAGTTGCACAAAGACAACACACTTATAACAACGGTTAAGTAAAAACCGTTGTCTTTGACAAAAGTGTTGCATCAAAGACAACGGTTATGGACCAAACTGTTGTCGTTTATACAAAAGACAACACTTTTGTTAAAAACTGTTGTCTTTCTAGTGTTGTCTATGTGCATTTTTCTTGTAGTGATGTCAAATGAACATATTAAAACCAAGAGCCTTTTTATCAGGAAATGAATTTCATTTCATCCTGACATGCAGCATACATCTTTGGTGTGCCTAGATTCCTCCATTTATAATCAAATATGTAACTAAAATCGGCTGAGTATAATAAAATGTGTATCACCAAAGCTTTTGATGAAATATATAGGGAGAAGCGTCAAATAGCTCCATCTATTATTCACAAGTGCTTAATTAACCCCTTGTTTTAAAATAAGATTTAAATGGCCACATTTACTTTAAAAATTATGTTCGCTTAGCATTTTCTTTAGGTTTCCATCAGATAACCCTTCTATAATGCTGGCATAGAATTTAAATAAAAATAATGTGATGACTTGTTTCATTCAAACCCAGAAAAAACTGCTACTCTCTCCCTCCTCATCCTCACCACCATCATCGCGGCTTTCGATCTGAAAATTGAAAATTGTTTGCTGCCCCCACTTGTTACTTGTGTGCCCAAGTAATCCCACAATATCTTTAGTATGAAGTTACTGAAACTTTCTATGATTGTATGATATTTATATGTCTATTACCATGCTTTTGTTGTAGAGCTTACTAGCATTCCTCTGGAAACTCTTCGCCGCCTACTTCCTAAACATGCTCGAAGGTAGAATTGATTCATAGCCTTGCACTTCTAGTCACAATTTGAAATTTCATTTCTCCTGTTTGCTTCAATTGCCTCGGTTGGACGTACACTAATTTTAAAATGTCATATAATCTACGAGGTGTTTGAAACCAAATTTAATTTGCCAGCAAACTTTGAACTAGACAGCCAATGAACGCATCTATTATGCTCATTATGGATGTGCAGAATGTCGATATTGCTATCACTCACCAACCTTTCACGAGCACACAAGGGAGAGCCTAAATGGTAGTGCAAAGCCAAGAGAAGCTGCTGATTTTGTTTTCAGATCGGCAGCCGCGATGATGGTGGTAAGGATGAGGAGAGAGAGAGAGAGTAGCGGTTTTCTCTGGGTTTGACTGAGTCAACAATGAAACAAGTCATCAAATTATTTTTATTTAAATTCCATGTCAACATTATGGAAGGGCTACATGATGGGAACCTGGAGAAAATGCTAAGCTAACACAATTTTAAAAGTAACTGTGACCAATTAGATCTTATTTTAAAACAAAGAGTTAATTGAGCACTTGCGAATAATAGATGAGGCTATTTGACACTTCTGTCAAATATATATCATTAGGAGGTTGCTTTCCATCACATTCAAATTAGATGCTACAGACTTTGAATTAATCAAAAGGATACAGAATATGAGATATAAAGTATAGGATACGAGAGTGTAGGAAGCGAAATGTAATGTCAGATTGTAATAATGTTTTAGCTTAGTAGTTTATTTTCGTCACACATATGAGATTATAGGGGACAGGATAGGTAGCATGTCAAATATCCACAAATTTTATAAAGTAAGAGTTATAGCAACCATATAATATCATGACATTACAATCAATTTGTTTAGATTGTTGAAGTGGTACACCATTAACAGGGCGTTTGGTTCACTGTAATTTAGTTATAGTTGAATTGCAATTTAGTGGATGCCTCAATTACATTGTTTGGTTGGAGGGAATTGCAATTCTGGGGTACCCCATGAATTGCAATTCAATGAATTTGAGAAAGGAAAAACATATGAAATAACATTACTACCCTAGGTTGTTATTATTATTATTATTATTATTACGCAAGGGTATTTTAGTCTCTATATCACTTATTTCCTTCTCCATTCAAATAATTCTATTTCTCCCTATCAAACAACGTAATTTGAATTCATACTTTATTCCACCTTATTCTTTTCCCACTGAATTACAATTCCTTTCCCACCTAATTCCTTCCTTCCAACCAGACGCCCCATAAATTCCTATTTCTCTTAATTAATCGTACTCTTCTAACACAGCTAAACTAAATTGAAAAATTCTAGTCTCCTTGTGACAATCCTAGTCAAGTTAGTAAGGTTATTGATTTGGTAATCACAAAATTACATGTTTGATTCCCAACGCCATGTTGCTCTTCTTCTTTCTTTTTTATTAGGTGACAAAGAAAACACGCAACTACTGCCTGAAGTTATGCATTTTTACTGCAAATCACATAGAAGAGATAAATCATATTAGAATAACTATGTACGATGAGCTTGACCTAAAAAGTGTTGACAAAAACTAAACCCGTGAAGTTGATGTTTAGCAAATTGAACTTTGTCGTTAACAAATACTAAAGTAATAGCAAAGTGTAGATAAGCTGAGCATCCAAGTGAGAATCCGATTAATTTGAGTCAAGCTAAGCTGTATGCCCGCTATCTAGGGAACGCGGAATAATCCATTATATGATGTGATGTAAACCTACTTTAATTTGATAGATTTATATTGACGTAATTATATTATATGGCAATGGATATATTAGTATTGAACTTGACTTTGAAATTTTGGTATCAAACTTAGACAATTTTGTTTTGTAATATAACAATCTTTCTAGTTTTTTTTTTTTTTTTTTAATCATACTCGGAGGGGGATTTCGGTAGAGCCAAATTAATTGGTCTCCCTAACTCTATGGTAGCTAACAGCACACACAAGATTATTAATGTAGACCTCCTCATTCTCCAGTGGGCAAGTGCTTAGGACCGCCCAATCAGTTTGTTGATGGATACCCATTGTAAAAAGAACGTTAGCCCGCAACTCTATTCTGTTCACGGTAAATAACACAAATGGAAATCTTCCATCATTTGTCAAGCCACTTACCAGCTTCCCGGAAATATTATTGAATAGGTCTTCGAAGCTTGGTTCTATCCTGGATCCAACGGATGACGTTTCTAGCATCGGACTGAATTTTAACATCTCGAAAGTTCTTCTTCCAAGCCCACTCCATGCCCTTGACGATTGCTCTAGCTTCAATCATAGGTGCATCGATATCGCCATACTCTAATATACACATAAAGCCTTCCAGCCACTCACCTTTCTCATTTCTAAGGACACTTCCGTTTCCCGCCGATTTCGTGGTTGTCTTAACACTTCCATCCACATTGATAGTATAGCGCCATAGCGGTGGTTAATTTCTTTAGTTTTAGCATAACCCTTGAACTTAATCATTAAAATTTAAGATGGTGAAATCATAATGTAAATTTTACCAAAAATAAATGTTGATTGTATTATCCTTATTATTGGTGTTGACATTGAGGTGTTTCAAATATTCTCACTGAATCAGATATTGTCATGGTAATGTCCTTATCAATATTTTTTCTATTCCATCTCACATGTTTTTGTAAAAGTTAATGTTGTCGTAAATATGTGAGACACATCCATAATTGTGTGGGGAGAATGTAAGATTTTCCCTAATAATATATATTATATATTATATATTAGAGCCTTAATTAAGTGGTGCAAGTTGACTAGGTTTATTAAGTGGTCTGGTTGGACTTAATAACTAGTAGTTGTTAGTCAACCAAACTCTGTGCCTAATATAATACTGGATTGATGGGATACAGGATGTTGGAAGTTAGCACATTCAGTTACGGTACTCAGACTGCTCAGTAGACACCAATACACCATCTAGGGTTCTGAGTCAGGTCTGAGGCAAAACATGGCTAACGGTCTACCGTTAAGAGGCAACACAACAGTAACATCAACTATGGCTGGAGATCAACACGGCTATGCTTCTGCTATCATACGAGGTCAAGTTTCTCGTATACTGTGGTTCAGTATAGTTAGATTATTATGTATCTAACAGATTTGACACCCTTGAGATAAAAATGTGTACATTCAAAGCTCTAGACAAAAATATGTAAAGTACTAATGCCATTACCTTCTTTTTAGAAGTCTAGAAATGGAAATGATTAAATAAAATTTTAAAATTTTGAAGTTAAAATGAAAATATAAAACTTGTGCACTGTAAGCTAAGCTTTCTTGTTGATTCTTATAAACTACTTGTATCTATTAATTACTAACTTTTGACATTAAATATATTGAACAGATATTACATTGTAATAGAGTCGATAGACGATAGTACTCAAAACAAAAAATTAAAAAAAAAAACAAAAAAAAAAAAAAGAAAACAAAAAAAAAAAAAACAAAAACAAAAACAAAAAAAACTTTTGCCATTAAACAGTTAAATTAATTAAAAAAGTTAGTCAAGAACCTTATAGTCCATTGACACCAAATTACTTTACTATATTCAGGGGCGGAGCCAGGATTTATGGGTGCGGGGGGCCAATCACAAAAGAGAGGATCCAGCCGTCGCTGCTCGTAGCCTGAGTTCACCGCAATTGACATCATCAACTGAGAAAACAAAAGAGAGAATTTAGCTACCATTTAATTACAACATCTAAACTTTTTGATGCGGTGAGGATTGATGAATCCATCTCCAATAAAGAATAGTTCATTTAAAATATCTAAAGATTTAAAGAATAAAAAAGAAATGAAAAATTACCTATAGACTTCAGCTTTGAAATTGAATAGAAATTACATGTGTATCTGCTGTCTGCCTGTTTGGTTTGGATAGTTTGAATACAAAACATACTCTAGAAGTAAATTATTGTGTGGACCATGGTCCACACAATGTTATGTGGACCATAACAAAAAGTACATTTTTAATATACTAAATGTACATTATTTTTGTACTGAATTTACATTATTTTACACTATACAAAATATGGTCCACACAATAATAATTGTACTCTAGAAATTTTTTTGGATGGAGAAAATATTTTGGTGAGAGAAGTCACAAAATAATTATTATATATTAATATATATATTTTTTGGAGGCCAAGGCCCCTGGTTGCTCTATACTAATAAAAAAAGAATAAAATTTTGGAGGGGGGGGAGGGGGGGGGGGGGGGCCAAGGCCTCCTGGAGCACACATGTGGCTCCGCCATTAACTATATTGTAACAGAGTCAGTAGTATTAAAAAAAAAAATCAAAAAGTTAAAAATCTACGTCCAAAAGTTGTTTAGCAAACAAGCACACGCCTCAGCTAAGGGTGCTTAACTTATATTTGTGATTTGAGGCAGAGTACATGAAACCATGCATGGTTGTGAACTTTAGGAAGTAATAAAATATTCTTTTTTATTTTAAAAATTGTTGATGATACGTTGGAAATAATAATAATAATAATAATAATAATAATAATAATAATAATAATAATAATAATAATAATAATAATGTAGATATTAGAATTATTCAGTAGAATATCAATTCATGTAGTTTTAACCTCATAATATTATTATTATTATTATTATTATTATTATTAGAATTGAAGCATGTGCTCCATCTCAACTAAAAATATAGTTGGATTGCACATTAATGGTTATATACTGTGGTGGGTTCCAAGCAACACGTGGACTGGTAAACCGTAATCGCTTATGAGTGGCACTGGCTCTGATACCAAATTGAAGCATGTGCTCCATCTCAACTAAAAGTCTAAGCTGATAGTTGGATTGCACATTAATGGTTATATACTCACAATTATTATTACTATTATTACTGTTATTACTATTATTACCACTATTACCACTATTACCACTATTACTACTATTACTACTACTATTACTACTAGTAATTCACCCGCGCGATGCACGGAAATAAATTATGTTATTATAAATATAAATAAAAATAGAAAAACTAAAATATTTTAAATTATTTAATATAATAATATTTTTGAGCTTCCATTGGTCAAGTATTTATTATTTTTATAGAATACAAAATTACAATTAAAATTAAAATTAATATTAAAATTATAATTTTGTATGGTTAATATAATCTCTAATTATGTGCATATTCAAATAAACTTATAGAGAGAATTTACATAATTACATTAATTTATTCTTAATTGTATTTCATCTATATTATAATTTTCACCATACGAATAATAACTAAGATAATTAAATTTGAAAAGCAAATTTCAAATTTTGTATGTGTAAATTTAAACTCTAATTGAACACATTTGTTATATGATTATATAATATATAGCTATTTTATTTTTCAAAAGTATATTTTTTATATGATTATATAATATATAGCTATTTTATTTTTTAAATGTTTTTTTTTTTTTTTTTTTTTTTTTTTTTTTTAATAAAGGATGTTGTGGCATTAATTGTAACATTAATTATTTTCCAAACCATATAACTTTATTATATAAAGGATTATTATTATTATTATTATTATTATTATTATTATTATTATTATTATTATTATTATTATTATTATTATTATTATTATTATTCATTTGGGGTAAGAAACATAGAATTTCTCAAAGTTACCCCAAAGATTTTATATCACATAGCTAAATGCTAATAAAGTCTCATCACTCCCCGACAATAAAGTTTGACGTTTGGTATAAATGGCATTCATAATAAACATTAATTATATTAGATTTAATTTTAAAAATACAATAATTTTAAATTGAAAAAAATTAAAATATAAAAATTAAATAGAACAAAATAATACAATCATATTTATAATGTATGTACTTATCAGTTATCACACAACAAGAATCCAATGTTTCTGAAAACGAATTACGTGATTGTTTAAGACTTCTAGAATAAAAACAAATTTTGTTTTTGACTTTCCTTATGCTGTCCCGGGTAAGAAAAATTATAATACATACTAGTTTTTTAGGCGCATTGCGTGATTGGGATAATGCCCAATGCTTTTTTTTTTTTTTTTTTTTAAAATAAGTACTTTAAAATATATTAAGGCAAGATTATATTGAAATCGTTCATGCATAGATAATTAAAGGTTGAATTTGCATATTTAAATAGGTAATTCTTCTCCCAAAGGTTGAATCCCCAACCCCAAGGGCCCCCCACACTCCGACCCGACAGAGCATTGTGGGAAGTTGTAAATCACGGTGACTCAATGGTTCAGCAGACAGGGCCAAATGCTGATACGCACAAGGAATCTGCCCACTTTGGACACATAATTCCCGCATTGCCGTCGCCGAGGTTCAAACCTTGGTCTCTTCTCCCAAATACTACCCACTAAACCATTGAGCTAAGCCCGTGCGGGTTAAATAGGTAATTCTAAGTTTACAAATGCAAGATAATATAGTCAATATTGATTATAATTGTCAATAAAATAATTGTATAGGTATGGTTGAAACTAAATAGGGACATAAGGGAGAACAAATAAAAATTAGGGCATAAAATATTAAATATATACTAATATTGTTTGAGGAGATTCCGACATTAGGATTTGTGGTTAAGTTCTATTAAGACTTTAATATTAGAATTAGATTAATGGTGTAGTTATAATTCTATATTAGACTTTAATATTAGAATTAGACTAACGGTGAATTAACGGAAAAGTTAAATGGATAATCATATAATTAAGGATAAATTAGAAAATCTTAAAAGAAAAAAATTAAAACCTGAACAATATGAACCAATCATTTGATTTAATAATTTGGCGGTCATTTTTTCTACCCAATGTTAATAATTAAATAAATTCGCTAGTCAAATCCGCAAGTATAATCCGCTAACGCTAACCGCTAACTGCTGATTGTCAAACAAGGACATTGCGAGGTAGTTCTCACTTCAATTTGTTGTGTGATTTGAATACTCTCTTTGTCACAAAATCTCTCAAGTAGTTAATATGGTTGGCTTTATTAATTATATTTTTTAAATTTTTTCATGGTATTAATAAAATACTTGGTAAATAAGTACATAGCATTATTTTATGTTATAACTTTGATATTTAATTAGAAAAATAGTGCACAAAAAAGATAATAGATAATGTAGTGAATATAATCAATTGATGAATTTGAATGTAAAAATTTTTACATTTGAGAAAAATAAAGACAATATAACTAATGAAAATATTTCTTTTAATTAATTTATTAATAATTAATAATTTTTTTTCACTGAATAAAGACATTGTAAGGACAATGTAGCGAATATAATCAATTAATAAATTTGAATATAAAGAATTTTTATATTGAAAAAAAATAAAGACAATATAACTAATAAAATTATTTATCTTATTTAATTTATTGATAATGAATAATTTTTTTTTTCCGAATAAAGACATTGTGGACACATAATTCTAAATTAAAGAAATGCATATGTATTATTTTTTGTTGTAACTACTAAATTATTATTTCTATAATTTAATAAGAGTAAAATAGAGTACTAATTATGCCAACTTTAATTGTGATGCGATTCGAACCTAAGACTTTTTTTTATTGAAATCAATAAGTTAACGGTGAACTAACAGCAATTCTCACTTCAATTTGTTGTGTGATTTGAATACTCTATTTGTCACAAAATCTCTCAAGTAGTTAATATGGTTGGCTTTATTAATTATATTTTTTTTAATATTTTCATGGTATTAATAAAATACTTGATAAATAAATACATAACATTATTTTATGTTATAACTTTGATATTTAATTAGAAAAATAGTGCACAAAAAAGATAATAGATAATGTAGTGAATATAATCAATTGATGAATTTGAATGTAAAAATTTTTACATTTGAGAAAAATAAAGACAATATAACTAATGAAAATATTTCTTTTAATTAATTTATTGATAATTAATAATTTTTTTTCACTTAATAAAGACATTGTAAGGACAATGTAGCGAATATAATCAATTAATAAATTTGAATATAAAGAATTTTTATATTGAAAAAAAATAAAGACAATATAACTAATAAAATTATTTATCTTATTTAATTTATTGATAATGAATAATTTTTTTTTTCGAATAAAGACATTGTAGACACATAATTCTAAATTAAAGAAATGCATATGTATTATTTTTTGTTGTAACTACTAAATTATTATTTATATAATTTAATAAGAGTAAAATAGAGTACTAATTATGCCAACTTTGATTGGGATGAGGTTTGAACCTAAGACCTTTTTTTTGTTATTGAAATCAATGAGTAAGTTAACGGTGAACTAACGGTAATTCTTAAAATTTTAACGGAATTAGTAACGGTGTGTGGGTATTTTAGGAAATTTTAGTGTAAAATTCAAATCTGATCAATCTTTTAATCAATCTGAGCCATTCATTTGATTAAAATCTGTGACCGCCATTTTTTCTACCCATTATAGGCCTAACTCTCTTGGGCTCTTATTAGTATAGTAGATAGATAAGAATTTCACAGAAATTTCCCCCTTGAAATTTGCTTCTCTCTTTTGGCAGACTCGGTCCACACTCAAATATTGAACCATGTTCCATCTTATAAAATAAATTACTAACATAAAGTGCATTTTTAATATACTAAAGATACATTTTTAATACATTAAATGTTCATTTTTTGAAGGTACATTATTTGAATACTAATTGTTTATTATTTGGTATATTCAACCGAATAATCAACGTTCAGTACTCAAATAATGTATCTTCACTATATTAAAAATGAACATTTATTCATGATCCACAATATAATTTGTCCAATTACCACGTATGCCCGCCAACCTGAATAATCATTATACTATGGACTATGATCTGTTGAGCATATAATATATAAACACAAATGTGTAATCCAACTATCAGTTTAGCATTTTAGTTAAGATGGAATACATGCTTCAATTTAGTATTAGAACCAATATCATGCTAAAGGTCATGGGTTCAAACGTGAAGATAAAAAAGATATTATGGTCCACGTGTTACGTGTTCCTTAGAGCCCATAAAAAAAAATAATTAACTCGCACATGTAAAAAGCGCGTTAAGCATATATCATATATAAATGGGTTTTAGTCAATTTGATCCACTAACCTACCTTATAAGATGGATCATTAACATAAAGTTTTATTAATATCCTAAAAATTCATTCATTGTTAGGTTAGAGTTGCCAGTTGCCGCTTAACTATTGACCCTCACATTAAATTAAGGTGTCCCATTATTTGGGTAAGAAAATGATATTACATAATGTAAGAAATATGGTTGCAAGAATTTTGCTTCTCTCCGATCCATTGCTATCTTATATAAGCAGCTAGCCTCAGCTCAGGGATGTAAACTTGTATCACATACCCGGCCAATATAATATATTACATTTCAATGAAGCCCCTACTAGTGCAGTGTGTTTTTTGGGGTTTGTTGTTTATTTTACAATGGGGTGGTCATGAATGTTGTCTGAGAGAAGAAAGAATGGCTTTACTTCAAATCAAAGCATTCTTCACTACAGGCATAGTTAACGTTGTTGTCGCACATCGTTTTCTGCCATCATGGCTTGAAAAGGGAGATAATGATTGCTGCACCTGGGAGCGAGTAACTTGCAATCCTATCACAGGTCGTGTTACGGAGCTCTCTCTAGATCATCTAAGCCAAAATTATTGTAATTCTTTCTCAGGACTTAGTCTCGATGTGTCCCTGTTTAGTCCTTTTGAGGAACTGCTAAATCTGCACTTATCTGGGAATTGCTTTAGTTGTTGCCTTCACAACCAAGGTAATAAGCTCATGTGTTCATATTCATTTAATCCTAGTGAGTTTGTTTTAATTTCCATAGTAGGGAATAGGGATAGTGTTTTGGATCTACGCATGCATGTAATTTTTTTTTTTTTTTTTTTTTTTTTTTTTTTGGTGCATGTGATCTTCAACAGGTTTTGACAAGTTGAAGAGGGTGGAGGATTTGAACCTTGCAGAAAATTATTTTGGGGACAACATCTTCAGGTCTCTTGGTGCCCTCACAACACTCACATCGTTGAACCTTAGTTGGAATTGGATTTATGGCCGTCGTGGTGGTCTACAAGGTATGCATATCTTCAACCATAATATTTTATAACGGGGAGTTTGGTAAATAGCTGTTAGCGGATTGTGTTAATAGGTTTGACTAGTTGATAGCATTAGTGGTTGTAAAAAAAAATATTTGATAAATTAGCTGTTAGCTGATTGCTGATTGCTGATTACATGCAAAATGACTTTCTCAAAAAGCTAATGAAAAAAAGCAAAATGACTTTCTCAAAAAGCTAATGAAAAAACTGATTTGAGCAGCTTTTTGAATTTTAGTATTTTGGAACAATAAGTTGTTACAAAAAGCTAATTAATCAAACACTCACATGGATTGTCTAACCAAGTCAAACAGCTAGTAGTGGTCAAATAACTGAATAAGTCAATATTGGTTGATAAGCTAACTATGACAATTTATATCATGCACCACGATGCGCACAGGCACAGAACTCGCGCATTTCATGCTGACGTCATGCTGATGTCACTCCGTTCATCCGAACAGACGAAATCTCATTATGTGTATTCAGTTAAAATTTTATGTATATTGTGTTATGAGTTTATATGTATTCATAAGAGTTTATGTGTATTATGTTAACAAACCCATTATGTGTATTCAGTTAAAAGTTTATGTGTATTGTGTTATGAGTTTATGCGTATTATGTATTATGTTAGATTATGTGTATTCTATTATGAGTTTATGTGTATTCTGCTATGAGCTTATATGCATTCGAAACAGGAGATTTTTTTTAACAACTTAACAAAACGACGTCGTTTTGGAAGGCGCGGGGCGCACAATGCTATGTGTGCCCTGGTGCACGGTATAACGATTGGCTAACTATGTTACCAAATAGGGCCATTGCTTTAATATTTTATCAAAAAGAACAAACGCTTACCATTAGGTCAAAAGCTATAGTTAATTAATTAGGAGTAGTGAATATGTAATTTTCTTTCCTTATACTTGTGTAACAGTTAACATCATGTCTCGATATAGGATGTTGAACTCCACTCTCTAAATTGATGCCTAACATCTGATCTCAAGGGTGATTCCTGTCTCCATTTTTTCCCTTTTGCTAGATCTTACTATGTTGAAGAATTTAAAGGTCCTGGACTTGAGTGCAAACTATGTGGAGAGGAGCATTCCTCCAGCTATTGGAAACTTGACTACTATGGTTGCCTTGTCATTGGCAGAAAACCATCTCATTGGAACTCTACCCAATCAAGGTAAAACTAACTCCAACGATCATATATATGGTCCCCCACCCCGTCGACCATGGCTCACCTACATGGTGAACTCTGGTCTAAAATAACACCATTTTATTTACATTAAGTGTCAATTAATATATCATATATTTAATAGCACCTGCATGGTGAACTCAGGTCTAAAACAACACCATTTTATTTACATTAAGTATCAATTAATATATCATATATTTAATAGCACATGCATGGTGAACCCTGATCTAAAACAACACCATTTTATTTACATTAAGTGTTAATTAATATATCATATATTTAATAGCATTATTTTCATGTACTATGTTCATAATATTTATTATATAGAAAAAAAAAATCACTTTTGATTCCTTGACTATTGTACATGTATCAAATTTGGTCCTTCACTATTAATATTTTCAAATTAGGTGCATGACTATATAATTTGTATCACTGATCCTTGACTATTAATATTTTCAAATTATGTGCATGACTATGTAATTTGTGTTACATTTGGTCATGCCGTCCAACTTTCCGATGAAGTTTCCGATCAACTATTACCGGAATTTCAACAAGAAAATTATTTTTTTTTTCGGCAATTGTTGGCTGAAAATACCCTTTTAATTAAAAAATATTATTTTCTTGTTGAAATTCCTACAATAGTTGGCCGAAGAATTGGAGCGGCAGAACTAAATATGATACAAATTACATAGTCATGCACCTAATTTGAAAATATTAATAGTCAAGGACCAAATGTGATACAAACTACATAGCCAGCTACCTAATTTGAAAATATTAATAATCATCAATGACCAAATTTGATACATGTACAATAATTAAGGGACCAAAAGTGAAATTTCTTCTTATTCTATATGTTCATAAACCTAAACCTTAATATACATAAACACTATCCTAAATGAACATTATATGTATTTTCATTCACTCTATTGTAGGTTTATAATATTCCTTTGATATGTTCATAAAATTAAATCTTAATGTACAAAAAAAAACATTAATAACAATTATCATGTACTCTGTTCATAATATTTCTTCTATATGTCCATAAACATAAACCTTATTAATGTACATAAACACTAAACAAAATGTATATCATATGTATTTTCATTCACTCTATAACAGGTTCATAATGTTTCTTTTGTGCATGTGTTCATAAAAACAAAGCTTAATGTACATAAACATTACACAGTCAAAATACCTATGAGATCCCTAAACTATAGTGTTTTGTTCAATTTAGTCCTTATACATTTATTTTGTTCAATTTAGTCATTGTACTTTACAAAGTGGTACAATTAAGCACGACAATAGTTAATGGTGTTAATATTTTCGTTAACTTAGTTTATGTGACGTTGACGTCATTACTGTCATATCATGATATTTATATTCCAACTCATATATTACTTTATAAATATTTAAAATTAATTATTTTTACCACCAATATATTAAATTTTTTTGAATGCACCAATATATTAAATTAATATGTCCAAAATAAATAATTACAACCATACTTCCAATGAGATTTGAACACTTGATGTCAACATGCTTGTAATTATTTATTTTGGACATATTAATGTAAAATATTGCCATATTGGTGGTAAAAAATAATTAATTTAAAATATTTATAAAATAATATATGAGTTGGAATATAAATATCATGATGTGGCAGCGATGACATCAGCACCACGTAAGCTAAGTTAATAGTATTATTAGAGTTAATTCCCTAAATGGTCATCTGACTATGACATTTTCTCAAATTGGTTCCTTGCTTTTAATTGCACCCAAAGTGGTCCTCTGACTATTGAATTTAAAGCCAAAATGGTCTTCTGTTAGTTTTGGTGTAAAGTGGGTGTTAAAATGAGGGGTAAAACTGATAATTTAGGATTTTCACTATAGTTAAAGGACTACTTTGGGTGTAATTAAAAGTCAAAGGACCAATTTGAGAAAAGGCCATAGTCGGATGACCATTTTAAGAATTTTCTCTTTATAGTTCAAACATGATTTGTACTCATTTTGATTAAAAGGGGTTGATCTTGTACTTATTTTCATTTTCTAAATAAACAATCTTTTTACTTTAATTGTTAGCTAGAAAAAAAAATATATTTTTTAAATAACTTAGGATAATAATTTTGATTATTAGCCTAGTACTTATATATAGTTGTGCAGACTAACATTAACTTTGGATTAACTATTTATTATTTAGGAATGCTTGACATTATGTATTTGGATTTTGATTTTCTATGATCATAAATAGGCATACATATAATGACAAAACTATTGTGAAAAATTACAATCAAATGGACAACATAAATAAATCATTGCTTATTAAAAAAAAAAAGAAGAAAAAAGACAACAGTTAAATACAAACGGATAAGAAAGATAATAAAAAAAATCATTGTATATTACAAAAATACAATATTGATTTATAGGGGCAGAACAAAAAATGTTAGTCAGTGGAGGCGAAAAATAAATAATAATAAAAAATTCAAAACGTGATAAAAGAATATTTATAATAAAATATGAAATGGTTTGAATAAATTGTATATCATCGCTATTAATATTATATTCATAAATACTTTTTTAATTTAATTAGATCAGCTCTAAGTATTTTATATTAATTTAAATACGATAATACACAATTGAAACTTTTAGATTATATTAACTAGATAGTTCATAAAAATGAAATTTTCTTTTAAAATATTAACTAGATAGTTCAAATTGGTCATTTGACTTTTAATTGCAACCAAAATAGTCACCTGACTATAGTAAAACACTGAATTACCAGTTTTATCCATCGTTTAAACACCCACTTAACACCAAAACTAAAAGAGGACCTTTTCGGCTTAAAGTTCAATAGTCAGAGGACCACTTTGGGTGCAATTAAAAGTCAAGGAACCAATTTGAGAAAAAGTCATAGTCGGAGGACCATTTTGGGAATTAACTCGTATTATTAGCAATGTTAACTATTGTCCTTAATTGCACAACTTTTTATAGTACATGAACTAAATTGAATTAAATAAAGGTACAAGGATTAAATTGAATAAAACGCTATAGTACTGGAACCTCAAAAGTACTTTGACCACATTACACTAAAATAATAACTTTATGTACATTTAGGGTTGGGGTTCAGCCTTTTGGAAGAATAACTTTATGTACATATAGATTTATTCTTTTAAAAAAATAAAAATATTTAAATATGGATGTCATTTAAAAGATCTCAATTAGAGTTTTTAAATAATATCTATTTTTTATACATTAATTTTATTTGTAAAAAAAAAAAGAGAAAAATAAATTTAAGTTTAAAAAAACAGTATGAGAAAATAGCTTTGTGTTGAGTACATATATAGCAACATGTACACTCCCACCCTGGTTGCGGATATAACTATTGCACGTGTCCCTCCTTAAATATAATCTTAGAAAAATTGTAAAAAATGCCCCTCTATAATATGTCAATTATCAATGTTACCCATGAATTATGAGTGGCGTAAATGTTGTCCCTCAATTATTAAAACAATGCACATATAGTCCCTCTCGTAACGGACATGTGGTTCCCCGTTAGTGTACGACACTGTTAAGTCGGAGTAAATATGTAATTTAGTTGTTTTTTCCCTCCCTCGATTCGAAGTACCAGCGATGGACAGCGGTGGCCGGTGGGTAACCACAGGTCCGTTACGGGAGGGGCTATATATGCACCATTTTGATAATTGAGGGGCAACATTTACACCACTCATAATTCAGGGGTGACATTGATAATTGGCATATTATAGAGGGGTATTTTTTACAATTTTCCCTATAATCTTAGGCTATAAGCTTCAATTAAGTATGTATATTTATTATGCAGTTGACTTCAATTTGCAGAATTTTGTAAGCTAAAAAATCTGGAGGAGTTGGATCTTAGTCATAATTATGGCTTAGAAGGAGTTCTTCCACCATGCTTCACTAACTTGACCTCCCTCAGACTTGTAGACCTTTCTACAAACAAATTCAAGGGAGAGATTTCCTTTATTTTTCCTAATCTCAAATACCTTGAATACATCAGACTTGGCGATAATCACTTTAAGGGTAAATTCTCTTTTAGCTTGTTAGCCAATCACTCAAAAGTCAAACTAGTTGAAATACTCAACAATGACAACTTAGAGGTGGAAACTGAAGATTCAAATTGGGTGCCCGAGTTTCAGTTGGAAGTCTTGGTATTGTCACGTTGTAACCTTAACAAGCAGAGTCTCAAGGTTCCAACTTTTCTTGCATATCAAAGCCGGCTAAAACTACTTGATCTCTCCCACAACAATTTGAGAGGAGGCTTCCCTGATTGTGTAATTAAGAATAATTCACAACTCGAGGTTTTGAAACTAAGTAACAACTCTCTTGAGGGGCAATTGCATTTGCAACATCTTAATACAAGTATTTTGTGGATGGATGTATCTGAAAATCAACTTAGGGGAAGACTTGAAGAGAATCTAGGAAGGAAGCTTCCATATATGACTACCCTAAATTTGTCCATGAACCACTTTGTAGGATTTGTTCCATCTTCCTTTTGCAACATGAGTGGATTAGTTCAGCTCGACTTGTCCAACAACTTCTTCGATGGAGAGATCGCCAAGGAAATGGTTTCAGGATGCCTCAATAGTTTACGTGTATTGATTTTATCTGGTAACAGATTTCATGGGCAAATATTCTCGACCGACTTTAACATGACCACATTGAGTGTCTTGCACTTGGAGGATAACCAATTTTCAGGAACAATCACCAATGCAATCAGTACAAGTTACTTGGAGTTGTTGGATGCAAGTAACAATCACTTTTCAGGTGAAGTACATTGGATAAGTAACATGACTCATCTTATCACCCTCCTCATTCAAAATAACTCTCTCACGGGTCGGTTTCCATGCAAAATTCCTGCATTAAACCATCTTGATGTCTCTCATAACTCCCTTTCAGGAGCATTGCTCCCTTGTAAATATGAAATTAATCATTTACTCCTCCACTCCAACAAATTCACTGGACCAATACCTGAAACTCTTTTGCATTGGCCGTTACTGACATTGAATATTAGAGATAACAATTTATCTGGCAATATTCCATCTGTAACTCGTGCAGAGAGTTTGAGGGTTCTTCTATTAGGTGGCAATCAGTTGAATGGATCTTTCCCAAACCAGTTGTGTAGTCTACAGAAGATAAGTTTGCTTGACCTTTCACATAACAATTTCTTTGGTGAAATACCTCAATGCATCAGCAATATTACCTTTGGAAAAACCAGGTATGCCGATTTTAACCATGATGATGTTTCTGTATTCATTGGTAGCAAAGTTGTCACATTATTTGGGAACTTCTTGGTTAAACAGTACGAGATAGTCCCAAGATTAGTTGAATACTATGAAAAGGTGACAATAGACTTTGTTGTGAAAAAAAGGTCCAACTCCTACAAAGGTGACATCCTCAACTGCATGTCTGGATTGGATTTGTCATGTAACAGCTTTACTGGTGAAATCCCACATGAATTAGGAGAACTTGGGTTGATTCATACATTGAATTTGTCTCGTAACCAAATTAAAGGTCCTATTCCCGCTTCATTATCAGGATTGAGACAGTTAGAGAGTTTAGATCTTTCTTACAACAATCTAACTGGCAAAATTCCTCCAGAATTGATTGATCTTAATTTTCTAGCTTTTTTCTCTGTGGCATACAACAACTTATCTGGCAGAGTTCCTGATATGAAAGGACAATTTGGGACATTTGACGAAAGCAGCTATGAAGGGAATCTATATCTTTGTGGTGAACTGCTAGCTAATAAGTGCAACAATATAATTGAGCCAATCCCTCCAACACCACCCTCAGAATTAACAAGTGAAGCAAAGTGGTACGAAATTGACATGTTGATTTTTTGGGTTGCTTTTATTGTTGCTTTTATCATTTTCTTCTTAGGAGTCGTAATTTCACTATATGTTAATCCTTATTGGAGTAGAAGATTGTGGAACTTTGTGGATGATTGCTATTATGCATGCTATTTTAAGTTTTGTATGTAATACTTTATATATATTTTAGTCATTTAACTTGAAACTTGAAACTTGAATACATGGTGCCATTAATAAGAATGCATGCTCTATTCAGCTTTTTCAATAATTATATAAATTGTATCTCCCGTGTCACCTAGCTAATTTGTCAAGTTATTTCTCAATTCTTCATCAACGTAACGATGTGGGAAATGGTGGCTATCTCATTTCTAATTACCTAGCTTATCCCACTCTAATAAATACCAATTTTGGTCCTACGAGTATTAGCAAAATGACAATTTTGGTTTATATGTTTAATTCCTACCAATTTTCATCCATCACTGTTGTTTTAGTATCAATTTTCATTCACAATCATTGTTTTAGGTCAAAATTCATCACGTCGGTTACCTCTTCGTTTAAGACATGCCGAAATATGAAATTATTAAAGGTGTTGTTGGTTTTACGGCTTTTGGTTGCCGGTCGGCGGGCCAACACTACCGTAAAATACTATAAACGAGAGTTTATGATGGAAAGAAAGAGAATAATGCGATATTATTTCTCTAGGGCTTCGGCCACTTGAATGCCAAAAGAAGCCGAATAAAGCGATCGATTTCCAACCCTTACACTGTGATCCCTGGGGATACTTATACAAGAATACAGAATCCGTACAAGGAAAGTAGGGTTGACATAGAGCCAAAACCAACAAGGAAAGTAGGGCTGACGCATGAGGGTGAATCAGCTATGGAAACTGACCACTATTGTGCCCTAATTGCCTAAAATAATAAAGGAATCAGCTATGGAAACTGACCACTAGGGCTTCGGCCGCTTGATTGTGGCGGTGACACCTCTTTTGGGATTGGATTCTAAGTTATTAATCATATCTTTTCCTTGTTTAGTTACTTTTTTGAAGTTAAGTGTTGTGATTTAGATTTAAGAAAAGTGGGGTGTTACAATATACTTGCTAAAAAGAGAAAATATGGGGAACATGAGATGATTGCAATGGCACAAGAGTATAAGGCTTTGACACTAGGAGTTGGGGGGAGGGTGACTAAATATAAAGATCCGGGGAAGTTCACAATTCCTTGTATTGTTGGAGGTCGTCCTATAAAAGGATCTCTTTGTGATCTTGGAGCTAGTGCGTGACAACCCAAAATTCTATTTTATAAATTCGGTTTTAAGAAATTCCAAAATAGCCATTTTTCACATTATAAAAATTTTTGCGATGAAATCGGTGTTTGAATAAATTATTTTGAACCACTTTTAAATTAATTCAACACCGGGACTTATTTTGAATCTAAAATCCTAAATTCTCGGGTACATTGCATACCTAGTTTTTGATCCGAAAGTCAATCTGAGTGAAACCGGGAGAAATCTGAGAAACCTAAACTAAGTGGTTGTCTAGAAAGTATTTTTGGAAAAATGTATTTTTGACCCCAAACTATTTAAAATCTCATTCCTAGACTATGGTCCATGTTGTAAGATAGACCACAAGCTTGCCTGATATTTTGTAGAACTCAACCAAATTACTATTTTGCCATCAACCAATCATTGGTGATCTACCTAGAGTTTTGCACCCATATAAATAGAACCATCTCATCTTGTTTCTCCTGATCCTCTTCATTTGCCTCTCCATTTTCTGAGCTCTGTAGAAGAAAGAAAGCAAAGGCAGTAAGATTTCATCTCATCCCTTCATCTCTCTTTCCTTAAGATTTCCATCCTAGCTTTCAATCTCTGAGATCTTTTCTTAGGCTTTGTGTGTTGTTTGTATTGGTTTGAGGTGTTTAAGAGGTGAAAGAAGTGGTGTTTGAGTAGAGTGGAGGCTGAGATCCACACAAGAAAAAGAAAAAGAAGAGGAAACAACAAAGGTATAACCCCATGGATTCCCAATATCTTTTTGATTCTGTGAAGTCACTGCTATGTAGTTAGAAATGAGTAGAAATGCCAGAACATTGTGTGTTTGAGCTATTAGATGACTTGCTGATGTTGTATAATGTGTTGATGATGTTTTGGAAGTGGAAAATTGTCTGAAAATTCTTTACAGGTGAAGAAGAAGCCTCTGGTGCACAACACAGTGTGCACTAGATAAAAGTCACGGGCATAGCCAATGGCCCACGAGGGGAGCCGCTGGCTAGAGCCGTGACGGGACGGCCCTAGGGCACGGCCCGAGGCCGCCGGGCGGTCCCAGGAAGCGGGGCTCCTCTAGTCCCGCCGCAAGCTCCGTTGGTTTTTATCTGTGCAGTGGCCGGGCCCTTGTGGCTAAGCTACGTGTCGTTTCAGACCGGGTGTCACGGGCCCTTGTGGCTCGGTACCTTGGGGCCGTCATGACGCACGTTTGGACTTTGATTTCGTTGAGTTTGGATTAGAAATGAGCATTTTGTGATAGATTTTGTGAAGAAATTGTGTTACAATAATGTTATTTGAGAAGCATCAGACTTGGCTTTACCTATGTGAACTATAAGATGTTATTTGATTGTTAAATTGAGAAGCATGATCACTAATTGTTTAGGTTTTGTTAGAAGAGCATGCCTAAAGTGTATCTTATGATTCATGGAGATTATAGTCAGGTTTCAATTGATGAAGTGTACAGAGCATGTTGTTTTGATTTCCAAGCATGATTAAGTGTTCTTTGAGAAATTCACAGTAATGTAGAATTGAAGTATGTTGTACAGTAAATTGCATTTCAAGCATGTCATGTTTCAAAAATGCATAAGTGGCCAACGTGAGCCTAAGTATTATTTTCCAAAACTCATGAGCATATGGAAAGTCATTGAGAATTTGTTGAGAAGTGACATGCATAAGTGTGCTTAAGTAGAAGAGTTGCATGAGATATATATGCAATCTATATAAGTGAGGATTTGGAGGACCCGTTGGGACTATGTCCTTTCGGAGTTAAAGAGAAAGTAACAGACATTGCGATCCGGCATATTTATCATGTAACGCGCTGTATTCCGACGTTACGAGGTTGGAGATTGCCCGCCAGGCTTGGAATCCTAGTTAGGGGGGGGGGGGGGGGTGCACACTAAAAGTACGATACCTGATTCCACAGAGAAAGCAAGCAAGAAAGAAAGATAAAGAACCAAGAGAGTGGTTCTGTGGGCGAGTTGAGTATGTGGCCGGCTAGATTGCCGAGCCGGTTAGGTCCATTCACGACTCGTGAAGACCTACCTCCCCACGAGTTAGAGGTTCTGTAGCTACGGATGTGGCGGATGCACGAAATTTCACCGCAAGCTAGGGCTTCGCTGCGGCGGTGTACCTGCCTCGCACAAGAAGAGAAACGAGAAGTATGAGAAATTTTGAGCAAGAAAGAAATCGAGTCAAGAAACTCAAGAGAAAGAAAGTGAGTCATTGCGACTCTTAGAAAGAAAGAGCAAGCGAGTCCTTGTGGCTCAAAGAAACCTCCACAGAAAAGTATTCTATTTACAAACGAGTGGAGGGGCTTCTCAAGCCCCGTCACAAAGCCCCGCCAGGCCAAATCAGTGTAGTGGCCGGGCCCTTGTGGCTCAGCTACGTGTCGTTTCGGTCCGGGTGTCACGGGCCCTTGTGGCTTGATACCTTGGGGCCGTCATGACGCACGTTTGGGCTTTGATTTTGTTGATTTTGGTTAAGATTTGAGCCCCTTGTGCTAGTTTTTGGTAAATGAAATTGTTGCAGAGGTTGTTTGAAGCTTGTTACATTCAGTAGAAATAAGAAGTATAAGACTTTAATCATCTATATGTTGAGCATGCTATTATTTGATTGTTAAATAGAGAAGCATGAGCTTGTTTGTTAAATTTAGCTAAAGAAACATGATTAAAGTGTCGCCTATGATTTATTGAGATTATTGTCAAGTTCTTGAATAATGAAGTTTACAGAGTATGAACTCCTTGAATGTTATATTACAGTGATAGAGCTTAAATTGAGTATTTTGAGTTCCTAGTGCATGTTAAATACTTGCTAAGTGTTTGTTGTGAAGATTTGTCAAGTTATGATTTACAAGCATGATTTATCGAGTTATTGATAATTTACAGTAAATAGAAATTGAAGCATGTTTCACAGTAAATTGCATTTTGAGCATATCATGTTTTAAAAGTGCATAAGTGGCCAACGTGAGCCTAAGTATTATCTTCCAAAACTCATGCGTATGTGGAAAGTCTTTATCTTGTTGCATTGAGAATTTGTTGAGAAGTGACATGTTTAAGTTTGGTGCATGAGAGTTATATATATATACTATCTATCTATATATGTGAGGTTTTGGAGGACCCCGTTTGGACTATGTCCTCTCGGATGATTATTATGGACATTGCGGTCCCAGTATATGTAACGCGGCGTATTCCCACGTTACGAGGTTGGAAACTGCCCGCCAGGCTTGGAATCCTGGTTAGGGGGTGTGCACACTAAAGTAGGATACCTGATTCCACAGAGAAAGCAAGAAAGAAAGAAAGATATAGAACCAAGAGAGTGGTTCTGTGGGCGAGTTGAGTATGTGGCCGGCTAGATTGCCGAGCCGGTTAGGTCCATTCACGATTCGTGAAGACCTACCTCCCCACGAGTAAGAGGTTCCGTAGTTACGGAGGTGGCGGATGCACGAGATTGCACTGTACGCTAGGGCTTCGCTGCGGCGGAGTACCTGCCTCGCACAAGAAGAGAAATGAGAAGTATGAGAAAGTTTGAGCAAGAAAGATATCGAGTCAAGAGACTCAAGAGAAAGAAAGCAAGTCATTTATGACTCAATGAGACCTCCACAAAAAGTATTCTATTTTACAAACAAGTGTATGTGTATATTTATAGTATTGCACGAGATTGCATATGAGTATATTTATAGTATTGCACGAGATTGCATTTGAGTATAGTATTGCACGAGATTGCATATGAGTATAGTATTGCACGAGATTGCATATGAGTATAGCATTGCACGAGATTGCATATGAGTATCGTATGTGCACGAGATTGCATTTGAGTAGAGTATTGTATGAGATTGCATAATGATAATGATGATTCAAGATTGTTTAACGAGCATGATGGTTTAGTTACATTTTGAAGTCTTGTATATCCAATTTGCATAATGAGAACTTGAAAGCATGATGATAGTTTTCGTATTGATTTATAGTATGAAATTGCTTGTAAGCATGAGTTCGTTGTGATAATTATGTGTTGGAATCTTTATGTTGTTAAGTCATTTGTATTGAAGCATGCCTGTTGATATTATAGGTTGCAAGCATATAGAAAGTATGTGATGTGGCTATAGTTGCCTATGAGATGAGATTGTTTATGAATGTTATCAAATATTTTCCCAAAGTATATACCATAGTACTTTACAGGGTTGAGTGTGGTTATCCTTAGCTTCGTGCTAACGGGTGTTTTCCTATTTGTCTATGTGTTGTTTGTAAAACCCCTTTCAGGTGGGCCCATCGTTGAGAAGTGAACGAGTTAGACTAGTCTAGTAGTTATAGAAGTCTAAACTCTTAATGTTTTGATTATGATGTTATTTATTAGAATTTAGACTTATGTTGTTGATGACATTTGATGATGTAGACTACGGGGTGTGTTTATCCCCCTTATGCTTTATTTAAGTTTGATGGATCGTTAGTTATTTATTTATTTTCTAGTTCTACCCTTAGCCTGTGCAATCACCATGGAATGGTGATTGTGGCGGTGACACTCCCACTAGCTTTCTTAATAGGTTATTTATCCGCTACTTAGTTATGTTAATTATGGATTAGAATTGTAATTAAGATTTAGAAAAAGTGGGGTGTTACAGCTTTAGTTGCATATTGATGTATGATATTTCTAGTTTGCATGATGAGAACTTGAAAGCATGAGAATAATTTCTTATTGATTGATAGCACGAGATTGCTTGATAAGTTTATGTGTTAGCATGAGATTATTATTGAAATGTTATACAAGATTGAGATTTGCTATGTTAAGTATGCGATAGTATGAGCATGTTGTTAGGTTTGATATCGTTGAAGTATGCCTATTTGGTATTTTAGGTTGTGAGCATATAGAAAGCTTTGTGGTTTATATCAAGGTTTTGTCTAAGTGATTGAGATTGCTTGAATTGGAATTTGAGCAAAGGGTTTTCAAAGTATATACTGTAGCATTTTACAGGGTTGATGGAGTTATACTTAGCTTCGTGCTAACGGGTGTGTTCTATTTGTCTATTTGCAAAACCCCTTTCAGGTGGGCCCAGCTCTTGAGAGTGCTCGAGTTAGACTAGTGTAGTTAGTTGCCATGTAGTCTAAACTCTTCATCTATTATCGTTGTTTTGAGTTCATGGATGTAGACATCTTTCGTTTTGTTGGTGATAGACACCGGGGTATTTTTCCCCAAGTTACTTTAATGTAGTAAGTTATGAATGGTTAGTTCCTTTTGAGCCTGTGCAGTCACCGTGTATGGTGATTGTGGCGGTAACACTCCTTATTCGATGATTAGTAAATTAATGTTAATGATTAGTTGCTTCATTTAAGTTAAGTATTTAATTATAAGGTTTTAGAAATTTGGGGTGTTACAAGTTGGTATCAGAGCGGTACGAACCGCGGGAGACTTAGGAAGTTTGACCCTTAAGATTGAATATAGAGACTCTAAGTGAAAGTCCTAGGAAGAACAAGTTAAGAAAAGACCTCTAAGTTGAAGTCCTAGGAAGGACAAACTAAGAAGAGAACTTAAGTGAAATATTAAGAAGGATAAGATTAGGGAAAGAACCCTAAGTTATGGGAATTGAGGTGAAAAAGACTCTAAGTTTAATGACTAAGTATGTGAATCAGGGTAAGAAGAACTCTAAGTATCAGATAGGAACGCGGTGAGGTTGTGAGTTTCCTTGCGTTTTCTTAATTGTTTATGTGCTTTATCAATGTGTTTAAAGTGCTATTTGCTTATCTGTTGAAAGTAAAGTAGAGGAGTTAAAAGCGAGATTTGAAAGAGAAAAATCAAGAGTTTGAAAGTTGAAAGTAGAAGTGAAAGCTGAAAGTGAAGGTTAAGAAAGCTAGAAGTTAGAATGTGAAAGAAAAACCTCGTGAGGTTGCTAAAAGTAAGAAGTATACAAGTTTATACTTATGTTTGTTTGTGTGCTTTACTTGTTGTGAGCCATACCTTTAAGAAAAAGAAAAGTTAAAAGTTGAACACTAGAAGTTAAAAGTTAGAAGTTGGAAGTTAGAAGTTGGAAGTTAGAAGTTGAAAGTTGGAAGTAGAACGTTATGTGATAAGTATATGAGTTATACTTGTATCCTGGTTAAGTGCCTTTGATGTGCATAAAGAGATAGAGCAAAGTTTACAGGAGACAAACGTTAGTGATTAAGCGTAGTTCCTGTAGCATCGTAATGGCGCCAAGAAGCAAAGTTTGGATTCAGAGTATTCATGGAGTGGATCTTCCTGTTGACGGAACACATCAGATCCAAGGAAGCACGCAAAGCCAAGGCAAGAGAAAAGCTAGCAAAGACGTGAAGCAAGTAGAGAAGAAGTCAAGACTTAGCCATCACGATCAAGTCCAAGGTTTTCAAAGGAACCATGACACGGTGGACAAGAAGGATAGCCCAAGTCAAGACCTAAGTGTAGTAAGGAAGAGCAAGAATGGAGGAAGACACTACCATTGCAAGAAGTGCGGGAAGGATCACCCAAGAACCAACTGTAGTGGGAACCCAATAAGGTGCTTCAAATGTGGAAAGGTTGGGTATCGAGCCTATGAGTACTACGCAAATAAAAAAGGGAACACCTTAAGACAATGACCTAGCGAGAGTGGACGTCAGCTGAAGAAAATATCTTTTGGTGACCAGTTTGGAAACAAGAATGACAAGGGTGGGAAAAGGGACAACTCCGACAGTAACAAGAACCAGAGAAGTAGGAAGGAAAATCAAGGCCAAAATAGTGGTCACGGTAATCAGCTGTTGAGGAGAGCTCAAGTGAAGATTGATAGCATGGAGACAGGTACACTTCTAATGAACACCATACCTGATTAAGTAACATAGTTGATTTTGGATTTATAGTGAAGGGACCTATAAATGTTAGACTCAAAGAATAAGAGTTGAATTAGAAACATAGAGAAATGAAACTTAAGATTGGGTTATTCATAAGTAAGACAACTCCTTCTATCTTTAAGAAGATAAGGAAGAGATCAACTAAGAGTTGTGAACTCCGAAGGAGTGGAGTTTAAGATGATGACTAATGACCTTAAACCCTGTGATATGAGAGGATATGAAGAAACAATGTAAATAAGTCTTATGATCCTATGGAGTGTGAAGAAACTAAGAAGTGAATTAGATAAGAAGGGACAAGTAAAAGAATGTAGATGTATGGATGATAAGATGTGTGAGAACTCAAAGAAAAACTATAACTGTAACACCCCTAAATTTCAAGATATTTAAAACTTATAAAATAAAGGCAAATCCATTGATTGAATCCCAAACTGAGCAAAGAGCTAACCATAAGTGTCGGGGTGCTATGCCACACCTAGGTTTGAGAACTTAGGTGCACAAGCTAAGTTAACTAAGCATAATAAAACCTTAATTCAATATTCAAATACAATCCCAAGGCACTCAGGCCAACAACTGACCTAAGGATAAATAAGCTAGGTCCAAGGCTCTGACTAGCGCGCTCCGAAGCTAATGTTCATCACCTGAAAAACATTCGGTATAACAACCGTCAGCGAATAATGCTTGTAACCCACTCCAACGCGTTAAGTACAATATGGGTAGATATAAGAATTCATTTTGAAACTGGAATACATATATATACTTACGAGACTCTAGTTTAAATCCAAGATCAAGACTCAAGACATATTAACAGACTCAATATCATAGGATAATCATAAGAACTAACAGGCATCCTAAACATGCAATAGTAGACATGACTGGCAGATAAGCATACAAATAACAAGTAGAGGCAACGAAGGCATTCAATACAATCAATTAGCAAGTAGTCATCAAAGCACACAATTCATCCTCCAACCTTATACCAAGTTCCAACCTTGTAGCTCCCTTCCGTCCTTATATCAATTCCAACCTATACCTCCAGGCCACCCTTATATCACCACCCTTTATGCCTCCGGTCAGCTACAGGCCCCTACTGACAAACTAACTATCAACCACCAACATATCAAGATGGTGCCCCAGTGCCATTCAATGATCTGCACCCCTAGCGCCACTATCAAGGGGTTAGCACATATAGCTCTAACATGACACCGCAACACATATAACCTGACCCATGCTCAACGGCAAGCTAGTCGAAGGTGGGTGTGTGCATTTAGCATAGTCACCGCTATGGCCTGTACCTTTAGTACAATGACCGGGCACAAGTGGTGCCAACCGCCAACAATTTACTTCCACCAATCACAATCTCATCATCATCATCATCATCATCATCAGTCACACTAGTCATTGCGCAATGACCACGATACTCATCACCATTCAATCAATCAACACATAATCACATAACAATCAAGGCACAATAACAACGACACGTATTACACATAAATTCCTAGAACGATACCTAAAACACCCAACGAAACTCATACACGACAAACGGGGTACAACGGGATACAACAGGACACGGGGAAACATTAAACGGGGGAAAACATCACGATACTTGAACGATTTCCAGCGGGTAGGTGGCGGGTGGAAGACCACCCGCCGGCGGCCACACGCTATTCCAGCGGGTGGCCGGCGGGCAGACCGCCGCCCGCCGGAACAGTGAAACGGGCAGCGGGTAGGTGGCGGGTGGTCAGTCCCCCCACCTACCCCCACTGATACACAGGCAAATTTCGGTCCCGGGATCCCTCATGGAACCCGAAATCATGTCCAAACACATTCAAACACATAATGACAACAACACGTATTCAATTAACGGAATTAAACCAAGAATCACACCAAATACGTCCTAACACGATTCCTAAACATATCAAGACCCAACATAAATCATTTAACGGTTCAGGAACATCCGGAACCACAGGAATACCAAGAAATCTATATGCAAAGTCCTAAACACAAGTCTTAGGCTAGACTCAACACCCGATCATGCATAATCCCACCCAAATATACCAAGAACATCATAATACGAAATCCACGACATAAACCCTAGGGCTCTAGACATAATCAAAATACAATATTGTTCATATAATCAATCATAGTATCAAGAACATCAAGAATATAACATAAACACAATATAAACCCTAGGCAAAGCTCTATCAAGACTCAAACACATAATAATATATCAAAGGAGCCAATGAATAAGATATAGCAAGGAAAATAGGTTTTTTCGAGACATTAGTTACCTCTTAGCCCTAATCGATATCCTTGGCTACTAAGGTTCTTCTTTCTAAGATTTCCCTCCAGTGGATTCATCTACGTTTGGTGGCAGGGGTTCCCTTTGTAGGTTTCCCTTCGGGAATATCTTGTGTGGTAGTGTTTCTAAATGCTTCTTGAGTCCCTATATATAGGTTTAGGAGTCCCAACTAGAGTCTGAATGATAAGGGTCCACTTATCCTATTTCTTATAGGATTAAGGATTTGATTTAAGGATAAGGGTCCATGGTCCATTTTGGACCACACTAATTAATTGATGGGAATCCTAACCAATTTTAAACCCTTTTTAATTTTTATTAATTGGATTGATTAAATGATTAGTCCCGGGATTAAAGGCCGTAACACGGGGTGTTACACCCTTCCTCCCTTACAAGGAGCTTTGTCCCCGAAGCTCAGGCACATATTCCTCCTTTATTCCTAGATGTCATGCAATTTGCTCTCCTGATTAAGGAAATGTGGCTCAAATTCGTCATTTAACGAGGGTAGAGTGGGTTTGATTAGGTCGATGGCAAGTAGTGTTTGAGATCCCGAGTATACCTTGGTTTCTCATTCCCGAGCTTGAAGCTCCACGCGTGCCCAACATGGTCTCGATTGCCACCACTCCCTGTCCAATGAGATCGTCACGAGAATCAAGGACGAGAATCCCTCATCCATGATCTGATTCTACCTCATGAGTTGCGCGAGGATGCGCTCATTGGTGGACCTTTCGTCTCGGGCCTCCGCGTTCCCCCTTCTTTGTGCGGGTTCAGGCTGGCTGGGCTCGCTTTCTTCTTCCTGCTCCTCCTGCTCTTCGCTTTCTTGCATTTCTCGTCTCA
The DNA here is from genome assembly GCF_001879475.1 of Ipomoea nil. Taxonomy (NCBI): domain Eukaryota; kingdom Viridiplantae; phylum Streptophyta; class Magnoliopsida; order Solanales; family Convolvulaceae; genus Ipomoea; species Ipomoea nil. Next base: position 1,272,674 of record NW_017619163.1, on the reverse strand, counting down.
TTTTCTTGTTGGAGGTTTCCAACTGATCCACTAATACTCGTCGTTCTTCGGGGGATTTCAGGCAAACCTCCTCGAGGGTGATGTATTGTCCCTCTCTGACATAGTAGATATCGTTGCAGCGGAGGTTTTGGGCATTGAAAACAATCCCACCCATGGGTCTGGCTTCAGTCCGGCTTAGGTCCACTCCCTTTCTTTCTATGATCCAACTTAAGATTATCCCGTAGGGTAAGCTGAGTCGGTTGCTGGATTTACAGAATTCCATGTGTTTCAACATAAGGGCGGGTAAGTTGAACTTGACCTTATGTTTAAGAAAATAGGAAAAGTTGCATTCCAAGCTTCCCACATCCTTGCTCTTGTTGTTAGTGGGCAACAAGCTGTCGGACACAATCATAACTAGCAGTTTTTGCTTGGCGGTTAGCAACTTCTTGTTTGGCCTTGTGGCCGAAGTAAAACCACCTTCTCTTCCTAGCAAATACCCGAGGTAATCCTCGTACCCTGTGTCTCGGGCACTGACCCATGCCTTTCGGTCATAGTTTGACACACCCGTGGTGGTCAGTTTCAGGAGTTTAGCCAAGCGGCCCTCGGAGAACACTATTTCCTTGCCCAGGACCTTGGAGGTAATTTCCAACTTGTCCCCCCATTTGGTGGCCACCAAATGGCAATAGAACTCCTTTACCAATTCGGGGTACGTATCCCCTTTAATCGTGAGATAGGTATCCAAAAGGCCTTGGAATGTAATCATATCAACCAACTCTGGAGATAATTGGTCGGGTTCGAGTGCTTTACTTCCGATCACCGTGTAGTCGGCGTCGTTCCATTCCAGGATTCGGGTACCGACGGGCTTCTTCAGCATTGTTTGGAATGGTTACGGTTAGGGTGGTTTTCTGGTGACTTTTCTAGTGGGAGTTCCGACGAGAATTCCGGCGAGCGCAGTGGACGACGGCTTCGGTGAAGGTTTCTTGTGCTCGGCGCAGTTACGGTGGTGGCGCGGTGGCTGGTCGGCTTGGCAATGGGCGACGGTTGGGTGGTGCGCGGGTAGCGGTGGCGTGTCTGGGGCAGCTGCTCGGGTTGGCGTCGCGGCGGCTGTGGCGTTCTGCCCAAGTGGTCAGCGTCGCGACAGGGAGTGGGCAGCGGGTCTCCAGCAGGCGCGGGTGGGGCGGATGACGGTGGCGCAACGACGGGAGGTTGAGGGCTTTGGGTGGTGGTGGCGGTGCTTTGTCGAGAGGGAGGAGGGAGAGGGAGAGGGAGAGAGAAAGAGAAAGTGGGAGGAAGAAGAAGGAGAAGGGTTTTTGATTTGGGGATCTTGGGTTTTAGGGATTTGGAGAGGGTTAAGAAGGTTGTGTTCCATTGGAGTTTTAAGAAACAATGGTGGTTTGGTGGTTTAGTGGTTAAGTGCTTGGTCTTAATTATGGGAGGTTTAAGGTTTTATTCCTAGTAGCTACATTAAGTTTTTTTAGTGTACCTTCCCATGCTTTTGAGGGCTTCCTATGGTTCGTTCAATTTGGGGTGGCAAGTGCTTCGATTAGGTCTTCTTGCCGTACTCTTTGGTTTCACCAAGTGCTAGGCTTGGCGTTTGTAGATTATAGAAGACGTGGATGTTAGTCCTTTACTTAATCCGAGGGGCGGTAGTCAGAGGGATTTAAGCTGATTGAATTAATTAACCTTGTCTTTTATTTAAAGGCATGAGGACTTCTAAATAACCGAACTAAATAAGCGATCCTACTAAAAGGGTAGTTTACAAGGATTCGTAGTCTATCCTAGACAGAATTCCTCTTCAGGATTTTCTTCAAGTTGATTCGTGGGGTCCTCGTCTCCTAGAGTTACGTTTTTTGCGTCGATTCCGGCTTCGGCTTTGAGGTCGGCCTGGGTGCGGCTAATGACGAATACCTTTCCAGGAGCCCCGTAATTCCCCCGGGTTATTTGCGTTTCCTTGTTGGGCCATGACCGTAGGTCGTGCGCTTGGGGGTTGAGTGCACTAGAAGGCCTTATGTCCTTCTCCCCCGCAGTTGAAGCATCGCAGGGTGTTTCCGAGGCAGTCCTTGCCCCTATGGTCCTTATTGCATCTTCTGCAAAGGAATGGTCTTGCGTTGGCTTCGTTGTTCCTTATGGACGAACCTTGATTAGGTGGGTTAACCGTCCTTGTGTTAGCGTCGTTTCTTTCTCTTTTCACAGGTGGTACTCCATTTCCGGTATTCCTCTTGCGGATTTGTTCCTGGACTCCTCGTTGTAGAAGTTGGATCTGGTAGAGGTCGGCGGCACTGGTGTAGGCCTCGTTAAGGGTTATGGGTTTACTTACCATTAGAGCCTTTCGAGCTTCAAAGTTGAGGCCTGTCACAAACTTCTCTATCTTGGTCATCTCTGTAAGCACCAATTCAGTCGCGAAATGAGCTAGTTCAAGAAATCGTTTGTGGTACTCCACGACCGTGGCCATTCCCTGTTTTAGGTGGAGGAATTCCTCGTACATGGCTGCCCTTATGTGCGCGGGGTAGGACCGTCCCCGTAGTCGTACTTTTAGGGATTCCCAGTTGAACCCCGGTTCTTGCCTAAAAGCAGGTTCTTCGTGGACCCACCAAAGATCGGCTTCGTGTCTGAAGTAGAATGAGGCTATCTCTACACGGCGTCCCTCCGGGAATTCTACTACCTCGAAGATCTTGTTGAAGGTTCGGATCCATTCTTCGAGGGTTGTGGGATCTTCTTCTCCTGAGAAGATAGGCGGGCGATGGCTCGAGACTTGGCGAGCTACACCTGAGTTTCCGTTTGGTGGTGGTGGTGGACGGTTATTGTTATGGAGGATGGCGTTGCTTAGTGTCTGGGCGACCTGAGTCAGTTGCTGTAGATTCTGAGCTAGTGATTCGTGCGCAGAGAGTTCAGGGGTCCTTGACTAAGTCCTTGTTGGCGCCATTCTGGTGTTCTACAGGGCCAATATCGATTGTAATGGTAAGTTAGGGGTTCGCATCCTTACCTTGATGCTATAATTATGGGGAATCTTTAAGCTAAGCACAGAATTGAGTAAGGAGAAGTTAAGCAGATAATGATAGGTGATTCACAGCCTCACCGCGCGTCCTAAGATTCCTAAGTCCTAGGTATTTAAACACCTAGCGTTAAAGCTTAGCATCCTAAAGTCTTAAACTTAGAGTACCATCCTAGATGTAGTCTAGATTCTTAAAGTCTAACTCTTAACATCCCAAGTATATGAGTACCTAGGGTTCAAGCTTAATGTCCAAGGTCCTATACTAAAGGCATTGTCCTAGGGTCGAACTTAGGCTCTGATACCAACTGTAACACCCCTAGATTTCAAGATATTTAAAACTTATAAAATAAAGGCAAATCCATTGATTGAATCCCAAGCAGAGCATAGAGCTAACCATAAGTGTCGGGGTGCTATGCCACACTTAGGTTCTCAAACCTAGGTGCACAGGCTAAGTTAACTAAGCATAATAAAACCTTAATTCAATATTCAAATACAATCCCAAGGCACTCAGGCCAACTACTGAGCTAAGGATAAATAAGCTAGGTCCAAGGCTCTGACTAGCGCGCTCCGAAGCTAATGCTCATCACTTGAAAAAGATTCGGTATAACAACCATCAGCGAATAATGCCGGTAACCCACTCCAACGCGTTAAGTACAATATAGGTAGATATAAGAAATTCATTTTGAAACTGGAATACATATATATACTTACGAGACTCTAGTTTAAATCCAAGATCAAGACTCAAGACATATTAACATACTCAATATCATAGGATAATCATAAGAACTAACAGGCATCCAAAACATGCAATACAAGACATGACAGGCAGATAAGCATACAAATAACAAGTAGAGGCAATGAAGGCATTCAATACAATCAATTAGCAAGTAGTCATCAAAGCACACAATTCATCCTCCAACCTTATACCAAGTTCCAACCTTGTAGCTCCCATCCGTCCTTATATCAATTCCAGCTTATACCTCCAGGCCACCCTTATATCACCACCCCTTATGCCTCCGGGCAACTACATGCCCCCACTTACAAACCACCTATCAACCACCAACATATCAAAATGGTACCGCAGTGCCATTCAGTGATCTGCACCTCTAGTGCCACTATCAAGGGGTTAGCGCATATAGCTCTAATATGACACCGGCACTTATAACCTGACCCATGCTCAATGGCAAGCTAGTCGAAGGTGGGTGTGTGCCTTTAGCACAGTCACCGCTATGACATGTAACCTTAGTACAATGATCGGGCACAAGTGGTGCCAACCCCCAACAATTTATTTCCACCAATCACAATCTCATCATCATCATCATTATCAATCACACTGGCCATTGCGCAATGACCTCGATACTCATCTCCATTCAATCAATCAACACATAATCACATAACAATCAAGGCACAACAACAACGACACGTATTACACATAAATTCCTAGAACGATACCTAAAACACCAAACGAGACTCATATACGACAAACGGGGTTGTAACACCCCCCAAAAACAAGACCTAAAAACAAGTCTTAACACATGCAGATTAACAACAAAACTAGCACAGCGGAAGATAAACGAAAACTGGATAAAAGAAATCCAAACAGGGGTGTTATGCCACGTATACCACACTAGGTAACGCTAAGGCGACAATCTGCAAGTGTATCACACTAACCCAAAACATCAATCTAAAAACAATCTAAAACCATTGGCGCGCAGGCCACAAAAACACAGTCTAAAGATACAGGTGCTAAGCTACCAGGCTCTAGACATTGCACTCGACTACTCCTGAAAGATACAAAGATAAACATCGGGGCGACGCCCGGTCAGCGAATAATGCTGGTAACCCACCAATACCGTTAAGTATCATAAATAGGTAGATATAAGATATAAAAACCATTTTCGAAACGGAATACATATATATAAGTCAAAAGCCAAGATCAAAAGACAACACAAGACTCACCACTCACAAGGATAACACCGGGAACACATCCCAACCACAAAGGTTAACCACACACAAGGATAAAGACTCACCCAATGGCAACACATGCCAAAACAACACAAGCCTCCGTGACTACACACGTCACGAGAGAAGATCACACAACACCAGCTTTAAAAGCCCTCGCAACATCACCCATCGCGAGTTGGTATGCCTTCCTTATGCCCTGTTCCAACCTTATGGCTACCCCCGACCTTGTACCTTCAAGCCAACCATTACCTCCAGAATCCCCTGTACAGCCAAGTCCAACCTTATTCCGCCGGGACCGTCGTCTCCCACCAACAGACCACCAACGAACCACCACCAATCACGGCAACACATGCCCGGATAACACAATGTTATCCCCCAATCACGTGAACCTTTCTCGAAGGAACACAACTCCATAATCACGTCACAGCCACCACGAGGACCGCTGCAATACCTTGGTGACTAGCGTCCCATACCACTAATCGTGCAATCCAGGTAGAGCCACACACGCACCACCACCCACACGAATCAATCAACGGATTGCAAAGAAGGTATGAAACACACTCAATCAAGGAACGGGTTACAACCCAATGACAACAACGATGAATAACACAAGTTATCATCAACCAAACGGAAGGTACGAACAACACCCACGCTAGCATTAAGACAACGAACTAGCATGCTTAACAACGGGGAAACTCAAGATAGTTCCGAGGAACACACAAGACACCTCTTGGTTCAACGAAACACATTGTTGAACACTTAGCACGATTCAAGACACCAAAGATCCTATATGGATACCTACCATATAGCTCTAGACCTACGAAACATCAAGAAGACACTCAAATAGTTCCACAAAAGAACAACGGGAAGCCAAAAGATAAAATACCGAGACAACCGAATCACGGGGAACAAATCCCGAACGAACACCATCGTGTTCCCCGCGGGTGGGCCCACGGGTAGGCCCTTACCCGTGGTTCTGCCCGCGGGTACACAACCCACATTCCCATGTACCTGCGGGTGGGTGGCGGGTAGGGCTCTCCCCGTCGTTCCGCCCGCGGGTACATGCTCCTGTGTAAAACAATCCCTTCGGGGATTTTCTTCTCCAAACACAAATTCAAGTCCAAAACATGCCAAATCTCACCAAACACAACAAAATGACTTGAACCAAGGAACATGCCAAGCAATGGCACAAAGGAATCCTAAACACAAGCTCTAGATATGCAATATCACAAGATAAATGCATAAACCCTCACATTTCATAGCAAAACACAAGTAGAATCCAAGAAATCACATATAGGTAAGCAAAATAGGTTTCGTAGAGCATGGGTTACCTCTTGAAGACCAAAAGACTTCTCTTACACCACAATAAGCTCTCCACTAAGCTCACTAGCCAAACCCACTTCAAGATCAAACCAAAAGATCATAAAGATCCTACCTTTAAGAAAAAGACAACTAAGATGGAACCAAAAAGACTAGGCAAGCTTAGATCTTACCCTTCTAGATGTCCAAATAGATGAAAGATTGAATCTTGGAAGCAAAACTTGGAATCTTGACAAAGCTCTCACTTGGCTTGAAGAACAAGCTACTCTTCTTTTCTAGAGAGAAGGTAGAGATATTTTTCTAGGAATTGTAAGGAATGAAATGAAGAAGTCTTCTAGGTTTAGATTACAACACTAGCTCTTGGTGAAAAGACAAGGATACCCTTACTAACTCTTAGAAAGTGTAAGGAACAAGGGAACTCCTCTCAAAGCACAAGGTACAACACAACTTAAAGATTGACTAGTCAAATACTAGTCATTGAGTATTAAAAATCAGGATTTTAGGAATCAATTCCTCAAGAGAAATAGAATTAATTACCCAATTAATTCATGGATTGGAGTGTGGATTTTTGGGGTGTCACAGGGGTACAACGGGACACAACAGGACACGGGGAAACATTAAACGGGGGAAAACATCACGATACTTGACCGATTTCCAGCGGGTAGGTGGCGGGTGGAAAACCACCCGCCGCCGGCCACACGCTATTCCACCGGGTGGCCGGCGGGCAGACCACCGCCCGCCGGTTGCCCGCTGGAACAGTGACACGGGCAGTGGGTAGGTGCGGGTGGCCAGTCCCCCCACCTACCCCCCACTGATACATAGGCAACTTCGATCACGGGATCCCTCGTGGAACCCGAAACAATGTCCAAACACATTCAAACACATAATGACAACACCACGTATTCAATTAACGGGATTAAATCAAGAATCACACCAAATACGTCCTAACATGATTCCTAAACATACCAAGACCGAACATAAATTATATAACGGTTCAGGAACATCCGGAACCACAGGAATACCAAGAAATCTATATGCAAAGTCCAAAACACAAGTCCTAGGCTAAACTCAACACCCAATCATGCATAATCCCACCCAAATATACCAAGAACATCATAATACGAAATCCACGACATAAACCCTAGGGCTCTAGACATAATCAAAATACAAGATTGTTCATATAATCAATCATAATATCAAGAACATCAAGAATATCACATAAACACAATATAAACCCTAGGCAAAGCTCTATCAAGACTCAAACACAGAATCATATATCAAAGGAGCCAATGAATAAGATATAACAAGGAAAATATGTTTTGCCGAGACATGGGTTACCTCTTAGCCCTAATCGATATCCTTGGCTACTAAGGTTCTTCTTTCTAAGATTTCCCTCCAGTGGATTCCTCTACGTTTGGTGGCAGGGGATCCCTTTGTAGGTTTCCCTTCGGGAATATCTTGTGTGGTAGAATTAATTGTGGTAGTGTTTCTAAATGCTTCCTGCGTCTCTATATATAGGTTTAGGAGTCCCAACTAGAGTCTGAATGGTAAGGGTCCACTTATCCTATTTCTTATAGGATTAAGGATTTGGTTTAAGGATAAGGGTCCATGGTCCATTGTGGACCACACTAATTAATTGAAGGGAATCCTAACCAATTTTAAGCCCTTTTTAATTATTATTAACGGGATTGATTAAATGATAAGTCCGGGATTAAAGGCCGTAACACGGAGTGTTACAATTACAGTGAAAATTAGACAAGCGGTAGTTGAATTCATGATAGAATGTTAGAATGATTAAAGACTAAGTCTAGTAGTAATAAACCTAATGGATTAGTTCAATCGTTGAACTTCTTGAATAAGAATGAGACTTTGCATAGAAGAATTTTGAAGGGATGTATCGTTGGTTAAGGGGAGGAAGAAAATATTGCCAAGAGTTTCGTTTGAAGGAAAACGATGAAGATCAGTAAGAAGAACAAATCAAAACTCGGAGTGTTTGAAACACAAGAAATCTTGGAAAGATATGAGAAAATAAGAGACTTGTAGGTTTGCAATGCCAACTAAAGTGGGCAATTATTTCAAAGTGTACTGAAGGAGTATGAACATAATTATAGTGAGTGAATCCTCTTTAAGTAGAGAAAGTAAACAAAGATTATTAAGAAGTAAGCAACAAATTGGTAAAGTAGCAAGGATAGTTAAGACCTTACGTTAATGGAAGCACGAGACAGTATCATGAATCACTTGACGAGCGAAGTAACTGACAGTTTGTATTATCAAGAATTATTAGATAAAGTACTTGTTATATGTTCATAGAGTTAGCAAGGAAAACATAAAAGGAATAAACCCGTTCGGATGGAATGGGAGTTACTATGATTAACCTATGGTAAAAGAGAACTAAGATTGAGATGGACCATAATAAGTGGACAAATGATTGACCTACCTATAAGATGAGTATTCATGTATAGTGGGAAAGATGGAACTATGACATTATGTCTAGTGTGTTGATAGAGACCGAATGAAGAATATGATGAGCAAAGCAATAATGAGGGTTGATTTTGTCTATTATTGACAGTTAGAGGATTAAGCAACGATGAGAAGTTAATGACACTAAAATGTAAGGATTATAGTGGTTTAAGATTATTAACTATGATTGAAGTGAACTTGATAGTGTCATGAAAATTGGACCTTGATACATGTATCAGACCAATGATAAGTGAGAAAGGTAATTTGTCAATAAGAAAGTGCTTAGTACTTCAAGCAAGAGATGTTATGATCTGTACTAGGTTGAATTGAGGGTATCGAACCCTAGAGAAGAATAGCAAGATACTACTAAGTAAGAAAAAAGTGTTTACGAAATACTCTAAAGATTTCACGCAAGAAGCGTAGAAGTTCAAAGTGTTGGGATTGAAGGAGTGGTAAGACCGGTAAGAATAAGAGAAGTGACAAAGAAACTTTGAGTTAGTGAATTCTAGTAGTTATATTAAGCTTAGCGCCGTAGTTGTTTGGGTGCATGTTTGGAACTCAGAGATTCCATTTCTTCTTAGTATTCCAAGAAAACCTCCTAAGCCAATTCTTGAAATTCTTACCATCTTTTCGAAAGCTTCCGTTCTGAGAAAATCCGTCCGTTCCTTCTAAGTTTCGGGACGAAACTTCTTTTAAGGAGGGTAGAATGTGACAACCCAAAATTCTATTTTATAAATTCGGTTTTAAGAAATTCCAAAATAGCCATTTTTCACTCTATGAAAAATTTTTCGATGAAATCGGTGTTTGAATAAATTATTTTGAATCACTTTTAAATAAATTCAACACTGGGACTTCTTTTGAATCTAAAATCCTAAAATCTCGGGTACATTGCATACCTAGTTTTTTATACGAAAGTCAATCTGAGTGAAACCGGGAGAAATCTGAGACACATAAACTAAGTGGTTGTCTAGAAAGTATTTTTGAAAAAAATGTATTTTTGACCCCAAACTATTTAAAATCTCATTCCTAGACTATGGTCCATGTTGTAAGATAGACCACAAGCTTGCCTGATATTTTGTAGAACTCAACCAAATTACTATTTTGCCATCAACCAATCATTGGTGATCTACCTAGGGTTTTGCACCCATATAAATAGAACCATCTCATCTTGTTTCTCCTGATCCTCTTCATTTGCCTCTCCATTTTCTGAGCTCTGTAGAAGAAAGAAAGCAAAGGCAGTAAGATTTCATCTCATCCCTTCATCTCTCTTTCCTTAAGATTTCCATCCTAGCTTTCAATCTCTGAGATCTTTTCTTAGGCTTTGTGTGTTGTTTGTATTGGTTTGAGGTGTTTAAGAGGTGAAGGAAGTGGTGTTTAAGTAGAGTGGAGGCTGAGATCCACACAAGAAATTAAAAAGAAAAAGAAGAGGAAACAACAAAAGTATAACCCCATGAATTCCCAATCTCTTTTTGACTCTGTGAAGTCACTGCAATGTAGTTAGAAATGAGTAGAAATGCTAGAACATTATGTGTTTGAGCTATTAGATGACTTGTTGATATTGTATAATGTGTTGATTATGTTTTGGAAGTGGAAAATTGTCTGAAAATGCTTTACAGGTGAAGAAGAAGCCTCTGGGGCACAACACAGTGTCCACCAGATAGAAGTCACGGGCCTAGCCAACGGCCCACGAGGGGAGCCGCTGGCTAGAGCTTATATGAACCTAGTCCAAGGTTCAAATAAAGATGGAATATTGTCCCAAGAATACTCTAAGTTTCTAGGGGGGGTGTTGCTCGTCTACATCTATCCCAATGAGCCGTCTATCGAATCGTTGCAATTGATGTTCGATCCCGAAGAGAAGGAAAAGATCTTCGGAAATTGGGTTTTTATGATCCGATAAGGAATCAAACTTATTTAAATGTTCCGGCTATTCTATATTTCCTCGAAAAAGGTGCTCAACCTACAGGAAGGGGAAAAACCGAAGATTTCACATAGTACTTTTAGTACTTTTCTGATTTTTTTCGTACCTTTCGTTCAATGAGAAAATGGGTCAAATTCTACAGGATCAAACCTATGGGGCTTAAGGAATGATATAAAAAAAGAGAGGTGAAAGTATGAACACCAAAGCTACTTTGCCACCCACTGCTACAAAATCACCACCCCCCCAAGTTAAACTGGTGCTTGCTGTTGCACCAGGAGCTGTTGCACCTTCAATGCAAAGATAGAGATGGATCAAAATACCTTAAATCTCACGAGAAACCCTTTGTCTCGAATCCTCAAAGGCTTGGAAGAATCCCATTGTAGCTTCAAGTACCTCGATGATGCAATCTTCAATCAACTAGAGTCGGATCTAGTTTCCTTCGATTCAAGAACGAGTCCACGAACCTAAATCTAAAGTTGAAGAAAGTAAGATTGATTCGAGTCCACGAATCAATTTGCTAGTCGAGTCCACGACTAGCCACTAATTGAGTCCACAATTAGCGATAAGGTTTCTTACACAAGTGTAAAGAAAAACTTAAGAATTTTATTGAATTAAAGCCTGTGTCAAACTGATATGGATGTGCCGTATTTATAGGTATAGGGCAGCATTGTAATCTAAATACAATGGGAAAAAGAGTCCTAAACCTAATCTAGAAAACAACTAAATAAAGTTTTATTTAGAAAAGGATTTATGGAATCCTTTCTAAATACAACTAGTGTTTTCTCTTTTATGCCAAACAATTTAAATTAATGATGACCAAAAATAATAGGGCTGATTTGGGCCTAATTTAATCACCAAAATCAGCACTTAAACAATTACAAAAAGCGTTGAAATCTTCTTCATCTTTTGCAACTGGGCTTGACTTGGATTTCCACCATCTTTGAATATCACCAATGAAGAGTTGTCTTAATCGTTTGGACTTGGGCCTTGTGATTGGCCCAATTGGTACTCTTGATGGATCTTTATTATGTTGGGCCGCATCATCCTCACCTTCTTGAAAATGATTCGACCTCGAATCTTGTAAGCATTGTCTTCGATCCATGATATCACTTGAAATGGGCCACTATAATACTTTCCTCTATCGAATGGAATTATTATTGGACTTTCTTGTTTTTTCCACCAATGATTCTTTAAGGATGTAGTTATGGGCCTTGTGATGAGCCCACAATAGACCCTTATTGGATTCCATGTGTACTGGTTCTTATTAAGAGCCGTGACGGGATGGCCCTAAGGCACGGCCCTAGGTCGCCGCCGGGCGGTCCCAGGTGGCGAGGCTCCTCTAGTCCCGCCGCAAACTCCGTTGGTTTTTATCTGTGTAGTGGCCGGGCCCTTGTGGCTTGGTACCTTGGGGCCGTCATGACGCACGTTTGGACTTTGATTTCGTTTAGTTTGGATTAGAAATGAGCATTCTGTGATAGATTTTCTAAACAAATTGTGTTACAATAATGTTATTTGAGAACCATCAAACTTGGCTTTCCCTATGTGAACTGTAAGATGCTATTTGATTGTTAAATTGAGAAGCAGATCACTAATTGTTTAGGTTTTGTTAGACGAGCATGGAGATTATAGTCAGATTTCAATTGATGAAGTGTACAGCGCATGTTGTTTTGATTTCCAAGCATGATTAAGTGTTCTTTGAGAAATTCACAGTAATGTAGAATTGAAGTATGTTGTACAGTAAATTGCATTTCAAGCATGTCATGTTTTAAAAATGCATAAGTGGCCATCGTGAGCCTAAGTATTATTTTTCAAAACTCATGAGCATGTGGAAAGTCATTGAGAATTTGTTGAGAAGTGACATGCATAAGTGTGCTTAAGTAAAAGAGTTGCATGAGATATATATGCTATCTATATAAGTGAGGATTTGGAGGACCCGTTGGGACTATGTCCTTTCAGAGTAAAAGTGAAAGTAACAGACATTGCGATCCGGCAGATTTATCATGTAACGCGGTGTATTCCCACGTTACGAGGTTGGAGACTGCCCGCCAGGCTTGGAATCCCGCTTAGGGGGTGTGCACACTAAAAGTACGATACCTGATTCCACAGAGAAAGCAAGCAAAAAAGAAAGATAAAGAACCAAGAGAGTGGCTCTGTGGGCGAGTTGAGTATGTGGCCAGCTAGATTGCCGAGCCGGTTAGGTCCATTCACGATTCGTGAAGGCCTACCTCCCCATGAGTTAGAGGTTCCGTAGCTACGGATGTGGCGGAGGCACGAGATTGCACCGTACGCTAGGGCTTCGCTGCGGTGGAGTACCTGCCTCGCACAAGAAGAGAAACCAGAAGTATGAGAAAGTTTGAGCAAGAAAGAAATCGAGTCAAGAGACTCAAGAGAAAGAAAGTGAGTCATTGCGACTCTAAGAAAGTGAGTCATTGCGACTCTAAGAAAGAAAAAGCAAGCGAGTCCTTGTGGCTCAAAGAAACCTCCACAGAAAAGTATTCTATTTACAAACGAGTGTATAAGTATACTTATCCTTTAGCATCTTATTGCATTTGAGTATAGTATTGCACGAGATTGCATAATGAGAATGTTTGCATGAGATTGCATTTGAGTATAGTATTGCACGAGATTGCATAATGAGAATGTTTGCACGAGATTGTATTCGAGTATAGTATTGCACGAGATTGCATAATGAGAATGTTTGCACGAGATTGCATATCGAGAATGTTTGCACTAGATTGCATATTGAGAATGATTACCCGAGATTGTATATTGAGTATGATTGCTTTAGTTGCATATTGATGTATGATATTTCTAGTTTGCATGATGAGAACTTGAAAGCATGAGAATAATTTCTTATTGATTGATAGCACGAGATTGCTTGATAAGTTTATGTGTTAGCATGAGATTGTTATTGAAATGTTATACAGGATTGATATTTGCTATGTTAAGTATGCGATTGTATGAGCATGTTGTTAGGTTTGATATCATTGAAGTATGCCTGTTTGATATTTTAGGTTGTGAGCATATAGAAAACTTTGTGGTTTATATCAAGGTTTTGTCTAAGTGATTGAGATTGCTTGAATTGGAATGTGAGCAAAGGTTTTTCAAAGTATATACTGTAATATTTTACAGGGTTGAGTGGAGTTATACTTAGCTTTGTGCTAATGGGTGTTTTCTATTTGTCTATTTGCAAAACCCCTTTCAGGTGAGCCCAGCTCTTGAGAGTGCTCGAGTTAGACTAATGTAGTTAGTTGCCATGTAGTCTAAACTCTTGATCTATTATCGTTGTTTTAAGTTCATGGATGTAGACATCTTTCGTTTTGTTGGTGATAAACACCAGGGTATTTTTCCCCAAGTTACTTTAATATAGTAAGTTATGAATGGTTAGTTCCTTTTGAGCCTGTGTAGTCACCGTGTATGGTGATTGTGGCGGTAACACTCCTTATTCGATGATTAGTAAATTAATGTTAATGATTAGTTGCTTCATTTAAGTTAAGTATTTAATTATAAGGTTTTAGAAATTTGGGGTGTTACCTAGTGTCAGTGTCATGCCTCTTTCACTTTGTAAGAAGCCAAATTTGGGAGATCCTAAACCAATCAAACTCATATTGTTCATGGCGGATCAGTCTACTTCAATCGTTGTTGGTATACTTGAAGATGTTGCAGTTCGTGTGGACAAATATTGTCCCTGTTGATTTCATTGTAATAGATGCTCAAGAAAATCCAGATATTCCACTCATATTGGGGAGACCTTTCTTGGCCACAACTGGAGCATTAATTGATGAAAGGAAGGGAACAATGATTTTTGACTTTGGAGAAGAAAAAGTGCAATTCAATGCCTTCAAAGAGAAAAGTTCATGCAACATGGTTCGTCTAATGAAGTGGGATGAGGACAACCTCGCGAATCAACCATGATGAACATTAGGAAAATCTATTCGTTGTAATTCCAGTTTATGTTCAGCCTGTCAATTGGAAAAATCTGCACGTTCCCCTTTAGCACGTGTTGAGTCTAATAGTTCCGATGTTCTTGATTTGATATACACTAATATTTGGGGACCAGCTCATTTGCTATCCTCCAATAGTTATCGTTATTTCGCCATCTTTGTTGAAGATTATTCTCGTTACACCTGGTATTTCCCTATTAAGCAGAAATCTGATCTTTATGTCATATTTGATCAATTTCGTGCTTTAGTTGAGCGTTCATTTATTCGTAAAATCAAGTCCAATCAATCTAATCTAGGAGCTGAATATAAGAAATTACATTCTTTGTTTGTGCAACTAGGCATTAATCATAGGCAGTCATGTGCCTACACTCATGAACAAACCGGTCGTGTCGAACGAAAGCATAGACACATAGTTGAAACGGGTTTAGCTCTCCTAGCCCGTGCCTCTGTTCCATATAAATTCTGGGATTTTGCCTTTGAAATTGCAGTTTATTTAATCAACAAAATGTCATCTGTTGTATGAAATAACTCCAGTCCTCATTTAAAATTGCATAACTCCCACCCCTCATACTCTTTTCTTCGTGTCTTTGGGTGTCTCTGTTATCCATATCTCAGACTATACAATCGTCACAAAATGCCATATCGTTCCTCTTCATGTGTCTTCTTAGAATATCCTGAGTCATTCCGGGGGTATAGGTGCATGGACTTATAGACTAACAAGATTTATGTGTGCAGCCATGTGAGGTTTGATAAGACAGTCTATCCCTTTGCTACTAAAAAATATTTGCAGGCATCTCCTCCAGTATAGATCACTCCGTGGGCTGAATCAGTTTTTTACCCGGCCGCGATCATCACTGCCCTGCCTGGGCAGCCCCACGGCAGCATTGACACCGCCTCCAGCGACGATATCGCCGCATTGCCGTCGCAGCAACCACCCGCCACCCAGTCAGCCGGCCTATCCGAACACGAGCCTACGAATCACACCGTACCGCCGGCTGCCAGGCCCCGTGGTCGGCCTCGGGGTAAGACCATGAAATCCATCGTTTGGACTCACGTAATGAGTACTCGGAGTCGGTCTCAGGCTCCACCATCAGCTTTAACGGTTCAGGTTTCTCCTTCAGATCCCACTTGTTACACTTAGGCGGTGAAATACCCAAAATGGCGTGCAGCCATGGATCAAGAATTTATTGCCCTTCTTCAGAATCAAACATGGTCTCTCGTACCATCACAGGCAAGTATGAATATTATTGGGTGTAAGTGGGTCATTCGTACAAAAGGGAAGGCAGATGGCTCCATTGAGAGGCATAAGGCAAGATTAATAGCAAAAGGGTTCCATCAGGTGCCTGGAGAAGATTTTTTTGATACTTTCAGTCTAGTGGTCAAGCCAACTACAGTCAGGTTACTTCTTTCTTTGGCTTTATCATCAGGTATACTGTTAGGCAACTTGATGCTCATAATGCCTTTTTAAATTAAAATCTATCTCAGGTTGTGTACATGAAACAACCACCTGGTTATATTGATGCTCAGTACCCAAATCATATTTGCTTACTGAAAATGTCTCTTTATGGATTAAAATAAGCACCTAGGGCTTGGTTTAATCATTTGCACACCTTTTTACTATCCATTGGTTTTGAGGCATCAAAAACGGATGTATCCTTGTTTTACTACTCATAGGGATCTGCTTGTGTATATCTGTTAGTTTATGTGGATGATATACTTATGATGGGGAGTGATCAGGATCTAGTTACTCAGTTAGTGTCAAAACTTTCTACTATTTTTAAAATTAGAGATCTTGGTGAACCTGAATTTTTTCTTGGAATTGAGACAATTAAATACGATGATGGAATTTTGCTTTCACAACAAAGATACATGAATGACATTTTAAAACGTGCTGGAATGGCAGAGTATAAAGAAATATCTACTCCTATGTCCACTTCAAAAACCGTGGTCATTGATACAACCTTGTATGATGATCCTACACAGTACAAGAGTTTGGTTGGTGCATTACAGTATTTAACTATCACTCATCCTGATCTTTCCTTTGCAGTCAATTAACTATGTTAACACACACATGCTCCTACAGTTTCTCACTGGGAGCAATTAAAAAGAGTTTTGAGGCATGTTAAAGGAATTGTTACTTTTGGTTTACGAGTTAGGAAGTGATCTTCCAAGGAAATTCATGCCTTCTCTGATTCTGATTGGGCTGGCTGTCCGGAGGATAGAAAATTTACAAGTGGCTTTGCTGTGTTTCTTGGATCTAATCTCGTGTCCTGGTTCTGCAAGAAACAAAGAACTATTGCTATATCTTCTACTGAGGCTGAATATAAAGCTTTAGCAAATGTATGTGCTGAGGTAGTTTGGATTTTGTCACTTCTGCGAGAAATCAAGGTTACATGTATCTCTATCCCTAAATTATGGTGTGACATTCTTGGAGCTACGTATATGTGTGTTAATCCCATCTTTCATGCACGCACCAAGCACTTAGAGATAGATTATCATTTTGTGAGAGATAGAGTTACTGCTGGAGATATTCAAGACAATTTCATCTCAACAAAAGATCAACTTGCAGACATATTTATTAAAGCTTTGCCTAGTCCTAGGTTTTCTTTTCTTAGAGACAAGCTACAAGTTACTAGTATACCATGTGCTTGAGTGGGAGTATTAGGACTAGTATTATGACTTCCAGTCCTAGACTTCCTATAATTCCTCTTATATATATTCCCCCAGTCTGTATAGTTGTTATCACATTCATTCAATACAATTCTATTAGTTCTCATCCCCTTCATTTCCTGCCATAATATAAGCATACCTTGACTGCTTATTGTTCCATTCATGTAATAATATGTCAACTACAACAAAGGTCATGATTGGTAACATAGTTAGCTTATTAGTTAATTTTGACTTATTTGACCACTATTAGCTGTTTGATTTGGTTAAATAATTATTAATTATCTTTTTGTAACAACATATTATTCCAAAATGTTGAAATTTAAAAAGATTTTCAAATTAACTTTTTTAATTAGCTTTTTGAGAAGTCATTTTACATGTAATCAGTTATCAGTTAACAACTAATTTACCAAATATTTTTCTACAATCAGCTAATGATATCAACTTAGGGATGGCAATTTTCCCCATCCCCGACGGACAACCCTTATCCCTTATGCATACACGGGTTGCTTCTCACAACAAGTGCACACCCATGGAATCACTCCAGAACCTTTCGTGCCCTATATAGGATCTTACCTTGTAGACTCTTGGATTTTGAGATCCCGAATTCTACAATTGCCTCACCTAACTAACCAATGATCTTCTCAACCCTTAGATGATTAAGCAAGGCTAAGAACTAGACTCAGGAATCTAGCACTTGAGATAAGAAATAAGAACAAACTTAACTATGTAATATAAGTAGTAGTTCTATTCTTTTTGGGATTTGTGGGTATGTGTGAATATAAAGAACAAGATAGTGGGGTATGCCTTCTCAGCTTGTAAACTAGCTTCTCACTAGCTTACTTAGATTGAATGCTCCTCACAGACAACCTAAACACTCAATGCAATTCTCATACAAGGAAAAAGAAATAAAATCTCATTTCATTTCAAAAATTACAAGCTGCAAAATAAACTTCCCCTCCCCCTTTTTGCGTATGAAATCTGATTTTTGTAGGCTGATTTTTCTTTAAAACTTTGCTATCTTTCACATGGGTTTGTCATAAGCATTTAATGCTTTGTCTCCTTGAGTAAGCTAGTTGCTTGAGGTGCTTGCTTGAGGTACTTGCTTGATGACAAGCAAAGAGGTGAGTGAGCAGCTAGGTAGTAAAGAAGTTACACAAACAAGTAAGTGATTCATCAAGCTAGTAGGTGAAGCACACTCCTTAAGCTAGTAGCTCTCTTCAAAAAGTCTTGATGTGAAGGAAATTGAATAGAATTGTTTCTCTAGATTGATCTCCTTCTTCATAAATAGCTGTTGTACTCCAATTTGCTTGCACAAAAGTGTTAAAAGTCTCTTGAATCTTTTTTGACATGGATCTTGTTGTTAGGCCACTAGAGACTTTCATGGGATCATTTGCTCGTTATCTTTGGGTCTCATCATCCTCCCCCTCTTGAAAAAGATTCGTCCCCAAATCTGAAAATTCAAATGGAGATAAATCAGCAACATTGAAGGTAGAAGAAACATTATTCTCACCTAAAAGATCTAATTTGTATGCATTGTCATTGATTCTTTCAAGCACTTGGAAAGGTCCATCTCCTTGAGGCATCAACTTGGACTTGCGCTAGTTTGGAAACCTATTTTTTTTGTAGTGTATTCAAACCCAATCTCCGAGTTTAAAATTGTAGACTTGCGTCCTTTGTTGGCCTTTTGAGCGTATTGCTCATTTTTCTTTTCAATTTGAGCTCGAACCTTGGAGTGAAAGTCACGAACCCCTTGAGCTCTCTTAGCAACATCCACACATTCCCTATCATTCACATGTAAGGGAATCAAATCTAAGGGAGTTAATGGATTAAAACCATAAGCAACCTCAAATGGTGACATGTTTGTAGTGGAATGTATAGCTCGGTTATAAGCAAACTCCACATATGGTAAGCTTTCTTCCCATGACTTGAGGTTCTTTTTAATGACTACCCTTAGAAGTTGTGTTAGCGTTTTATTCACAACTTCGGTTTGGCCATCTGTCTGTGGATGACAAGCAGTAGAGTACAGAAGTTTTGTACCAAGCTTTCCCCAAAGTATTCGCCAAAATGGCTTAGAAACTTGGAATCGCGATCAGATACGATGGTACGCTGAATCCCATGTAAACACACTACCTCCTTGAAGAATAAATCTACAATATGAGAGGCATCGTTAGTTTTGTGACAACCAATAAAATGAGCCATTTTACTAAATCGATCAACAACAGCATAGATTGAGTCAAGGTCCCTTCTGCTTCTAGGTAACCCTGATATAAAACCCATAGATATATCAGTCCATGGTTCCTTCAGAACAGGTAATGATGTGTATAACCCTTGTGGCAGAGATCGTGATTTAGCTTGTTTGCAAGTAACACATTTGCTAACAAACATTTCCACATCCCTTCTCAGCTTGGGCCAAAAGAAGTGTTCACTTAGGATTACATAAGTTTTAGTCACACCAAAGTGACCCATTAATCCACCACTATGTGCTTGCTTAATGAACATTTCCCTTAAAGAACAATTTTGCACACACAATCTGTTTTCTGTGAACAAATATCCATCAAGTAGATAGTATTTGCCAATTGGACTTGTAGAGCATGCTGTGTATTTTTCTGCAAAATCAACATCATTACTATACAATCCTTTGAGATATTCAAAACTAAAGTAATTTGGCTTGTAATGATGAAAGTAAAACATACCTTCGAGGTAGAGCATCAGCCACTTGGTTTTCCTTACCTTTCTTATACTTGATAACATAGGGGAATGCTTCAATAAACTCAAGCCATTTTGCATGTCGCTTGTTTAACTTACCTTGCCCCCTAAGGTGTTTGAGTGCCTTCATGGTCGGAGTGTATAACAAACTCTTTAAACCACAGATAATGCTCCCAAGTTTCAAGAGTTCTTACAAGTGCATATAACTCCTTGTCATAAGTAGAGTAATTAAGTGTAGGACCACCTAATTTCTCACTAAAGTAGGCAATAGGGCGCCCTTCTTGCATAAGAACGGCTCCAATACCTATCCCAGATGCATCACACTCAATTTCAAAAGTTTTATCAATGTTAGGTAATGCAAGTACCTGAGCAGAACACAATTTTTCCTTAAGACTTTGAATGGTTTGTTCTTGTTTAGGACCCCATTCAAATTTAACATCATTTTTTACAAGTTCATTCAACGGGGCTGCAATTGAACTATAGTCCTTAACAAATCTTTGATAGAAACTAGCAAGGCCATAGAAACTACGGACTTCAGTTGCTGTTTTTGGTGTTGGCCAATCTCGAATTGCTTGTATCTTGGTCTCGTCCACTTCAATGCCTTTAGAACTTACTATAAAACCAAGAAAAACAACACATTCCACACCAAAATAGCATTTCTCAATGTTAGCATACAATTTTTCTCTTCTTAAAACAAGAAAGACTTCTTTAAGATGTATTATATACTCTTGAGGACCTCTACTTTTGATAATACTAATTGCCACGTAATGCGGTAATTAAATAAACACAAGACCAAATAAAGCAATTAAATGTCTTTTATTGATCGAGGTGAAGGCCCTAAGTACAATCTAAGTGGTTGCTCTGAGTACCGACTGACTGCGGTCGGGATTCTCTAACAACAACCTATCGATCGTCCAAAACTCCCCCACACTGTTGCTATCGCGGGTATTTATAGCCGCGGGGCCGGAGACACAAATCCGACCGTCCGGCATGTCGCTCACGTAGCAACCACGTGTCGTCCTCCCGGGTGCCCTGCCTGTCAACACATAGCGCTGCCACGTGTATCTTCTCAAATCTCTCGCTAAGGGCTACTGCTCGGTGGTCGACAACGCCGGTCGGGTGATGCCCGGTCAGGAACCGACCAGGTTCTTCGTGAGAAATCTGACCTGTAACCTACATAAACAAGAAGAAAAGGACGAAGGCACACCGGTCGGGGTATTCCCTACCAAGAGCCCCCCAACCCGTGCCTCTTTGACCGTCAGGGAAAAAACGGGACGGGATGAAGAAGCCCAACCATCCGCCGCCAAACCGACCGGCCAGCTGTCATTCCCACCCTTGCCACGTGTCAATGACTGCTGGCCTTTGCGACCGCAATGGTCACCTCGGAATCAGGAGCGGTCGCGTCACGCAAGTGGATTGGTTTCCCGCCCAAATGCTCTCCTATAAATAGGCCCTTGAGGCCCTCATTTGAACTTTCCTCAACCTTCTGAATCGATCGGCATACTCAGAGAGTCCCGAGCGAAGCACTTCAGCAGATCAGTCGAGCAAGCAACTCTCAAGCTTCTCAAAGTCTCCTCACTCGGTAAGTTCTTTAATCTTCAGCTTTACTATTTGCTTTACGTTTTCATATAGCGGTTGGTAGGGCAAAACTGACCTCGACCCAAATGTCCCGAATCCCACACTAATCCCGACCGGCCTTTAGGTAGAATGAATGTCAGATTCGGATAGCCAGAATGTGTCAGTCACGGACTACGATGATAAGGTCAAGCAAATCAGCGACAAAGTGGACATAATGTCCTACTCGCCGGAGGTCGTTCAACGACCACAGAAGACTCCCGAGCGAGCCCCCGAGCGACAAAGGTCATCGAGCTCGTCTGGGACGTCGGGGTCGAGCTCCAGCGGATCGGGTAGCTCGAGCGGTGAAAGTGGGGAAACGTCCACGAGCTGGCGAAATTCCCCGGCCGAAGGCATTCGGGAAAACCCTAAACCCTCAGGCCGAGCCCCAAGAAGTCGACCGGGAAAACGCTACGGAACCGAACGAGGAAGACCCGACCGAGCCGGCAGCACCGGCCGTGGACGGGTTCGAGTTCCTGAATAGCGAGAGCGTCGAAGGCCAGATGAGCAAGCTGACCCGATCTAACAGTCTTCCTTTTTCTTGCAGAGATGGCAGGTTTTGGTGATAATGACGCCCCTTTGCCCCCGGTGGCTAAGATTGTTCTTGGGAAGAAGAAGCCCAAGACTAAACCAACCGGGGAGAAGGAGATCCCGATCGCCCGACCAATGGGCGCCTCGACCGTCACTACGCCGGAAGGCTATGTAGTTGACGCGGTCGATGTCCTGGTTGCCCGGGTGGCTGTTGCCAAGGGCAAGGAGAAGGTGCCCGAGAAGGGCGTGGCTGAGAGTGGCGCCCTGAAGCGCCGACGGGAGCAACGCAGCCCGAGCCCCTCGGACGGGGGTAGCAAGGGCGGCTCGTCCATTCTTGCTCGGATCGGCAACGCCGGGCCAGCTAAGGAAGACCTGAGTAAGCTGACCCCGACTCAGGTGGCCCAGAAGATCGGCTACGACTTGGCCGAGGTAAAGCGCTTTTTTCCTCTGTTCTTTATATGAAGTAACCCCACTCGGGCTAACCCCGATCGTATGTTTGCATTTGCAGATTTCCCGAGCAGCCCAACTTCTACAGCGACGGGCTCTGCAAGCCAATGAGGCCGCCGCCCTGAAGAAGGTCGCCGACCGGCGACTACAAGACGTCAAGGACCTCCAGGCGGAGCTGACGAAAGCCCAGGAGGACCTGAAGAAAAGCCGGGAGGACCGGGACCTATCCGAGACGGTCGCTCAACAGGCGATCGGAGAGGTCGCCGAACTGAAGATGGTCGCTAAACAGGGGAGGTTGCCGAACTGAAGGCCCGATTGAACAATCTGGGCGAGCTAGCCCGGTTCCTCTTTCGGGACAATGAATCGGGCACGCAGTTCCTCTGCGCGGTCCGAGATACGACAGTTGGGGACGAACTGATCTGGTCGTTCGGGCGGTGGGCCTTTAAAACCGGCCAGAGGAAGATGCGCGAGAAGACCCAGAAGATCATGGAGCAAGCGCTCGAAGGAAAAGATCTTCAACTGGTCCTGACCACACTTCCTCCGGATCTTCCCGACCCCGGGCCAGCACCGTTCGATCCAAAGGAGAAGACGGTCGAGCCAAGTGGGACTGCTGCAGCCACCCCGAGCGAGGCGGAGCCTTCGAAGAAGTAGATTTAACTTCTTCGTTTTTGTAATGAACTTGATCGGGAGCCCGGTCCCGAGTTTGTACCGGGCATCTTTTGGATTAATAAAAAATTTTTTTGCTCAACTTGTGTGGCTCGTATTTGCACTCTACTTTTACTTGCATGCATATTAATAGTCTAATGCCTGACCTCGTGGCCTTATGGCCTGATCGTGCACCTTCTGACCAGAACATCGACGTTCTTAATGGCCTACCCGTTCGGGGTTTACCCGACCTTCTGGCCTTGTCGATTTTTGAAAACTATTAAGCCTCTTCGCTCGGGGTATTCCCGAGTGACGGACCTATAGCACTTCCTTCATCCTAGCCCCCACACTATTGTGCGCCCAAGGCACGAGTGGGTGCAATAGTGGAAAGAAGTTGGACGGATCGGGCATCTTTTGGCGATTGAGTTAAGTTTAGCTATTGGAGCCAAAATATTGACGGCTATTAGAGCCTGATTGCACACCCCTATCGATAAGAACCGATGGAGAGGTGTTTGTGGAGCGTAATGTTGAGCCTCGATCGAGTAGGTTTCGAGCGAGGTCTAGATTACCCTACTATTAATCAAGGTAATGAAAAAACCGATCGGGCCACCGTGTGCAAACGGTTGAGCAATCACCGATCGTATATACATTAAATATTCCCGCTCGCAGGCGGTTAAGCAAATATTTACAACAATAATGTACAATTAGACGACGAACGAAGCCGACTCGCAGGTCGAGCCCCCACTTCGCCTAATATTACAAAAAATAGGCTAATGCCTAAACATAACGAGGTGCTCAGAATTCCAAGTCCCCTCGATCACCCGACCGGTTGTCGTCTCCAGTCAGTACGTTCCCGGCCGCACTACAGCGTTGATGATGTACGGCCCTTCCCAATTCTGAGCTAGCTTCCCGTGTTCCAAAGGTTTACTGGCTTCCCGTCGACGTAGAACGTAATCTCCCACCTGAAAATATCGAGGGTTGACCCGAACATCCTTTGAACTCTTGACTCTGTTTTGATACTCGGCCATCCGCCGAGCGGCTAGCTCTCGCTTTTCCTCGACGCCATCGAGATCCACGACCATCGAGTGTTCGTTCTCCTCCGCATTGTACGTTCGTTCTCGGGTGGTCGGGATCCATGCCTCGATCGGGAGTCGGGCTTCAGCTCCGTAGACAAGGGCAAACGGGGTCTCCAAAGTCGCTTCTCTCGGGGTCGTCCGATAAGTCCACAAAACATAGGGCAACTCATTGGCCCAACTACGACCAGCCGAGTGCAGCTTCTTTTTCAGACCTTCGAGAATGGTCCGATTGGCATTTTCCACTTGTCCATTTCCTTGCGGGTAAGCCACCGACGACCGGACGTGGGTTGTCCCGATCGTGGCCAAGAAATTCTGGAAGTACTGGCTTACAAATTGGCGACCGTTGTCGCTGATGAGATGCACGGGCACACCAAAACGGGAAATCACATTGCGCCACAAAAACCGAGCACATTGTTGAGATGTGATCGTAGCCAGCGGCTCGGCTTCGATCCATTTGGAGAAGTAATCGATGGCGACAATGACGAACTTTCTCCGGCCCGCAAGCTGAGGGAACGGTCCCAAAATGTCCACCCCCCACCTTGCGAAGGGAATTATAGTCGTGACCGGCTGGTAGAAGGTGGCCAGTCGTCCGGGCATCCGAGCAAATAACTGGCACGTCTCACATTCCCGAGCGAGCTTCTCACAGTCCAGCTGGAGGGACGGCTAATAATACCCGACCAGCATGATTCGACGAGCTAACGATCGGCCTCCTTGATGTGACGAACAGATGCCCGAGTGCAATTCCTTCATTACGAGATCGGCCTCAAATGTGGTCAAGCAACGCATAAGAGGACCTCTATACGATCGTCTATAGAGACGACGACCATCCAAGACTTGGAACCTCGGGGCTCTAAGCTTGGCCTTTCGAGCACGCTGAGGGTCGTCTGGGAGTCGACCGTGCTCGAGGTACTCTTTCAGATTGGTGATCCAATTGTCTTCTGCCGGTTGGATAGGATTGACCGGCAACCGGTGGATACTGTGTCTCGGAATCACCAAAATCCGAGCGATCTTTGACATATGTTCCGGGGCGTCTTGGGCCAATTTGGACAAGATGTCCGCATCGGCATTATCCAATCGGGATATGTGCCGAACGGTGTACCCCCGGAACGACGCAAGCTTCTCCATTGCAAGGTCTCGGTATAGCTGCAATCGTTCTCCATTAGCTGCGGAGTCCGTTTGAGCCCGAATATATTCAGTCCCCAAGTCCCGAGCACACTGCAAGCCATTGACAAAGGCTTCGTACTCGGCTTCATTGTTGGTCGGATGAAACTGATACATAAGGGCGAAGTAAACCTTAAATCCCTCCGGGCTCGTGACTACCACTCCTCCTCCTGCCCCTTTCTTACTGCTCGACCAATCAGTAGCCAACGTCCACCACTCGGCCTCAGGGTCCGCGACCTCAGGGGGGTCGGGTATCCCGAGCGGTGCATTCGACCAAGAAATCTGCAAGGGCTTGACCTTTGATGGCTGGTCTTGGTCAGTATTCAATCGCATATTGGGTCAGCATCAACGCCCA
This sequence comes from Ipomoea nil, assembly GCF_001879475.1. NCBI lineage: Eukaryota > Viridiplantae > Streptophyta > Magnoliopsida > Solanales > Convolvulaceae > Ipomoea > Ipomoea nil. The sequence goes on along the minus strand of NW_017619163.1, from coordinate 1,246,891 downwards.
CTTGACTAGGCGACCAGATGATGAAGCGGTTCGGAGGACTGGCCCGATCGGTTGATCGGTCAAAACGCGAATTGCTCGACCTTGGAAGTAGGGAGCCAATTTCTTCGTAGCGATATACAATGCATAGACGACCTTCTCAAGCCAGGAGTACTGGAGCTCGAGACCATGTAGCGCGTGGCTTACATAGTACACCGGTCGCTGGACCCCTTCCGGATCGGTTCGGCACAATACTGCGCTTACTGCTCGATCGGACACGGCGAGGTACACGTCTAGCTCTTCCCCGAGCTCAGGCTTTGACAACACAATTGGTGACATGAGATACTCCTTTAGCTCGTCGAAAGCCGCTCGGCACTCGTCGTCCCAGACGAACCCATTGACTTTACGCAATACCTTGAAGAAAGGTAAAGCGCGCTCGGCTAATTTGAAGAGGAACCTGCTGAGTGCAGCCAACCGACCGGTCAATTGCTGGACCTCCCGAACGGTTGAAGGTGGTTGCATGTCCAAAATTGCCTTAACTTTGGCCGGGTTGGGCTCGATTTCCCTCTTGGTCATCATGTAGCCGAGGAATTTTCCTGTCTGAACCGCAAATGTGCACTTGGTTGGGTTCAGCCTCAACTGGTACTTCCTCATGATTTGGAAGCATTCTCAGAGGTCCCGAGTGTGGTCGGATCGGTCCCGACTCTTGACAGCATATCGTCAATATACGCCTCCATCGTTCGGCCTATCAGGTCGGCGAAAAGCATATTGACCATCCTCTGATAGGTCGCTCCCGCGTTGCGGAGGCCGAACGGCATCACTCGGTAGCAATACAGCCCGTCCGGGGTTACGAAGGCTGTTTTGCTCTCGTCTTCATGGTGCATCATTATTTGATGATATCCTTTGAATGCATCCATGAAGCTCATCAACTCGGCCCCGACCGTCTCGTCGACCATCTGGTGGATACTCGGCAGCGGATATGGGTCGAGCGGACAGGCCTTGTTGAGTTCGGTAAAATCAATACACATCCTCCAAGCTGGGGGCTTAGGGACAAGAACAATATTGGCCACCCATTCGGGATAGATCACCGGTCGGATGTGCTCGATCGCCGCCATTTTCTTGACCTCTTCTCTGACGAACTCGCGGCGATCGGATGAAAGGTGCCGGGTCTTCTGCACGACCGGCTTAGCTGCGGGATCGACGGCTAGCTTGTGACAAATGACCATCTGGTCGATCCCGGGCATGTCTTCGGGCCCCCATGCAAAGATATCGGCAAACTCTCGGAGTATTGCCAAGACTTCCGCTCGGAGCTCGGGGGTGAGGGCCCGGCCAATCTTTATCTTCCTGTCCGGTCGGTCCTCAGACAGGGCAACTTCCTCTACTTCCTCGAAAGGCTCGGGTTGTTCCTTCCGGTCTTTGGATTCCTCCTTGGCGATCGTGTTCACCTGGGAAGACGGACCGGAGTCACGCCTATTGACCGCTCGGGTGTAACACTTCCGGGCGAATTGGACATCGCCACGGACCACTCCGACCCCATTGGGGGTGGGGAATTTCATGCACAGGTGGGGCATCGAAATTATCCCACCGATCTTCATGATTGCGGGTCGGCCCAAGATGATGTTGTGGAGACAATGCAAGTTAACCACAACGAACTCCATCTCGGTCTTGATCGACTTCAGTGGTGTGCCGATCTCAACTGGAAGCGTTATTTTTCCCTCGGGGTAGATGAGAGCCCTGGTGAATCCCGACAAGGGTACGCCGACCGGAGTCAGTTTGCGCTTGTCAAGGTTGAGCTTTTCGAACACGTCCAAATAAAGGACGTTGACACTGCTCCCAGTGTCCACCATAACCCTTTGGACATCCGTCCCTTTCACGTCGATAGTGACCACGAGAGCCTCCATGCCGTGGTCACCACTGCTGGGCTGATCTTCAAGGGAGAAGGTTATGGGTTCCACTTTCTGCCTCTTCCCGGTGTCCCGGGAATCTACAATGGCGACCGGGCAGTTATCCCTCGGTCGGGAAGCATCATCCAATCCACCAAAAATCACGTGGATGGTCGGCTACTTGATCGGGGGTCAGAATCTCGTCGGTCGTCTCGACGATCGTCTCTTCGGTCATCTCTACGGTTCTGACCCGACCGATCGGAACGTCCATCACGATCAGAACGATCGGAGCGGTGGTGGGATCGCCGATGATCTCTCCGATCGGTATTCTTTTTTGTTTCTGCTCTCTTCCCCACACACTTGTCCAACTTCCCACGGTTGAGAAGATCTTCCAAGAGTTGGCGCAAGTGGGTACACTCCTCAGTGTCATGCCCGGCACATCGATGGTAAGCACAGTGCTTACTCTTGTCAGGGCCATCTTGGTCGGGATGGGGGAGTTTGATGAGATTGCAGGACTGTGCGTACTGCATGGCCTCCGCCGCGGATCGGTTCAGGGCCGTAAACTCACCAGGCCTGGTGCGGGATCGGGGATGGTCGTCACCCGATCGATGTTCTGCCCGGCCGACCGGTTTACGGGACGAGGACCCGACCTCCTGCGAGCATTTCACAGCGTTCGCCTCGCCGGCATTGGCATAATCTGTGACCCTTCGAAGGGCCTCTTCATACGTGGCCAAGGGGTGGAGGATGAAATCCTAATAGAGGTAACCCGCCCGGAGAGAAATGTGGAGCATGTGGGGGGTGGTGGCGTCGTCCATTGGCTCGACTTCCCCGACCGCTGCCTTCCACTTGATAAGGAAATCGGTCAAGCTCTCCCCTTCGAGCTGCTTGGCCTTTTCCAGCTACATGTACGGCTTCCTCACCACCTTGGAGGTGATGAACTTCCTCACGAACTTGATCACCAGGACGTTGAAATCAACAATGGAGCCCGGCTGCAACGTTCGGAACCATCCCGCCGCCCGACCGGTGAGCGTGGAATAGAAGGCCCTACACATCACGGCGTCTAACACGCCCTTCATCATCATGTTGCCGTAAAAGTCATTGACGTGGACCTCAGGGTCCGTACGGCCATCATAACTCTTCTCCCTGAAGACCTTCAAGTCGAGCGGGTATGGCTGAGCCATTACCTCCGCTGTGAAGGGCGTTCTCAGTAAGGATGATTGGTCGATCGGGGGTGTCACGGGGTGCTCGTTCCGGAACCGAGCGAATTCCGCCTGGAGGTTGTAAAGCAATCCTCGGGTCTCGTTGAGCTCGGTCGTCTGGGCTTGGGTTGACTCCCGAGCGCGTCGTCGACGGTGAGATCTCGACCCACTATGCCCGGATGAGGCCTCCTGGCTGGCTTCCTGCATCTGCACGTCTCCCGGTTGACTTCTTCGAGGTTGACTTCTTCGGGGTTGACTTCTTCGGGGTCTTCCGCTTGGGCTGGAACCTCCGGTGCTTGCGGGGCCTGCCGTGGTACCTCTATCGCATCAGCACCCCCCGACCCCAACCGCGAACGAGCCGAGCGTCGAGCCCGAGAAATGGGCTGATGCTGCGGCTCTACATGAGCAGTCGGGTATACCGGAAGGGCGGTGGCTGGAGCCGTGTACGCAGGCGTATAAGGTGGATAGCCAACCGGTGGTGTATAATACATCGGTTGACTGAGCCAGTACCCGTACGGTTGAGGTGGGGCCGGGTATGCGTACTGACCGGGATACTGGAGCTGCTGCTGGTATTGCTGACCGGGTGTCAGATATCCCGGTTGAATGTAGTTCACCAGCTGTTGGGCGGCCGGGTATGGTAGTAGATGGATGTGGTGGTGAAAGATTCAGATTGAGGTCCATATTCTGACCTTGCTGCTGGGTCGGTTGATGGTCGGATGAACTGGCCGCATCTGCTTGATTGTCGCCGAGGAGATTGTACGCCCACGGATACATGATTGAAAAGAGACCGAGTGCTCGTCAAACGTTGTCTTGGTTGCACGGGTCCCCACAGACGGCGCCAAAATGATAATACTAATTGTCACGTAATGTGGTAATTAAATAAACACAAGACCAAATAAAGCAATTAAATGTCTTTTATTGATCGAGGTGAAGGCCCTAAGTACAATCTAAGTGGTTGCTCTGAGTACCGACTGACTGCGGTCGGGATTCTCTAACAACAACCTATCGATCGTCGAAAAGTCCCCCACACTGTTGCTATCGCAGGTATTTATAGCCGTGGGGCCGGAGACACAAATCCGGTCGTCCGGCATGTCGCCCACGTAGCAACCACGTGTCGTCCTCCCGGGTGCCCTGCCTGTCAACACATAGCGCTGCCACGTGTATCTTCTCAGCTCTCTCGCTAAGGGCTACCGCTCGGTGGTCGACAACGCCGGTCAGGTGATGCCTAGTCGGGAACCGACCGGGTTCTTCGTGAGAAATCCGACCTGTAACCTGCATAAACAAGAAGAAAAGGACGAAGGCACACCGGTCGGGGTATTCCCTACCAACTGTAAATGAGAATATCATCAAAATATACAACAAAAAATTTCCCAATAAAATTCCTAATGGCATAAGTAACCATTCGTAGAGACCATTTTTCGTCTTGAAGGAAATTTTCCATTCATCACCCTTTTGCATTCTGATTTGATGATAACCTATTCTTAGATCTATTTTATTGAAAATTTTAGCTCCATGCAATTCATCAAGCATATCATCTAACTTAGGAAGAGGATAGTGATACTTTACTGTGATGTTATTGATTGCGCTACAATCAACACACATTCGCCACGTGCCATCTTTCTTTGGTACAAGTAGTACGGGCACAACACATGGGCTTAGACTTTCTTGGATGAATCCAACTTGCAATAACTCATCAACTTGACGTTGAATCTCCATAGCCTTATCAGGATTGGTACAATAGGCCGGTCTATTAGGCAAACTTGCTCCAAGTATGAGATCAATTTGATGTTCAATCCCACGAATTGGAGGTAACCCCTTTGGTAATTCTTCAGGAAAGACATCTGCAAGTTCAGAAAGCAGGATAGAAACATCAGAAGGGATAGTTTCATTTTTAATAACATTTAGACAAAACTCAATAGGGTAAAGCAAGAAAACTCCCTCTTCCCCTCTTAAGGCTTGCTACACGTCTCTTTTTGTCATGAGCAAGTTACGAGATGATTGCGTAGTGTCCTTTTTCATCCCTTCTTTCTTTTCCTTCTTCTCATGAGCTAAGGCCTTTTGTTTTCCACTAGTGGTTTCCTTCCTGGACATAGCCTCTTTTGCCTTCTAGGTAAGTTCTTCTCTCAATTTCTTGGATTGCACTTGGATGTTGTACACTTCCTTTGGTGCTCGTGGCGCCAAAGTGTACTTCTTACTTCCCTTATGAATGGTGTACTTGTTTGTCTTACCATGGTGTAAGGTGTCTCAATCGTATTGCCATGGTCGACCTAGTAAGATGTGACAAGCATGCGTTGGGATTATATCACACAACACATCATCTTGATATTTTCCAATGGAAATAGAAATGAGGGCTTGCTTGTCTACCTTGAGTTCACCATCATCATTAAGCCATTGCAGCTTATATGGTTGAGGATGTTTGACTGTTGGTATTTTCATTGCATTAACTACATCCTCGCTGACCACATTGGTACAACTCCCCCCATCAATGATGAAACTACATGTAACACCAGGAATCTTGCATTTGCCATAAAAGATGTTCTCTCGTTGTTCTTCTTGATCTAGGACAACAAGAGTGCTCAAGGCTTTGTGGACTACACAGTTGAAATGTAGAGTATCATCTTCTTGCACTTCTTCTTTAGAATGTTCAACTTTTTGTCTTTCTTCTATTGGCTCCAACTCTTCGTCTTCATATTCACTTGTGGACATGTATTCTCGCTCATCTTTGCCAATGGTGAGAATTTGTTTTGGTGTTGCGGCATTCTCGATCATAATGTCCTCGACCTTGACACCTATAACATGTCACACTACTAACCTTTTTCTTTTGACACCCTTCTTGGAACTTCCCCTTATCTCTTGGGTCATTTTTCTTTTCCTCTCGAGTGTGGGATGGTCGAGAGTACTCCTTTTGTGTCCTCGGTTGATAAGAGTTGTTTGTGGCTCTCCTTGGTTGATCCCATCGAGAAGACATAGATGATTTGCTTCCCCTTTCGGATCTTAGTTCCTCTTCAACTTTTGAAGCAACTCGAACCAACTTGTCTACATCATCAAATTCTTAGTTGCGGAGTTATCTTCGAATATCACGGTTGAGCCCTTCAAGAATACGAGCTATGGTGGTCTCGTCATCTTCTTGGATGTTTGCTCGTGCCTTTAATCCCTCCATCTCCTTGTAGAACTCACGAACAAGCTTGTTGCCTTTTTTGAGTTCTTGTAATTTCCTACGCATATCACGATAGAAATTACTAGGCACAAACTTCCTCCTCATCTCCCTCTTAAGCTCTGCCCATGTCTCTATAGGGTCATCATGGTCTTCTAGGCGCCTACGACTAAGTTGTTTCCAACACAATTTTGCAAAATCTTTTAGGGATGCTACGGCTATCTTAAACTTCTTTTCCTCCCAAAAGTTATGTAGTCCAAAAATATCCTCCACTTCATCTACCCAATTTAAGAAAACTTCTGGTTCATCATCTCTATTAAAAGCAGACATTTGCATTTTTAAAGAGCTAAGATTATTATCTACCCTTTCTTCAACATATCTCCTAGGGAGCATGCGGGGTAAACTATTATGTCTAGCTACTTCCCAACCCCTCCTTTCTTCTTGGTTTCTTCCCTCATGATTTTGTACTCCCTCATTTTCAACTCTCACCCTTTGATTTTCATTTTCAATGTTTTGCAGCCTATTACTAAGGTCTCTCATCATGTTCATCATTGCTTCTATTTGGGCACAAATATTGCTTTGTTCACTAGTACTAGCCATACCTGCAATTCTTTAAAGTATAAAACACTAAAATAAGGTGTTAGTAAATTAAAAAAAAAAAAAAAAAAAAGAAATATTCACACCCTCACAATTTTCTTTATTTTTTTTTTCACTCCCCTCGTGTGGCACTCGTTGGCAACCTCACTAGCCTTTTTCCAGAAGTGCTAGTTCTTGTCGTCTTGGTCCTTAACAAAGCTTAGAACTTGCAAGGGTTGTATCTACCACAAATAGCAAACCCAACAGTTGTAGAGTTTGAGTCTAGTAAGCACGAAGGTGGGAAATAATATCTATGGAGTGATGTAGAAACTAACACAGAGTGTGTTTGAAACTGATACATGAGGCTTTTTGTGAATTAGAAGAAAGATAATAGAAAGAAACAATGCATAAAAGATTTCAAGTAATGCAATTTAAACTAAAATATCAAACCAACCTCATCCTCCTTTTTTTTTTTTTTTTTTTGTTCTCTTTTTTTTTTAGTTTGTTTTTTCTTTTTCTTTTTTAATTCCCCTTTAAATAAGGAAAATTAGTGGTAAAGTAAAAACACAATAGTAGAAGATAAAAGAAGCCTGATGGTATCTACCTTTTATATGGTCACCAAATCAAAGGCTATAAGTAATACATATAATATGCCTGATGGTATCTACCTTTTATAAGGTCACCAAATCAAAGGCTATAAATAGGAGCTGATGGTTTAACCAAAATCAGAATTGTTTAAGAGTCGACGGTAATCCAATCAATACTCTTAACAAAATCGATGGTGTAACCGAAACAAGACTCCTTATAAGAAAACAACAAACCAAAAAAAAAAAAATGCAAGGAACAAGGAAAAGGAAATAGAACAACAGTAAAGATAGTAAGGATAGAATTAAGGCTAAACATGAATAAGGGAAAAGAAATATAAACAACGGTAAATATGAATTTTAAGATAGAAATGATAGAATGATGCAAAAGGAAGTTGGCTCTGATACCAATCTGACGCGTACACGGGTTGCTTCTCACAACAAGTGCACACCCATGGAATCACTCCAGAACCTTTCGTGCCCTATATAGGATCTTACCTTGTAGACTCTTGGCACTACAAGAAAAATGCACATAGACAACACTAGAAAGACAACAGTTTTTAAGAAAAGTGTTGTCTTTTGTATAAAAGACAACAGTTTGGTCCAAAACCGTTGTCTTTGATGCAGCACTTTTGTCAAAGACAACGGTTTTTACTTAACCGTTGTTATAAGTCTGTTGTCTTTGTGCATTTTGTGAAAAGACAACACCACAACAACAACGGTTTTTTAAAACCGTTGTCTATGTGCGTTTTTTTTTTTTAAAAAGACAACGGTTTTTTTAACCGTTGTCGTTGGTGTGTTGTCTTTAAGCTCACTAGAATACACAACACTAGAAAGACAACGGTTATTTAAAACCGTTGTCTTTGTGCGTTCTTATTTTTTTTTTTTTAAAGACAACGGTTTTATTTAACCGTTGTCGTTGGTGTGTTGTCTTTAAGCGCACTAGAATACACAACACTACAAAGACAACGGTTTTTTAAAACCGTTGTCTTTGCGGATTATTATTTTATAAAAGACAACGGTTTTATTTAACCGTTATCATTTATGTGTTGTCTTTAATAGCACTTGAATACACGACACTACAATGATAACCGTTGTCGTTGCGCGTTCTTTATTTGTTTAAGGCAACGGTTTTATTTAACCGTTGTTATTGGTATGTTGTCTTTAAGCGTATTTGAATACACAACACTACAAAGACAACGGTTATAAAATGAAAACAAGGATGTTAACAACAAGAGTTGAACCTATGACCTCAAACAAAACAAATAAGGTTTAACCAACTAAGCAACACAAACTTTTATGTACCAAAGTGCAACATCTGATATATAACTGGGTTGCTTCTGTGTAAACCAAGACAACAATTTTATAAAGTAAGTTAAAGATGCCTCTAGGAAGAATTAAACACAAGACTTTTAACATAATTTAACATAACAAACAAAGCTAAACCCACCAAGCCACACCAACCCTTATTTATTCAAGTGCAACATTTAAGATATAACGAGTTTGGTTCTGTGTTGTCTCTGAGAACCAAGACAACGATTGTATAAAATATAGGTTAAAATGCCACCAAGAAAGATAAAACCCAAAACCTCTAACATATCAAACAAAGCTAAACCCACGAAGGCACACTTACTTTTGATTACTAAAGTGTTACACCCTATCTTTTACCTATAATTTGGACCTTCATTGTTTTTGTTACGAGATGAAAATAGATGTTTAGAAGATCTAGAACAAAAATAAAAATGTAATTAAATTTTTTTTGTCCAAATATAATGATATACTACTACATAAATGATATACTACGTCATTTAATAGAAGACGGTTTTTTAAATAACCGACTTATGTTATATGTTGTTATACTACGGCACATAATAGATAACGGTTTTCTAAATAACCGTCTTCTATTATATACTATGTCACTTAATACACATCGATTTTTATATAACCGCCTTCTGTTATTATTTACGACGTTATATTAAATAACGTCACTATATATTTTGGTACAGACAATAATTTTTTTTTTTGTAATATTTGCTGACGAAATATAATTTTTTGGTCAGTAAAGATATAGAATCAATAAAGTTTTATAATAAACGTCCCTAAATGTTTTATTTTAAAATTTAATTTTAACATAAAACGTCAGAAAAGTAAAAATATTTTACAAGAAAGATTTTTATCATTTGGCACTATTAAAAAGTAATATCTTCATAAAATAAAAAATATATCCCTAAGATGGCGCCATACCCAAATTTTGGCCTCAAAATTTTCACTAAGTGGCGCCTTCTCCCTAAATCTCCTCCCTCCTTAGTCCTTACTACTTATTCCTTCATCGGAGATTCAAGCTTATAGCCGGCAAGCATCACCTCAAACAGACGACGTTCCTCCTTTCTTCAGCCAAATTTATAGATCTGCTGGCAGCCTCTCTTCAAATCTGAGACCTTAGCCATTTCCGCCCGCCACCAATAGATCTGAAACCACAGCCGACACCGACGCCCTTCCTCCGCCGTAGCTGCCATCCGACGCCACCGCTGCCTTTCCTCCACCGACGCTGCCTCACTCGCGACCGCTACGTACCGACGCCAAACGCCACAACCATCCCCGAAGCCGCCATCCTTCACAACTGGTAAGTTTATTTATTTATTTTATATTTAATTTATTTCAATTTTTTGTTGATTTATTTCAAATATTATTGTTATTGTGATATTTTAAGAAATTTATTTTGAATTTTTGGATATATGTTTTGTACTGCATCAGTGCGTGCGCCTATGTGTTTGTATTTGAGTTTTTGGAGAAGGGATTGTCATTAGATACAAGGCCATATATTCTGTGTGTATCCTTGAATGCATGTTTTATTTATGTATGTGTATATGGTGGTGGTTTTGTTTTGTAATCTTAACTGTAGAAGTAAATTGTATTTGTTGCATACTTGTAGTGGCTACTTGTGGTTTCCAATAGATTTTTTTTAGTAAAATTTGTTAAATGCTGCAGATATATGATTGTTTTTCATATTTAATACTTTTTAGGTGGAAAACAATCCATATGACCCAAAGTTCACTCTTTAGAAGCAGAATTTCCAACCTTTCTTTAAGCAATGCCCATGTCTGATACACTTGCTTAATTCTAACCAAGTGTTCACCTCTGCTTTCAGTATTTCCACAACAGGCATAGAAAGGCATATATCTCTTTGAGAATGTGTAAGTATTCAGTGGTAGAGTGCCAAACTTTTTCGACAGAGGTTATGGTAACAGTGTGCAATCTTTACTAGCTGTTATCAAACTCAGACCTTTGATAACTGTGCATTCCTCCGGACATCCACATTCCTGCTTTCATATTTTGTATTTCATATTAGTTCAAAAGAGTGCATATGAACTTTTAAATGAAAATTATGATCAAATGAATGACCTTGTGATCTTACTAATAAATTGCATGCCTTTTCTTTGCTCGTAATTTTGAATAGATAGAACAGAGTTACATCAACAGCATAGTTCACATTTTTGCAGAGAATTGACGGGAACAATTCTGTTGAGAAGAGCTTTATTTCTTCAAAACTAATCACATTCATTAATGTTGTGTGCTTAGCTTTCTTGTGGAACTGCAGAAAGAACTGCTTCTCTCATATTGATGCCATAACAATTCAATCTCTCCTTTTGTGTTACAGCGTTAATGTGTTTGAAGGGGAAAGGGAAGAGCGGATGATGATGACAGGAATGCACACTGTTGTTGACATCTGTTGTGTGGGCTGCTGCAGTTGGCTTGGCTGGAAATATGTGAGTTTCTCATTCGTCACGTGACACACTTGAATCACCTATTGTTACACATGCTTCTGACATGGTTTCTCCAATAGTTTGTGGTGATAAGTTTGTGTTAATAACTCTAGGAATCTGCTGAGGACAAAAGCCAGAAATACAAGGAAGGGAAATTCATCCTGGAAAGGTATGTATTGCACTGATCGATACCTTTGGAATTCTCCTTTCCTTGTGCTTATATACCATACCAGATCAAGCTCTTTCTCCCACAATATGCTAGTTTCAATGCTCAATGGAACTCAATGCCCATTCTTTTCCTTAATCACCTAAGAGATATTTCAGGCTCAACTGGATCAGAAAACTTCAAATAAGAACTTCAATGAAGTGTTATACATGTTCATCACTAGTCCAAACTATTTATACGTTAGCAACTTAAAGAATGTCAAGTGATTGTAATGTTTTATTTCCACTCGATATTTCATATTTAGGTAATTGTGCCCATGAAATCATCATGGTGAGTTCTGAATGGTGTGGGATAAATGCTTTTTTTTTTTTTTAAAGGCAGTGTGCCAGAGTGGTCCAACTGAATATTTCATTAGTATTGATAACTAACATGCATAACCAGGAGAATTCCCTTAGCACACTGCTTTAGAAATGTGAAATGTGATAGTTGGATAAATCATTTTCTTTTGTTTTCTACTCAGTGTGGTCCAGCTGAATCTTTTATTAGTAGTGGTAACTAACATGCATAACCAAGAGGCATCCCTTAATAAAAATGTGATAGTTTATGATGGTGAAAAATTATCTTGATTATTACCATATGGATGGACACCGTAATTCAAGCTAAGCAGATGAATTTTATACACACATTGTTGAGAGTGTGACCATTGTTCAGAGAAGATTTACTATTATGTTTTAATGTGGCATTGCATATAGTCTATCTTCTTCTTATAAAAAAAAAAACAATAGACTATCCTTTCTAAGACTTCTACAAATTAGAAAATATGAAGTACTATTAAACACAACAATTATTGGCTGTTTACATCTCAATTAATATACTTTGTTTTAGCATAAACATTGTTTACAACATTTCTAAAAATTTTTGTTCTAGTACTGTTAATTGGATTTACCTTTTTATGGTTCCATACACTCACTCATTTGATCACAATGTTGCTTTTTGTTAGCTGAGAGATGTTTAACAAATGGCAAGCACAAAGATGGTGGGCAGATTGTCACTACCATATATGGGTGTAACATCTTGGAAGTTCAATGCTCGTTCGTGCAAATTCGAAGGAGTTGGGATAGCGTAACCGCGGCCAAGTTGGTCTGAGAGCAATGTTAAGTGTGACTGCAATGTTGGGAATATCACTGTGTGTCGTCACATTGTTGGAATGTAAGCCTTCTTGATCTTAATTCTTTGTGTAAACTAAGTTTCATGTTTATGACCATTGAGCTTGCATGTGCGATATAGTTTTAATATGGGAAGAATTACATAACTACATTGCACTAGCAGTAATGATTTTCATGTTTCAAATCAAACAATCACCTAACTTAAAATGGTTTCTTGGGGTGATGGGTGATTATATGATCTTACTGTTGAATTGTGTGCCCTACCTCAACTAAAAGCTTTAAATTGTTAGAGAATTGAGATATTTTTTGCTTTATTTATTATATTTGTTACTGAAGTTCATAAATTTCCAGGAGAGAGAGGGACAACTCTGAAGCTGAAAGAGCTCAGCATATTAAGCAACTTCATGAACTTCAGGAACATATTCAAGAGAAAGAACATCAGTTTATGGAATTGCAGGAACAGGTCAATTCATATGTACCATAATTTCTGAAAATACTTTCACTGCTTTGTAGTATGGTAACATGGAGAAACTGCATTATGGAATGCATTTGATACTTTTATAATTTAAAATATTTAAGTACTTGTGCAACATTAGCTGCTGATTAGAATTTTGCAGTTTGACAAATTGAATATTCTTCAATCTTCAGAACAGAATTGCAAAGGAAACCATTCTTTACAAAGACGAATAGATGAGGGAGGCCCATGCTTGGATGACTCGTCCTCAGGAGATCGATGCCTTGCAACAAGTTGAACAACGTGAACAAGCTGAACAATATAATCAGCTTTGGCTTGGTTGTCAGAGACAGGTTGCTTAGCATTTTTTTTAAAGTTTTATTTTGAATGACTTAGATTTTTAATGCATCAATAGGGAGTAGGTATGATTTGATCATTAGAATGTTGTGATCATTTAGATTTGGTTTGTGGAATTGTTTTTTGTAGTATTATGACTTGGATGATATATGATTCAATTTGAATTGGTCATGGAAGTATTTAGACTTGTTAATTAGTTTTTTTGTATTTTGAACCATAGCTTGTGCAAAATTATGTAACTACACTTGGCTATGGTGAATGGATAAATTGATTTTTTATACGATTAAAATTTAAGCAGGTTAAAAACGGTTAAAAACCGTTGAGACAACACCGGTTTCAACAACATTGAATAGACAACGAGTCAAAAACCGTTGTCTTTGAAACAAACGACAACAGTTTAAAACCGTTGTCTATGTTCGTGACTTTTAACAACACCGGTTTCAACAACACTTAATAGACAACGGTTAAAAACCCGTTGTCGTTTATAGAAAAAACAACGGTTAAAAACCGTTGTCTATGTGCGTGACTTTTAACAACACCGGTTTCAACAACACTTAATAGACAACGGTTAAAAAACCGTTGTCTTTTCGAGAAAAGACAACGGTTTAAAACCGTTGTCTATGTGAGTGACTTTTAACAACACCGGTTTCAACAACACTTAATAGACAACAGTTAAAAAACCGTTGTCGTTTCTAGAAAAGACAACAGTTTAAAACCGTTGTCTATGTGCGTGACTTACAACAACACCAGCTTCAACAACACTTAATAGACAACGGTTAAAAAACCGTTGTTGTTTCTAGAAAAGACAACGGTTAAAAACCGTTGTCTATGCGCGGGACTTACAACAACACCGGCTTCAACAACAGAAATTTTACCCCTACGACAACGGTTATTAACCGTTGTCTATGTGCATTTTTCTTGTAGTGTGGATTTTGAGATCCCGAACTCTACAATTGCCTCGCCTAACTAACCAATGATCTTCTCAATCCTTAGATGATTAAGCAAGGCTAAGAACTAGACTCGGGAATCTAGCACTTGAGATAAGAAATAAGAACAAACTTAACTATGTAATATAAGTAGTAGTTCTATTCTTTTTGGGATTTTTGGGTATGTGTATGAATATAAAGAACAAGATACTGAGGTATGCCTTCTCGGCTTGTAAACTAGCTTCTCACTAGCTTACTTAGATTGAATGCTTCTCACAAACAACCTAAACACTCAATGCAATTCTCATGCAAGGAAAAAGAGAGAAAATCTCATTTCATTTCAAAAATTACAAGCTGCAAAATAAACCTCCCCTCCCCCTTTTAGAGTATGAAATATGATTTTTGTAGTTTGATTTTTCTTCAAAACTTTGCTATCTTTCACATGAGTTTGCCATAGGCATTTAATGCTTTGTCTCCTTGAGTAAGCTAATTGCTTGAGGTGCTTGCTTGAGCTACTTGGTTGATGACAAGCAAGGAGGTGAGTGAGCAGCTAGGTAGTGAAGAAGTTGCACAAACAAGTAGGTGAATCACTAAGCAAGTAGGTGATTCATCAAGCTAGTAGGTGAAGCACACTCCTTAAGCTAGTAGCTCTCTTCAAAAGTCTTGATGTGAAGGCAATTGAATACAATTGTTTCTCTAGATTGATCTCCTTCTTCATAAATAGCTGTTGTATTCCAATTTGCTTGCAAAAAAATGTTAAAATCCTCTTGAATCTTTTTTGACATGGATCTTGTTGTTGGGCCACTAGAGACTTTCATGGGATCATTTGCTTGTTGTCTTTGGGTCTCATCAATCTCCGCCCCAACCGAGACGGGGATGTTGAAAATTTTTGGAGAACGGGGACGGGGATACTCCTCCCCACTCCACCCCGTCCTCGAGTAATTATTATAATTAAAAAAATTAAATAAACATATATATATATATATATATATATATATATATATATATATTAAAAGTTATATTTTTAGTTTTTAAAATTAAAAATTACACTAATTTAACATTTTTACTGAATATTGATCGGGGATGGGGATTCCCCATCCCAGCCTAATTCTCCGCAGGGAAGGGGATGCGAACTATTTTTAACTCCTCGCCGGGGATGGAAACGGGGATGGGGTCGGAGTTTCAGGGACGGGGGCGGCAAGTACACCCCCCGCTCTGTTGTCATCCCTATATCAACAAGTTAAACCCTCTAACACAATCAGCTAATAACTATTTACCAAGCACCCCCAAAATAAAACATGTACTAACACACAACCACCAGCAACGAGCATATATGTATGGACAGTTATGCCATGGCCCATGGACCCGCGTCAAAATACACAATTTATATACTGAATGTTCACAATTTACATACGAATGTTCACAATTTGAATTGTGAACATTCGTATGTAAATTGTGAACATTCAATATATAAAATTGTGAACATTCAATATGTAAATTGTGAACAGTCAGTATGTAAATTGTGAACATTCAGGTTGTAAATTGTGAACATTCAGGTATTTAAATTGAGAACATTCAGTATGTAAATTCTGAATATTTAGTATATAAAATTGTGAACATCCAATATGTAAATTGTGAACGTTCAGTATATAAATTGTATATTGTTGGACCCGAATTCACCTTGCAAAGTGGATCCGAGTCCACAGAATAATTTGCCCTATATGTATCCCAACGGGCCATAGGCACCAACACTTTTGACAATATAATCGCTATACAATGTTCCACATTATAATTAGGCCATGTCACTTACAAAGGGAGCGTTATAATGTGCAACCGTGTGCACCATGCAAGGTGCACACGGAATTGGATTCATAATTTCAATACTATAGATTCATAATTTCTATACTATAGATACATAATTTTTATACTATAGATTCATAATTTCTATACCATAGATTCATAATTTTTAAACTGTAGATTCATAATTTCTATACTGTATAGCTATCAAATTATGAACATATAGTTCAGTGATTTGTGAATACAAAGTTCAACAATTGGGAATATGAACATTTAAAATTAGAAAGAGTTTTGTAATTGTGAATATAGAGTTCAATAATTATGAATCTATAGTATAGAAATTATGAATCAAATTTCGTGTACACCATGCATGATACACCCGGTTGCATAGCATAATTGGCCCTTACAAAGTAGACCAAACCCATAAAGTGAAGATTAGGATTTTATGAGTTCAAAATTAGCACAACACTTCCGTATTGGGCCACATCTGCTTAAGTAGGCCCAAGCTCTTGGTAAAGGTAAATTATGGTCCACACAATGTTATGTGGACCATAATAAAAATTTAAAAAGTACATTTTTAATATACTAAATGTACATTATTTTTGTATTGTATGTACATTATACAATATAATATACACTCAGTACAAAAATAATGTACTTCCCCTGAATACAATGTATATTATTTTTATATTGAAAGTACATTATTTTTGTATTGAATGTACATTATTTTACAGTATACAAAATATGGTCCATACAACTTGTGTGGACTATGGTCCACACAATAATGATTGCTTGGTAAACAATTGTTATACCATAGACCTAGGGGGGAATTATGTTGTGCAACTGTGTGCACCATGTATAGTGCACACGATTGCAAAAACGGCGTCATTTTACTTGAAAATAAAAAAAATTGTTTTTTTTTTTATCAAAAAAGAGGGGGTTACACAAGAACACAAAAGGGATCAAAACAAGTCCCAAAACACTCTGTCAATCCCTTCTCAAGAAGCCAGTTGATCATGCTCTGCAATATTCTGTATCTCTATGGAAGGCACACTAATAATTCGAAGACTAACCGGGTGGGCAAGAGTCATGTTCGCGAGGGCATCCACTAACTTGTTCTGCTCCCGGTGAACGTGCACAACCTTGAACTCCGGAAAGTGTGCGGCCTCCTGTACGCAGCGGCGGAGAATGTTGCATGTTGGGGTCAGACCATCCAGCGCCGAATTCATCCTCTCCGCGATCAGCTTAGAATCACACTCCATGACAACCTGGTAGGCGCCGAAAAATAAAAAAAATAAAAAAAAAAAAATTGTTTCTGATTGCCGTTAGTTACGTAAACATATGTTCATAATTTTATAATTTCACATTCTGAATGTATAGTTATGAAGTTATGGATGTGTAGTTATGCATGCAATTCTGAATGTATAGTTATGAAGTTATAATTTCACATTCTGAATGTATAGTTATGAAGTCATGGATGTGTAGTTATGCAATTCTAAATGTATAGTTATGAAGTTATGGATGTGTAGTTATGCAATTTTGAATGTATAGTTATGAAGTTAATGGATGTGTAGTTATGCAATTCTGAATGTATAGTTATAAAGTTATGGATGTGTAGTTATGCAATTCTGAATGTATATTTATGAAGTTATGGATGTATAGTTCAAATTATGCACAACATAACGCCGTTAACGACAACCGAAACTGAACTTTTTTAAAGTCGGACGTCAAAACGATGTCGTTTTTGCAATCGTGTGCACCATGCATGGTGCACACGGTTGCACAGCATAACGCTCCAGACCTAGGTCCCAATTGTTATGCCGTGGAACCATGTCCACCTTGCAAGGTGGACACAGTTCTATGTTCATAATTACTAAATTCTGTGTTCATAATTATAAAATTCTATGTTCATAATTTTTGAACTTCATATTCACAATTATTGAACTTTATATTCACAATTACTGAACTCTATGTTCATAATTATAAAACTTTATGTTCATAATTTTTGAACTTCATATTCACAATTATTGGACTCTATATTCACAATTACAAAACTCTATGTTCATAACTCTACGTTCATAATTACAGAACTCTATGTTCATAATTTTTAAACTCTATA
Source organism: Ipomoea nil (assembly GCF_001879475.1). Classification (NCBI taxonomy): domain Eukaryota; kingdom Viridiplantae; phylum Streptophyta; class Magnoliopsida; order Solanales; family Convolvulaceae; genus Ipomoea; species Ipomoea nil. The sequence goes on along the minus strand of NW_017619163.1, from coordinate 1,228,770 downwards.
TTCGCAATTATGACAATTTTGGAACCGTGTCCACCTTGCAAGGTGGACACGTTCCATAGCATAATTTGCCCCTAGGTCCATCTTGCATTGCGAATGCTGGTCCAAAAAGTATGTATTTACAGTTAACATATTATATGCATGTAATTAATAGATTATGTGTCAGTAAATAAATTGATGACACATAATATATTAACTACAAAGACATAATACGTTAACTATAGGTACATAATATGCGACTAACATATTATGTGTCTGTAATTACAATATTATGTGTCTAAAGTTAACATATTATGTATTTTTAATTTATTTATAAACACATAATCTGTTTAATGGATGTACATAATATGTTAACTGCAAATACATAATCTAAATATTATTTTAGATCAGAATCCACAGATCACAATACAAAATGGACTCTGTGGTATAATTTTTCCTTGGCATATATATTTTATTGTTTGTTCAAGTGATGGTGATGGTGATGGTGATTATTATTATTATTATTATTATTATTATTATTATTATTATTATTATTATAATAGTATTTTCTTTACTAAAATTATTCTCTAATATTTCATATTCGAGTAAAAAGAGCCATTAAAACAAAACAAATCAAAAATTAAGACAAAATAATAAAAAGTGATTGTGGTAAGATTTCAAGTACTGGATCATCTACTATAAAATAATTAAAAAATTAAAAATAAAGTCACTGTTTGAGGGTGTAATATATTATATTTTAATAATGGAATGTATGTAGTATGATTTGAAAATAATGTAGTTAATAATAATACTCCACCGAATAGATCAGAGGAAAATTGATGGCGGTGAGTTAGTCTAATACGCTATGATGTTGTCGTCCACAAAAACAGTTTCATAATTGCAATGTTCCCCTGCCATGCCATCTTACCCTATTTTCCTCAGCTCTTCCAAATTATTCTTTCCTCCCTTCATCGCATATTCAATTGCCTTCCTTATTATCAACCTTCGACTACTACACTTCCATGCCCTCACTACTTTTTCCCTTTTCATTTTATCCAAAAGTCTACACCCATCCAACCAACCATTATATTGCAAAAATGGCCTCGCCGAAACACCATTCATATTTGTATATGTTCTCAATGTTAATTGCGTACAAATATAGATATATAGTTGACGTGTGTATTTGTTTATAATATTTTTTATTTTCTAATTGTGATTGACGGAGTGATTAGACGTGACCTAATTATATATGATGGATTCGGGCTAAACCACGTATGAATTGTGTATTTTTAATATTGAAATTGGAATTATGAAAATGTAGAACATAAATTGTGTTTCTAAGTCAAAATGCATAACAACTGTAAATGAGAATTAGTGAATACAATACATGACCATCAAATCTTAATATGTTAATATTGTGTGATTGCAGTATTTGAAAGGAACATGTCAATTAAAAACAAGGTAATCCTGTTGAGTGTCAATATATGTGTGATTGCAGTATTTGAAAGGAACATGTCAATATATTAAATATATGTTAATATTGTGTGTTCGTAGTATACAAATTATGATTTTTTTTTAAAGTTAAATTGTAAATATTTAGTATATAAGTTGTGAAAATTTAGACCCGAGTTCAAAGAATAATTTGCGCCCAGCTCGATTTGAAGACTTAATTGAAATATTTTGTAACGTTTATTCCTCAAATCATACGATATTCTTAAACTCAATATATGGTAAACCTGTTGAGTTTTGGACACGAGGTGCTTGAATTAAGCACTCAATTAATAACGAGATTAAGGATAAACATTTTTTTTCAATGGTAAAGATGGGTAGGCTAATCAGAGGGCCTGTTCTTTAGCTACTAGTTTTACACGCGTATTGTGCGAATTAGTTAATGTCTAATATTTATAATTAAATAAATATTTGGAAGTATATCAATACAAGATTATATATGAGAAATTCATACATAAGTAATTTAATGTCGAATTTGTTTATTTAAATATATAACTCATAGTATATGAATACAATGTATAATAGAAAATTCATTATAATTGTTACTAAATTTTTTTTAAATAGTAACCAAGTATTTTTGTTGCAAAGGGTTCTAATATATTTAATGAATGTATATATATATATATATATATATATATATATATATATATATATATATATATATATATACAAGACCAATTAATGAATCAACGGTACCCGTCCTTTAGGTGTATTGCTCAGTGTTCATTTAGTTCAATCATTATTGTTGAATAAATTATTATGGATAAAGAAATTCCTAATTTAAGGAATTTAGATATAGTAAAAATTTCAAATTTTTAATTATAATGTAACCCAAAGATATTGGACGATTGGTAAATATGATGTAACCCATAGATCAAAATGCTAAAGCAAGTGTTTGGTTACTCAACAGTTTGAAACAACAATTTGTTTCAAACCACTGAAAATACAAACATTGCAATTTACGATATTTTCACTTAGTATTTTTAGAATGATTTTTCCAAAACACATCTATATTTAAAAAAAAAAATAAAAAAAAAAATTACTGTAGAGCCATTTCGACTCATTGAATAACAAGAGCTAGTTTCGCTGGCTCATCAACGGATGGGCAAGCTTAATTTTTAAATTGAAGCCTTAAAGGCTACTTTTATAGGAGCCTTAAGGCTCCCTCTTTTTCCACCGATGTGGGAAAAGTGGCAAAACTAAGGGGAGCCGAACGTTCGGCTCCCCATATGTTTTATTTATTTCTTTTTTAATTTTATTTTTTATTAAATTATTGTTTTTATTTTTTAAAAAACAATTATTATTATTATTATTATTATTATTATTATTATTATTATTATTATTATTATTATTATTATTAAATATATGTATACCCTTAGGCCATTTTACATGTTAATCTAAACAGCTAATTTTTTCAAATATCTTTTTACCAATCGTTGATATAATTCGTTGGTCAAACAAGGACATTGCGTTGTAGTTTCTCACTTCAATTTGTTGTGTATTTTGAATACTCTCTTTGTCAACAAATCCCTCAAGTAGTTAATATGATTGACTTTATTAATTATATTTATTTTTTAAATTTTTCATGGTATTAATAAAATACTTGGTAAATAATTATATAGCATTATTTTGTATTATAACTTTGATATTTAATTAAAAAAATAGTGCACAAAAAAAAAAGATAATAGACAATGTAGTGAATATAATCAATTGATGAATTTGAATGTAAAGAATTTTTGCATTGGAGAAAAATAAAGACAATATAACTAATGAAATTATTTCTCTTAATTAATTTATTGATGATGAATAATTTTTTTTTTGAATAAAGACATTGTAGGAACAATGTAGCGAATATAATCAATTAATGAATTTGAATATAAAGAATTTTTATATTGGAAAAAAATAAAGACAATATAACTAATGAAATTATTTCTCTTATTTAATTTATTGATAATGAATAATTTTTTTTTGAATAAAGGCGTTGTAGACATATAATTCTAAATTAAAGAAATGCATATGTATTATTTTTTATTGTAGCTACTAAATTATTATTTAATTTAATAAGAGTAAAATGGAGTACTAATTATGCCAACTTTGATTGGGATGAGGTTCGAACCTAAGACCTTTATTATTATTGAAATCAATGAGTAAGTTAACGGTGAACTAGCAGAAATTGAAGGAAAAGATAGTATCTAACGGAAAAGTTAACGGATAATCATATAATTAAGGATAAATTAGAAAATCTAAAGGAAAAAATAAAATCTGATCAATCTGAGCTATTCATTTGATTAAAAAATATGACCATCATTTTTTCTACCCATTATAGACCTAATAACTCTCTTTGGCTCTTATTAGTATATAGTAGATAGATAGATAATAGATATTGCTTATCAAAGAGAGGGAAATCCAAATATTTACAAGCATTATAACGCTAAATAGGAATCATTATAGTGCAAAAATGCGGCTCACTTTTCCTAGTCCTTTTTTTGAAAGCAACCAAAACCATGATGTATTAAAAATAATGAAAAATAGTGTCAGGAGGGATAGAATCCCAGTACATCGAACTAGACTGAGCAAAAGCTTAAGATACAAGAGTATGAGTTATTAAATTAGCTGATTTAGGAAAAAAATTAATATGACATTGACTAAGAGTAGACATAATATTTCTGCAATCATCGATGACGTAACCAATGTAAGACCGAAGAGTAACACCACCCGCTGACAAATAACGTTGTAAAGTTAAACAGTCCGTGAAGAGATCTACCAACCGCACCCCACAATCTTTGAGCCACGACAATACCTCATTGCACGCCATAGACTCCGCCATAAGAGGGGATAGGCAATCCGGGAGGGTGCTGCTGAAGGCCGCCGTGAAGCTTCAGTCGGAACTGAGGAGAACATCGCCTACTGAAGCCTTGTGCGTTGAGGAGTGATAGACGGCATCGAAGAAACAGCGCTGCAAGGCTGTTTTCGCACGAATAGGGGCAGTAACTCCAGTGGCAACTGACTGAGTGGTTCGTAGATGGACCTGTCGCCAAGCCCGAAGAGCAGCAGACGTAGCCAAGCACATCCTCCTCGGCAACAGCAGTGACACTTCTCAAACCGCCTTGTTTCTTGCATTCCAGATGTAGTACAGAGTGGTAGCAGTTAACATAAGATAATCAGTAGACAAATCATTCATAGCTCCTTCAAACCACATAGAGAATGTATTGTGAACTAAAAGCGGCGCTAGTAGGGATGCTTCACGCCATACAGCTTGGCCAAAATCACATAAAACTAATACATGCATTGTATCTTCATGAAATAAAGCACACATAGCACATGTAGGATGATCAACATTCACCCCTCTTTATAAGCAAATTTCTTGTGGTGGGTAAGATATCATTTATAGCTCTCCATAGGAAAATCTTCCACTTGTGAGGGATTTTTAAGTTCCACAAAGGAAGCCATTTATTAAAAATGTTTCCTGTAACGACATAATTTCCCACGATGAGCCTAGCCACTCTTAACAGAATAATGTCCCCTGGGGTCTCTTAACCAATACCAAGTGTCATCATAATCTGGGCAGATGGGGATTCTTGAGATACGATCCACATCACTAGGAATAAAAATGTCTGTTAGTATAGAAAGGTCCCATGAGTTAGTAGTCTGATCAATTAAGCCCATAACCTTAGAACCTGCTAAATGGGGTGGCATAACCGTTTGAACCACTGGTTCTTGGTCATCGGGGAGCCATGGATGCCCCCAAATTAAAGTAGATTCCCCATTCCCAATCCTCCATCTAATACCGCTGCAAATTAAATCATGTGCTTCCAGAATACTACGCCAACAATAACTATGGCGACTACCCAGAGTAGCATCAACACAATCACACTTGGGATAGTACCTGGCCTTGTAGACTCTAGCCACTAAAGAATCTAGCTTAGTTAGAAAGCGCCAAGCCTGCTTACCTAACATGGCTAAATTAAAAGCACCGCAGCTCCTTAAAGCCCAGGCCCCCAAACGTTTTAGGCACACACAAATGGTCCCAAGCTTTCCAATTAATTCCTCGTTCATTACCTGAACCCCACCAGTAACGATTCATGGTTCTCTTGTAGAAAACGTAGGCATAGATTAAGCTACACTTTTCAGGAGAATTTCCTTACCCGCCTGTGATAGGAGCTTTTTATTCCAAGAACCAATTCTTAGCCTAATCTTATCCTTAATATAAGATAAGGCTGCCCTTTTATTCCTCCCCACAAACGAAGGTAGCCCCAGATACTTGCCAAAGTTTGGAGCCTGAAGAACACCCAAAACCTGCGCTACCTCCTGCCTGCTTGCTTCACTAGTATTCCTGCTAAAGCAGACACTAGATTTGGGATAGTTAACTGCCTGCCCAGACAAACTTTCATACTCATATAAACATCTTTTAATCTCCCCAACTTCCTGCACATTTACTTTAAAAAACAGAAGGCTATCATCTGCAAAGAACAAATGAGAAATAGGGGGCCCCTCTGGTTACCCTGCAACCATGTATAGAACCCCTAATATGAGACTGCTGCAATAACAAAGAAAGTTGTAACACCCCACTTTTCTAACTCTTAATTACATCTCTAAACAATCATTAACATAAACTAAGCAGCGAAAATCTAGATGATAAGTAGTGGGAGTGTCACCGCCACAACCACCACTCTTGGGTGATTGCACAGGCAAAAGGGGTAAAACTACAAATACGATTAAGTCTGGGAACTAAAAGTAATAACTGGAAAAGTAAGGGGGAAATACGTCACCCCAAAATAGTCTACAAACATTCTCCAACATGAAAACGTAATTCTAAATCCATAGTGTCATTATAATTAAGACTAGAGTTTAGACAGCTCGAACTAAGAGACTAATCTAACTCGATCTCCTCTCACTGCTAGGCCCACCTGAAAGGGGTTTTGCAAGCAACACATATATACAAACAGGAAAAACACTCGTTAGCACGAAGCTAAGTATAACCACACTCAACCCTGTAAAGCATTCTAGCATATACTTGGAAAACATTTGATATCTTTATATCAATAAGCTAATCTCAAATAATCTTTAGATTATCGTATTCTTTCTAGATGCTTACACCCTATAATAACAGCTGGCATGCTTATATATGTAAAAGACTGATCACGTAGTTTCCTCAACATATAGACTTCTCAAATAGCTTATCAAGCAATTCATGCTTACAGATAGGGTCATGCTAAAAGACCATATAAATCAGGTGTTCACATGCTTCCACACTTTTATCACATAACTTATTAAGTAGAACTTCTACTACATCACAATAATCATGCTCAAGGGAATATCTCAAGTTAAACTTCTCAAATAACAATCTTTTACGAAGATCTATTCGTATACAAACATGTATAGCATTATGATCATGCTTCTTATGCAATCAAGTGCAACAATATACTCTTACTCGTATGCAATCTCGTGCAACAATATAATCATACTCTTATGCAATCTAGTGCAACATTATACTCATATACAATCTCGTGCAACAATATAATCAGACTCTTATGCAATCTGGTGCAACATTATACTCATACTCATATGCAATCTCGTGCAACAATATAATCATACTCTTATGCAATCTAGTGCAACATTATACTCATACTCATATGCAATCTAGTGCAACATTATACTCATACTCATATGCAATCTAGTGCAACATTATACTCATACTCATATGCAATCTAGTGCATTTAAATATCCATGTTCTTATGCAATCTAGTACAACATTATACTCATACTCATATGCAATCTCGTGCAACAATATAATCATACTCTTATGCAATCTAGTGCAACATTATACTCATACTCATATGCAATCTAGTGCAACATTATACTCATACTCATATGCAATCTAGTGCAACATTATACTCATACTCATATGCAATCTAGTGCATTTAAGTATCCATGTTCTTATGCAATCTAGTACAATAATATAACCATACACCCAGTTATATATATTAGAGTACTTTCTGTGGAGGTTCTTTTGTTACTTTCTCGAGTCTCTCTTGACTCTCTTTCTTTCTATCGAGTCTATATTGAGTCTCTTTCTCGAGTCTCTGTTGACTCTCTTTCTCGAGTCTCTGTTGACTCTCTTTCTTTCTCTTATACTCGTAGACGGCTTAGGGTTTCACAGAAGTGTGACTTACCCCATTGGGAACGACATAATTCCGACCCAATATCTCCTACCATCTACGGAACCAATCTTGTGGTTCAAACTCTGTGGAATCAGGTATCGAACTATTAGTGTGCACACCCCCTAACCAGGATTCCAAGCCCGGCGGGAAGTTTCCAACCTCGTAACGTGAGAATACGCCGCGTTACATATACTGGGACCGCAATGTCTATAATAATCTCCCGAGAGGAACATAGTCCAAACGGTATCCTCCAAAACCACACCGATATAGATAATACATAAATATATCTCTCATGCATGCAACAATTCTATTATTTCTCAATGCATCAAAGAATGATATACCACATGCTTATGGTTTTTGAAAGTATTCTTGGACTCACGTTGCATCCCTTATGCATTTTCGAAATATGCATCATGTGAAATGTCAAAATGCTCTATAACATGCTTTTAAATCATGTATACACTAACATGAAGTATTCAAAAATGTATCAACATGCTCGGTTTGCAAAATAGCAATTTCTACACATTTCACTCAACAAGTATGCTTCTATTCTCATTGATCAAATAATACAATTTAATCATGTTTTCATAATAAATCCTATTCTCAAAGGATCATGCTTCTTTACTCAATAAGATCATTATTTGATCACAAAATCAACAATTTCTCAAACACAGAGAGTTTAGCAAAATATGCACTGTGTAACATTTCTTCACAAAATCCTTCTTAACATACTTGTTTTTAATCCAAATTCGACGAAATCAAAGCCAAAACGTGCGTCAAGACGATCCCGAAGAGCCGAGCCACAAGGGCCCGTAACACTCGATCTGAAACGACACGTAGCTGAGCCACAAGGGCCCGACGCACAAAAATCTCATCAATACAAAACTCAGGGACCTGGGGCGGGACTCTTCATGGTCCGCCCCTGGAGTCCCGTTAAGAAGCCGGGACTAGGCGACGGCCCTCTTCTAGGGCCGTGCCCTAGTCCCGTGGTGGCACGGCTCTAGCCGGCGGCCCTTCTGATGGGCCGCGGCTAGGGCCGCCACTCTGGTCTGGTGCATACTGTGTTGTGCACCAGATAGCATTTCTCCTGCAAAAACTTATCCAAACATGTCCAAAACAATCTCAACAACTCATAAACACATACCAAAGCATTTCTAATCATAAACACATCAAAAATTCATAGTTTCTACTCATTTCTACTCAAAACTAGGCTTCACAGAGCCAAATCTAAAGAGGAATCCATGGGGTTATACCGCTTGTAGTCTAGTCTTCTTGCTTGGATCTCTTCTTTCTCTTGGCCTAGCTTGAGCCTCCTTCACCACCTACACTTCCCAACACACCTTCTATCCTTAGCCTATAATCTCAAAGACTAAAGAAAACTAGAAGAAAAAAGATGCTAGGATGAAAGATGAACAAGCTTACTAGGTTGATGTTTCTCTCCTTTGATGTTGGCAGACAAAATGTGAAGAAGAGGCAAAGAAATGAGATCAGGAAAATGTGATGGAATGAAGGGTTTATATAGGGTTCAAAACCCTAGGAGTATTCACAATGATTGGTTATGGGCAAAGGGGTAATTTCCCCAAGCTAAAACATGACTTTATAAGGGATTTTTTGATGTCTTGTGGTCCACCATGTATCATGAACCATAGACTAAAAATGATATTTCTTTATTACTTTGGGGTGGAAAGTGAATTTTCCCAAAAGCTAAATGGATGAACACTTGTTCAAAATTCCCTTTTTAATTCTCCCGGTCTCACTCGAGTAAAATTCTCGATTTAAATCTTGGTACGCAAAGTACCCGAAAACTTTGAAATTTTCGAATGAAATTCATTTCTTTGGTGTCGAATTAACTTTAAAATGGAACAAAATTATTTTATTCAAACACCGATTGCTCGCAAAAAATTTTTAATGGAGTGAAAAAGCTACTTTGGGATTTCTTAACACTGGATTTATAAAATGAAATTTTGGGTTGTTACACTCTATCCCCCTTAAAGGAAGTTTCGTCCCGAAACTTAGAAGAAATGGGTGGATCAAGTTCTTGAAGAGAAAAGATAATATAACCAAAAGGTTAGAATTTTCTGCTGGAAGACTTGGGAAAGATTTAGGAATCTTTGAGTTCTTATCTATCTTATCTAAAATCTAACAACTGCACCAACTAATCTATAACTAAACTTAAGAGCTTAACTAGTTACCTTGATTAAAGCCTCCCGAGGTGTCGCCTGGTGGCATGTAACTTGGATCCCAACCATAGGGAGTCCATCTTTGCACATTCTCGATCCCCATCCTTTGCTCCATGACTGCAGCCCTTTGATCAAAGTTGGCAAAACCATAGCTCACTTGAGCACTCAGATTGTCGAAACGATTGTTGATCATAGCATAAAGGTCCCCATAAGTAGGTCCTTGAGGACCACTCATGTACTCCTGTGGTGCTCCCTACTGGGTGGCTGTATATGGTCTTCCTTCATGGCTCATGCCAATTCCCGTATCGGTTCCCATTGCAACCCCTTCTCCACTAGCCTCAGCTATGTGTCCTGATTCGATCCCAACACTCGACCACTTCCTTTGTGGTACATTCAAACTAACCACAAGTGCCATCTTCTCGTCTAAGGGCTTCTTAGCAATGTCAGCTAGAGTTAAATACTTGTTCTCCTCAACTTGGTACAACTCGTAATATCTCAAATTGACGGCATTCAGGGCCGACCTAGAAGTCCTTTGGATTCTTTCTCCCATCTCAGTTATAGATTAGTTGGTGCAGTTGTTAGATTTTAGATAAGATAGATAAGAACTCAAAGATTCCTAAATCTTTCCCAAGTCTTCCAGCAGAAAATTCTAACCTTTTGGTTATATTATCTTTTCTCTTCAAGAACTTGATCCACCCGTTTCTTCTAAGTTTCGGGACGAAACTTCCTTTAAGGGGGATAGAGTGTAACTGTGACACCCCGAAATCCAAATTCGGTTAAGGGATTAATTAAGTAATTAATCCTATTTCAATTTGTAATTTAATTCCTGAAATTTAATAGTCGGGGACTAGTAATTGACTAGTCAACCCCATAGTCAAAGTTGTACCTTGAGCTTTGTAAGGAGTTCCCTTGTTCCTTACACCTTTCCATGTTAGTAAGGGTATTCTTGACCTTTCACCTTGTGTTAGTATTGTAACCTAACCTAGTGAAAACACCTCATTTCTATCCTTACACTTTCCAAAATCCTAGCTCCATCTTCTCTCTAAAAAGGTGGATAGCTTTTCTTCCAAGACAATTTGAAGCTTTGTCAAGACTTCAAGAGTTGTCTCCAAAATTCTACCTTTCATACATTTGGGCATCTAGGAGGGTAAGATCCATGTTCATCTTGTGTTTTTAGTGTTCTCTTAGGTGTCTTTTCTTAAAGATAGGATCTTTATGATCTTTTGGTGTGTTCTTGAAGTGGGTTTGGAAGGTGAGCCTTGATAGGAGCTTGGTGTGGTGTTAAATGAAGGTTTTTGGTCTACAAGAGGTAACTCATGCTCTACAAAATCTATTTTGCTTACCTATATGAATATTTCTTGGATTCTACATGTGTTTTGCTATGAAATGTGAGTGTTAATGCATTGTCTTGTGAAAATGCATATCTAGAGCTTGTGTTTAGGGTTCTTGTATGCCATTGCTTGGCTATTCCTTTGATTCAAGTCATTTTGTTGTATTTAGTGAGTTTTGGCATGTTTTGGACTTGAATTTGAGCTTGGAGTTGAAAATTCGCGAAGGGATTTATTGTGGTACAGGAGTGTACCCGCGGGCGGAACGGCGGGTAGGGGTCCAACCCGCCGTCCACCCGCGGGGTACATATTGTGGAAGGGCTTGTACCCGCGGGCAGGACCACGGGTAGGGGCCTACCCGTGGGCCCACCCGCAGGGTACGTGTTGTGGTTGTTGGGGGATTTGTTCCCCGTGATTCTTTTGACTCAGTATTTGGTCTTTTGACTTCCCGATGTTCTTTTGTGGAACTATTTGAGTGTCTTATTGATGTTTCGTATGTCTAGAACTATATGGTAGGAATCCATGTAGGTTTTGGTGTCGTGAATCGTGCTAAGTGTTCAACATTGTGATTCGTTGAACCGTGATGAGTCTGGTGTGTTCTTCGGAACTACGTTTGGTTTGCCCGTTTGATAAGCATGCTAGTTCGGTGTTTAAATGCTAGCGTGTGTGTTGTTTGTACAATCCTATTGGTTGATGATAACTTGTGTTATTCATCGTTGTTGTTGTGGACTGTGATCCATTCCTTGATCGAGTATGGTTTCATATCTTCGTTGTGATCCGTTGATTGATTCCTGTTGTGGTGTGACGTGTGTGTGGCTTTACCTAGATTGCACGATTAGTGGTATGAGACACTAGTCACCAAGGTATTGCAGTGGTCCTCGTGGTGGCCATGACGTGATTATGGAGCTGTGGCCTTTGTGTAAGGTTCACGTGTTTATTTCTGGGATAACATGTGTTATCCAGGGCATGTGTTGCCATGTGTGAACGGTACCCTCGTGTACTATGAAATCGGCGGTTTTGTTGGAGGTCTGTTGTAGGGGGAACGACGATTCCCGGGGGAATAAGGTTGGACTTGGTGTACAGGGGTCCTGGAGGTAATGGTTGGAAGAAGATATAAGGTTGGGGGTAGCCATAAGGTTAGAACCAGGCATAAGGAAGGCATATCAACTCGTGATGGGTGATGTCACGAGGGTTTGTGTAGCCGTTGTTGTGAGTTCTCTTCTTGTGACGTGTGTAGTCACAAAGGCATGTGTTGCCGTGTGTTGTGTCTTTATTCCTTTGAGTTATGCATGTCGGGTGTTGGTCTATTGTGTGATGATAGACCATACCTTGAGCCTCCTTGTGAGTTGTTGTTGTTCTTTGTAGTCTTGGGATGTGTTCCCATGTTCTTATTGAGAGTGTTTGAATCTTGTGTTGACTATTACTCTTGGTTTTTCACTTATATATATGTATTCCGTTTCGAAAATGGCTTTACAAACTTATATCTTATCTATGTATGATATTTCACATGTATTGGTGGGTTACTAGCATTATTCGTTGACCGGGCGTCGTCCCATGTTTTATATGCTTCTTTCAGGTGATGCATAGACGAGTGCGAGGTCTAGTGCCTGCTAGCATAGTTTCCCCTTTTTATTTTGTGGCCTGTGAGCCAATATAGACGTAGAACTCTGTTGGATGGTTGTAGATTTAAACAATGCAGATTTAGCCTGTGCGTTCACCCTTGGGTGAGCGTGGCATAGCACCCCGTTTCCTTGTTTTATATATATCTTATCTTTCAGTCTTCCGCTGTGTTTGGTGTTTTGGTTTAAGTTATCTGCATGTTTTAAGGCTTTAAATAGCTTGGTTTTAGGGGGTATTACAGTAACAATCCAAAATTTCATTTTATAAATCCAGTGTTAAGAAATCCAAAAGTAGCTTTTTCACTCCATTAAAAAATTTTTGCGAGCAATCGGTGTTTGAATAAAATAATTTTGTTCCATTTTAAAGTTAATTCGACACCAAAGAAATGAATTTCATTGGTAATCGAGCAATCGGGGTAGCGCGCGCTGTAGCTCCGGTGTCCGGATACCACCCGTCTGTCGGAGGGGTCGTTGTTGCCTCCAGAGGTTCGCCGGACAACTCCACATGGGCTTGCGCCGGTGGTTGCGTGGTGTACCTTTTGTAGCAGTAAACCGCGGTGTGGCCGTGAGACCGGCATATCTGACACCGCGGTGCCCCTCGTCCGCCACGGCCACCTCTGTTCTGGCTACCACGGCCTTGTCGTCCGCCGCGGCTTGGAGTCGACTGCATTTTCCGTCCGCCACCATGGTTATTGCCACGACTGGGACCGACGTACAAAGCCGTATGCGAAGCAGTTCTGTCGATCGCCGGATAGTCGTCAACGAGGATGAACTCGTGAGCCTGCAAAAAATCCGATAAGTGAGAGAGGGTGAACGGATTCCCTGAGGCGGTGAGAGAAGCCGCGAGCGTCTTGAGTTCTGGTCGGAGTCCACGGAAAACATAAAGATTCTGCTCCATGAGCGAGAGTGGACGGCCGGCTTGAACCAAAGATTCGACGAGAACCCCTGCCCGCCCTAGGTAGTCGGCGGTGGTGGAGTTCCCTTGGCGGAGCATCTGGATATGCCCCAACAGATTCAGGCATCTAGCTTGACTAGAGGAGCCGAGGGCGTTTGTGACGGAGGTCCAGACCTCGGCGGCGGTGTTCTGGCCGAGCGCCAAGTGCAGTACTTCATCCGACATGGATGAAACAAGAAGCGATAGGATCGACTGATCCTGCTTCACTCATGCGCTATACGCCGGATTCGGAATGGGTGTCGTCGCCGTTGCACTGGAGGAGTCCCCGGAGGATGGGGTGGCGATGATGGCTTCCGGTGGACACAGAAAGCTACCATCGACAAAGCCGAGAAGTTCTTGGCCTCGGAGGAAAGGTATCAACTGCATACACCAAATAAGAAAGTTTCTGGACGTAAGCTTCATTGATACGTAGTGGTGTGCTCCGGCGAGTGAGCTACCACTGGCCGGCGAGGGAGACCCGGCGGCAAACACGGTGTGCTCCGATGAATTGATCGACATGGTTGGAGAGTGGATGGTGAGAGGGGGTAAGATTCTGTGGTAGAGGTAGAGAGAGAATCGAAACCCGACTGATACCAGATTAGAGAAGTCGATTCAATCATTAACTGAACAATAGGGATTACAGAGATATATCAGATATCAAACTCTAACCTACACCTGACTAATAGCATCACAGTATAACTACTGAAGACTATTCTAACACCACATAAATACAACCATATAATATACAATAATAATGTGGAAAATAATAACTATACTAACACCCGTCCGTCTTTTATACGCCACCGTTCACATGCGGGTTCGGATAATATCCGAAGTTCTCAAATATCCTCACCGTTCGGTGATTCGCAGTTCGGGTCGGGCGGATATTTCGAGTATTTCTTCGCCATAATCTTATAAACAACATTACACAGGGCAATAGGCCTAAGATCAGACACCAACTCAGGGACCTCTTTTTTAGGGATGAGCAAAACATTTGTTTCATTCAGACCCACCGGGAAAGCGCGAGAATTAAGGCAATTAATCACAAAAGACAAAACATCACCACCTACCACATCCCAAAAGTGATGATAAAACCTCAGATTCATCCTATCAAGGCCAAGAGCTTTATTAGGGAACATAGAAAACAGGGCAGATTTAACTTCCTCTAACTCAAACAGCCAGAGAAGGGCCACATTATGACTCTGTGTAACGCGGGGGTAACACTACTAAAAAATAAAATAAAATAAAATAAAAAAGCATCCCCATCAGAGGGACTACAAGCATGGAATATATCATTAAAGTAACCCAAGATAGCATTCTTCATAGCATCCCCCACCGCCCAGTCCCCCACAGTCATTCTTAAGCCTAGACAGATTATTTTTCTTCCTACGATGAGAGGCATACCTGTGGAAGAATTTAGTGTTGGCATCTGCATCCTTAAGCCAATGTTGCTTGGTTCTCTGTCTCTAGTAGGCATCCTCCTAGGCTTCAATACGGCACAACAGAACCTCGATAGTTGGAACTCGGCCAAAGAAGTTGGGTCCCTACGGCCTATGAGATAAGATTGATCTTTACGGAGGTTCTTAATCTGTTCACCAAACTTGTGAAAATGATCAACCCCCCCCCCCCCCCCCAATCGTACCAGGCGATCCCCACACAACTTAATACAATCTTGTAAGCCCATAACCTTCCCTTCCTCCCAAACCTCCTCCACCACACAATTGCACCCCACATCATGTAGCCAAGCCATCTCAAAAAGGAATCCCTTCCTGGCACTTCCACTACTCACACGAGGATCAAAGATCCCTAAATAAAGAGCAGAATGATCAGACGAACGAGTCAACAAATTCACCACATTTACTCCTACCACATTGCTCCGCCAATCCTTAAAATCCAGTACTTTATCCAATCTTTCCTCAATCCAATCTACCGTGCCCATCCCCCTTTCCCAGGTAAACGGGTACCCCTCCATAGGTAACTGAGATAGACCGCAATCATCCATGACATCCCCAAAACCGCGTAGGAGGCCATCTGGATGGGGATTACCACCTGTTTCTCGTGTTGAAATAGGAGATCATTAAAATCACCTAAAACAACCCGTGGAAGATCAGACCTACTAGCAAGAATTCTGAGCATCTCCCAAGACTCACTTCGTCTACTACGTTTCGGGAAACCATAAAAATCATCCATACGCCAACTAGGGAAGCCCGGAATACTTACCTCCACATCAACATGGTTCTTCGAATAACTCAAAAAGCCTGGCTATGTTATTCTTTCTCCACAGCAAAGCTAAACCACCACTCAGACCAGTACTATTAACATAGAAAAGACCATCAAAACCAAGTTTGACACGAAGACGCTCAGCATGAATTCGTCCCACCTTGGTTTCCCTAAGAAAAAACAAAATCGGGCTTCTTACGGGACACAAGGTCCACAACTTCTCAAACTGTGCGTGGATTTTCCAACCCACGACAGTTCCAACTTATCGTACTCATTGGGACGGGCGGGTTTGGGAACCAGAGCCCCTCCCCCCCCCCCCCCCCCCCTGAAAACAAGTTTTTTGGAAACCTCCGTCATAGTCACATCACCACCACCACCACCTACCGTTTTCATCATCCTCTTAGACACGGAAGTCACCGCTGCCTCTGTCACCCGTTCACTGCCCATCATCACCACACCGCCTCCGCCGTGCGAAACGGCATTGGGGCTCAGCCTCTCCTCCTCCCGATGAGGCTTCCCTCCTAACGGCACAAGCCACGGCTCTCCAACCGCCCTAGGACCACGGTTACCACCAACCCTGAGATCATCATTATACGGAAACTGCTCCACCGGGACGGCTGCCTCCCTAGCTCTCAAACAAAACTTGTAGTTATGACCCAATAAACCACAGAAGAAACAAAAGGTATGAAGCCTCTCGTACTTGAATGTTACCCAGCAAGTTGTTTTGTCACGCTTCAATAGCTTCATCCGCCGCTTAATTGGTTGCGCCACCGAAATAGAGACACGAATTCGATAGAAAGTCCCCTAGGGTGAATCCGCCAACCTATCATCCGACTTTACAAAGGTGCCGATGAAGTTCCTTATCTACTCCAAGATTAAACTCGAGGTATAGCCAAGGGGTGAATCATGCAATTGTACCCACAGATCAACCGAGTCAAGCACAACTTCTGCTGGAAGAACCCCCTTCAGCAACCTGCCTGCATACTAGCGTCTTACTTTCGAAAGACCACAGGCCCTCCTCAAGAACATACTCTATGTCTGTTTTGTGATAGAAAATGAACATGAAGAGATTCGGTTGTACCTCAGTAATCTGAACACCCCTAACCGGTTGCCACGCCGAAGCCTTGACCTACCGCATATACTCCACTTTCACCAACTTAGTAGTTAAGAAATGCCCTACAACCACCCACGTCTCCTCCACCCCCTCCTGGACTACACCTACCGCCTCCCCCGCTGGTTCGAAGGCATGCGCCTTTTCCTCCTCCAACACCAAATCAGCCCACCGAGCTGTCAAAGCCGCGACCCCATCGTTCGTCCTAGTCGTAGCCATGTAGACGTCGGCAGCAAGAAAAGCGACATGGACAAGGTAATCCGTAAAGAAAACAGCCGTAAATTGACCGAAGAAAAGCAAAAAAAAAAAAAAAAAAAACGCCAGAAAACCTAGGAAACCCTAGGAGGGGAAAAACCCTAGACTTAGGCTATAGAGAGAATCATTCCAACTTAATTAAATTGACCTATTTTCCTAGTCCTTAATTAGCCTATTTATACACATTGGTAGTTATTATCCTTTAGCTCCAGCCAATGAGGATAAAGTATTATATTGTGACTCTAACTCCTTTGTGCTACTAAACTACAAGTTGTGCCTTTTACCTCCTAGCTATGCGATTGAAATGTGATTCAACAACATATACCAATCAAGCCTCACTTGTCTTATCCTCCTCGGCTCAAGCCTCAATTTTGGATTGAGCAAAATCATCCTCCATCTCGAATCCAACACTGAGCTCCTAGGATATGAGTCATTTCACATAAGTTTAATAGGTTCAAGGTTCTATTTATAAGGATTTCTCTAAACGCATACTAGGTAAGCTTATTTCGGGTGGAAAGAGCTTACCGGTCTGTTCGAAGGGAACTACTCTATTTACAAAATTCAAATTCAGATCAAAATCTTACTTAAAGGGAACTAAACTATTTTTACTAAAATAACAATTGAAATGAAATTCATTCTTATTAAGGAAATACACTATAAAACGTGTATATGTATGGTAAGGATATTATAGCATGTGAATTTATATATAAATAAGAAGAAATTAAATATATTTCTCTAGACTAAAATAATCATCAATGAAGATGCATTGAACTTTTATTAACATTCTCAAAGTAACATTTATCTAATTCGGATTCTGTTGCAAATATTTTATTTCTCTATTGTGTTTTACATATCGTGTTTACTTCATCAAACTAAATATTCTTTATTTTTTTTATCTGTTCTTTTACATTTTCTTATAACTTTGATTTATTTTGTTTATTAAACATTTTAATTAATATCATTTCTAAATGTGTACATAGTAAACGTTATTCACTAACATCATTCTATTGTCAATGACCTTTGGTTTAGTAGCATGAAATGACTTTTCTAATTGAGAGGTTATGGGTTCAAGCCCTAATGAGGATAATATTGACTCTTTATGCTTCAGTATGGGTTTGAGCCCTAGTGATGATAATATTGACTCTTTATGCTTCAGTAGGTTGAGAAAAATGTTAATTCACTAATATTAAATTAATTAATATAAAAGTTAGCCAGAAAATATCCCCCTCTCACCATTCTCTCTCTCCTAGCGTCGATCATGTCGCACTCCAGTTCCGAGCGCACCCTCACGGCCACCACTGTTTCTTCCGGCAACTCTGGTCCTAACACCCTCACAAGCGCACACCATTTTGTGTCGCTAAAATTGACGCACCGAAACTATCTATACTGGAGGACACAGGTGGTTCCATTTCTCCGCGGTCAAGGCCTTCTTGGCTTTGTTGATGGTACGCGGCCATGTCCCTCATCACACCTGGAGATTCCGACCGGCAGTGGTCCTGATGATGCCGCTTCTTCCACGGAGAACCCGGCGTATGGTGTATGGGTGCAGCAAGACGCTTCGATCCTGTCTCTATTGATTTCCTCCCTCTCGGAGGAAGTCATGTATCTCGCTCTTGGCCGGAAAACCTCGCGCGGCGTGTGGCTGGCGGCGAAGACGGCTCTCGGGTCATCGACGGAGGTCCGAAGCTTGAATCTGCTCGGGCAAATTCAGACGTTGCGGCAAGGCGACAGTTCCACGGAGGAATATTTGGGCCGTGCGCAACATCTGGTTGAAGATCTTGCGCTTGCCGGCCGGACCCTGACGCCAACTGAACAGAACCTGTACATCTTCCGGGGGTTGCGGCCGGAGTTCCGAGCTGTCGCATCCTCACTGGCGATCGCGGGCAGGTCCGTCTCCATCCCACAGCTTGCCGATTACCTCCAGGCACAACAATTTATACACGCCGACGATTACCCCGCTTATCCACCGGCGGCATCGCATCCTCACGGCGGTGTTCCAGCAGCGATGTACGCTGGGCGAGGCAGACGGCAGAACGGAGACGGTGGTGGCAGGCAATCCCGCGGTGCTGGTGGACGCGGAGGCAACCAACGCGGCGGCCGCGGCGGACGTGGCCGGAACGGCGGGTTGCGTTGTCAGATTTGCCGCTCTCAAGGCCATTCGGCCGCTTTTTGTTACCGCCGGTACACGGAGCCGCCGCCGTCGCAGGCTCACGTTGCCGTTGCAGGAGACGGAGCAGCGCCACCATCGTCGGTCACCACGTGGCTGCCGGACACCGGAGCCTCAACCCACGCCACCCCCGACTCCGGTGTGATTATCAATCCCGAGGATTACCACGGAGATGACGTCTTACGAGTAGGCAACGGCACAGGTTTGGTGATCTCGAGTGTGGGTCATGCAGTAATTCCTACGATCAAAAAGTCGTTAAAAATGTCTAATTTGTTACATGTTCCTAAGTTGTCAGTATCTTTGATGTCTGTTAACCGGTTTACCCGGGACAATAATTGCTATTTTGAATTTCACCCCTCTTACTTTGTTGTGAAGGACTCAGTCACTCAGGCGGTGCTTCTTAAAGGTCCGAGTTCGGGAGGACTCTATTCGTTGTCGCTACCAAATAATCACTTCGCGTTCGTCTCGGCTCGTGCCTCTTCCACGGTCTGGCACCAGCGTCTCGGTCACCCACACAGCCAAGCCTTGCGTCGTGTTTTACAAAATTGTCCAGTCGAGTCAAATAAAAGTGTAACACCCAAATTATGTACCCCGTGCCAACTTGGAAAATCGGCACGTTTTCCATTAGATAGGGTAGTTACATCTAGTGCAAATGTACTCGACCTCGTTTTTACCGATATATGGGGGCCCGCACCGGTTCTTTCAGCGGACGGGTCCCGTTACTTTGTATTATTCGTAGACGACTGTACTCGCTATTGTTGGTACTATCCTCTACGTCTAAAAACAGATATATATAAAATCTTTGATATTTGGCGGGCGATGGTAGAACGTACATTTTCACGTTCTATCAAGTCCGTACAGTCTGATTTGGGGGGGGGGGGGGGGGGGGGGAATACCAAAAGCTACATAAAACACTCATATCCTTAGGAATAGTACATCGGCAATCATGTGCCTACACACACGAGCAAAATGGCCGTGTGGAGCGTCGAAATCGCCATATAGTCGAAACTGGCTTGGCGTTAATGGCCCAAGCGTCTGTCCCACAGCGCTATTGGGATCATGCCTTTGAAACGGCAACTTATCTTATAAATCGGTTACCGTCCGCCTCACTAAAGTTTGATACACCCTTTTTCCGCCTATATAAGACTCCGCCCACGTACACTTACTTACGTGTGTTTGGATGTCTGTGTTATCCATACTTACGCCCGTATAACCGTCACAAAATCGAGTATCGGTCGAGTCCATGTGTATTCTTAGGTTACCCATCGTCTTTTAGGGGTTACCGCTGCATGTGCCTTAACACCGGGAAAACCTATATCTGTCGTCATGTCCGCTTTGACGAGACTAATTTTCCTTTTACAGGTTCTTTGAAACAGAATGATACACCGCCTGAAGTGCATGACTCTCCGTGGGGGTCAAGCCCTGTTTTATTGACTTACGACAATAGTGCTGTCCCAGCTCCATCACCTCCTGTTCCTCCTCGGGCACCTGTTCGTGCACCCAGGAAACGGAGACAACGGGCTCAACCAGGTGAATGGGCCCACGTTATGCGGCTTCGGTGTATGACACGAGGCACTGGAGAGCCGTTACACGCTCTCACCGCCACTACGACCGATCCAACCTGTTACTCGCAGGCTGTTGGGCATCCACAATGGCGGGATGCCATGGATCAAGAGTTCAACGCCTTGCTCCACAATAACACTTGGCAGCTAGTTCCAGCCACACCGAACATGAATATTGTGGGCTGCAAGTGGGTCTTTCGCACTAAGCGTAAGGCTGATGGGACGGTAGAACGCTACAAGGCCAGGTTAGTAGCCAAGGGCTTTAACCAGGTCGCCAGCGAGGATTTCTTCGAGACATTTAGTCCGGTGGTTAAGCCGACCACAGTACGGTTATTGCTCTCTTTTGCCGTATCCCGTGGGTGGACCCTACGTCAGTTGGATGTCCATAACGCATTTTTAAATGGCCATCTATCCGAGACTGTCTACATGCGGCAGCCTCCAGGCTACGAGGATCCGGATCATCCTAATTATGTGTGCCACTTACAGCGCTCACTCTATGGGTTGAAGCAGGCTCCACGGGCCTGGTTCAATCGTTTTCATGATTTTTTGCTTGTGACAGGATTTGTTGCCTCCAAAACAGATGTGTCCCTTTTTCACTACTCTGCAGGGGATTCCCGTGTGTTCCTACTCGTCTACGTTGACGACATTATCATGATGGGTGATAACACTACCTTAATTGATTCTCTCTTGCATCGGCTGTCCACGGCGTTCAAAATCCGGGACTTGGGAAAGCCGGCCTTCTTCCTTGGCATAGAGACAGTTACCACCTCAGATGGCATGATTCTGACTCAGCGTCGATACATGCGGGACATTCTTCAACGAGCAGGCATGTCCGAGTGCAAGTCACTAGCCACTCCCGCAGCTGTGACACAGCCTGTTAGTCAATCCACTGATCCGTTTCACAACCCGACTCATTACCGGCGTCTCACCGGGGCGCTGCAGTATCTCACCATCACTCGGCCAGACTTGTCCTATGCGGTCAATCGTCTGTGCCAATTTATGCATACTCCTACGGAAGATCATTGGGGGCTACTCAAGCGTGTGCTCCGCTATATTAAGGGCACCCTCGACTACGGTCTCCGCGTTTCACCTTCCGCGTCGTCTGATATTCATGCTTACTCGGATTCAGACTGGGCTGGGTGCCCTGTAGATCGGAAGTCTACAAGCGGGTACGCTGTGTTTTTAGGGACCAATCTGGTCTCGTGGGTCTCGCGGAAGCAACGGACTGTGGCTCGCTCGTCTACTGAAGCTGAATACAAGGGGTTAGCCGATATCTGTGCTGAGGTCACCTGGATTGTGTCCTTGTTACGGGAGCTTCATCTGTGTTCTTCCACGCCACCAGCACTGTGGTGTGATAATCTCGGAGCAACGTACCTCTGTGCAAACCCTGTGTTCCATGCTCGCACCAAGCATGTTGAGGTGGATTACCACTTTGTTCGGGATAAAGTCTCTTCCGGCGAGTTCCAGGTTCACTTTGTCTCGACTAAAGATCAGCTTGCGGACATCTTCACTAAACCGCTTCCAGCAGCCCGGTTTGGTACTTTACGTAGCAAGCTCAATGTCGTCTGCCACCAACCTTGCGCTTGAGGGGGAGTGTTAGACTATGTTTATTAATTATATTTATTCTATTGTATATTATAGCATAGAATAATTGTTCTAGTCTTAAGCCTATTATTTAGGTCTCTCTCTCTAAGAGAGTATATTTGTATTCTGATTCTGTTATTGATCTAATCTATCGCTTCCACTCTCATCATCTCTTAACACTATTTTTTTTTTTTATTCTTTGCATTTAAAGTTCATGCCCTATTACCAGGTTGATTCAAAATTGCTTTAATCCCCAATTGAACCGTGACCACCTCATTAGTTGATAAACATCAAATCTAGTCAATTTTAAACTTGATTTTTAAAAAACACAATAATTAAGGAACTCGAAGTTGGTTTTCAAAAAAAGGAACTCGAAGTTCATGCCCTATTACCAGGTCGATTCAAATTTGGTTTAATCCCCAATTGAACCGTGATAACCATCTTATTAGTTGATGAACATCAAATCTAGTCAATTTTAAACTTGATTTAGAAAAAAAAAAAAAAAAAAAAAAAAAAAAAAAAAAAAAAAAAACACACAATAATTAAGGAATCAAAAATTGAAATTAACTTATAAATATATAGTTTTGATTAACTTTTTTTTTAGTACTACTGGCTCTGTTACAATGTAGGACTGGGGCTCAAACCTATGACCTCTCATTTGGGATAGTCACTTCATGCCACTAGATCACAAGGTCACTGACAACCTTATTTGATTAATTGTGGGTGTGCATTATATAGTGTAAATAGTAGGGTAACACTTCTGTGAGAACGTCTCACGGGTCTCAATCCGTGAGACGGGTAAGATCTTTGATTAATGGGTCGGATCTTTGACCTCATTAATCAAAGATCTGACCCGTCTCACGAATTAAAACCCTTAAGCCTCACACAAGTTTTTGCCTAAATAGTATATTTGATAAAATAACAGGGCGTTTGGTTGGAGGGGGGAATTACGTGGGAAAGAAATTGCAATTCCATGGGAGATGAATTATTGAGAATAAAGTGGGAATTTAAATTCCAGTGTTTGGTTTACAGGAATAGAGTTACTGATAATTTCAATTCTAATGTTTGGTATACATGGGAATTGAAAGGGAATAAGTATTATAAAATCCAAAATGCCCATTGTTGTTGTGATATTAATTTTAGATTAAAAAATGAAGGATAATTTTATCTCATCACTAGCTTTTTTTATTCCTAAAATTCTAGGAATTAAAATTCCAGGGGAAGACATGAGATTTTAATTCCATGAATTTTATAGCTTTGAAATTAGGTAGGAAAAGTAATAATGGAATTTAAATTTCCTCCAACCAAACACCCTGTAAGAGTTGAGGAAAATATGCATGAAATGTGGGAAGTGAATATATAAGGAGATGAAAGGTTGAGAAAGCGTAGGGTTGTCATGAGTGAAACAAAGGGTGGACTTGCAGTGACATCATTAAATTTTGAAAAAGCTTCTGTGACATGTGAAGGTCACTCTCATAGTCTCACTTCAATAATCAAATTGAATTAGAATACTACAACCACTAGCTAGTAACAAATTTATGTTTAAATTTATAATAATGTTATTGTTTGTATACATTCTTAAAAAAGAAAGAAAGAAAACACACAATATGTTACATATCAAGATTCCTAACAAATATTAGACATTAACAATGACTTATTAGAAATAATGAATATATTTCCAAAAAAAAATGACCAAAAAAATCAAAATTTCATGAAAAAAAAAAAAAACTTATATATATAGTTTTCAAACTTAAGCTAAATTAATCCTAAACTCCCACAACCTCTGCCGAAAAGTGTTGGATGAGGTAAATAGCAAATTATCCAATTGGTCCTCAAAATGTGATTTTTTTATTTTTTTTTTTACAAGATGATCGATGGAATAAAATTGAAGTAATTCAAAAACAAATAAAAAAAAAGAAAAACAAAAACAAAACTAACAAACTACACAAGTTTAGGCAAAGTAATGCATATTAATCAGACATCATATACAAGCAAGCGAATGCCCTCTATGGATTCTCTAAAAGGTGCAAATCAATTAAGGAGATGGGAATAATACAGTCATGATGGGTTACCAATTTATTCGCCTCTCAAAAAATATGACCAATAGAACAAACGCAATCTCTATTGAAGTGCTCACAAATTGTCTCCGTGATATGTAGAGCTAGTAATTTTTGACACAACTTGATAACACAATATAAAATCAAACACGAAAATAACAGGTTAGTGTTTAGGCTTAACGTGTCATGTGTGGTCTCGTTAAATTTTGTGTCTTAACATATCAACCCACTTAACGTAACCCTTTAAGTTTAGCTTTAATTATGATTTTTAGATGTTATTTTTAGCATTTTATAAATATTAAGAAAAAGAGTTAAATAGGTCCTCCGATTTTTGACAAAAAAGTAAATAAACCTTCGAACTTTAAAAAGTTGCAATTAACTACCGCAATTAGTCATTTTGATGGATCAAAGACTATATGCCAATCGGTAATCTTACCGATTATACCGGTTAAATTATTTTTAAAATCTTAATTTCTTATTTAATTTTCGAGTCCACTGTCAAACCTCGACTGATTGTCGTTAGAACGCTATTGGCCGCCACCATAATGCCATTAGCTTCGCTAAAACGTCATTGACCATGTACTACTGACTGCCTTCTTCAATCGAGTCATGCCTTCTTCCATTGAGGATGGCGACACTCGCATTGCCTCCCTTTGGTCTGATCTAAGGACGACAACCGTTACCTTCATCATATATATATGATGAAGGCGAATTTCGCCTTCCTCATATTTAAGTAAAGTGATCGTGGCCTTCCTCAAATATGAAGAAGACAACGTGGTAGTCAAATAAGGTGGTCCGATGAAGGTTAGTGGTGGTCCAACGATAGTCAATGGAGGTCTAGAGGCAATCAACGAAAGTTCAGCGGTCAAGTAAAAAAAGCATGTCACATCATCATAATTTTATCGATAAATAGGATTTATATGAATAATTTTACTAAGCTTGAGTGCTTAATTGCAACTTTTTAAAATTCAAGGATTTAATTATTTTTTTTGAAAACAGGATTTAATTTAATTTTTTTTTTTTGTCAAAAGTTTGAGATATATTTGACCATTTTCAAATTTTATATCAAATCTTTATATCGTATTTTATGAAGAAAAAAAATAGTAATAAATTATCAAAATTTAAGGATTTAAATATAATTGTTACAAAATATTTTTTACCAATAATTTTATGGTAAAATGATAGATTTTTCTATGGTGTTGATCATACTTGATACAATAATCTATATCGTATATTATTATACAAGTATTATTGATAATGGTTTTTAATAGTATTCGGTGAACTATATATAATATACATAATTGTATCAATTATGGAATATGATTAATACTCTAGAAATTTTCTAATTAAAATGATTTTAAAAAACTAATGTAGGAGAAGGAATTGAAGAAAACAAAATAATTGAATAATTATAGAAAGCTCCCGTGAAGTTAGATAGTTAGGACTTAGGGAACACAACAAAAAACAAACCATCCCCGCAAAGCAACACAAAGAAAGCAAAGTGTAAAGCAAAGAAACTACACACACATTAAAATATGGTGCAATAAAAAAATAAATAAATAAATAAATAAATAAATAAATAAAATGACATCATAGCTTAAAACGTATGACATCTCATAAAATTAGGACTAAATATCGGAAAAAAATGGAATATGTAATGTATGGATTGTTGTCTAATTCAAGGAATATATATACATACATATATATATATATATATATATATATATATATATATATATATATATAATTAAATTATACAATAAATTTTTATTTAAAAAAAAAAGAGTATATAATGCGGTTATACGTATAACCGCAGTATATATTGTAGTTTAAAAAATTAAAAAATTAAATTAAGTGAAGTAAGTATATATTAAAAGGCGATTATTTAAAAACCGTCGTATATTAAGTGACGTAAGTATATAGTAAAAGGCGGTTATTTAAAAATTCTCATCTATTAAGTGACGTAAGTATATAATAGAAGGTGGTTATTTAAAAAACGACGTCTATTAAGTGGCGTAAGTATATAATAGAATACGGTTATTTAAAAATCGTCGTCTATAAAGTGACATAAGTATATAATAGAAGGCGGTTATTTAAAAACCGTCGTCTATTAAGTGGCGTAAGTATATAATAGAAGGCGGTTATTTAAAAACCGACATCTATTAAGTGACGTAAGTATATAATATAATGCGGTTATTTAAAAATCACCGTCTATTAAGTGACGTAAGTATATAATAGAAGGCGGTTATTTAAACGCCGCCGTCTATTAAGTGACGTAGTATATAATAAAAGACGGTTATTTTAAAACCGTCATCTATTAAGTGACGTAGTATATAATAAAAGGCAGTTATTTAAAAACCGTCGTCTATTAAGTGACAAAGTATATAATAGAATGCGGTTATCTACAAATTAAAATTGCCGTCTATTATGTGTCGTAGTATAACAACATATGTTTGAAGATAGTTATTTAAAAAACCGCATTATATTAAGTGACGTAGTATATCATTTTTGTAGTAGTGTAAGTTCCAGTGCGGGTGAATGTTTCCCGTGCGGTTGTGCGGTTTTAATGTGCGTAAGTTTTGTACTTAAGGTGCGTGAGTTTGTGCTTAAGGTGCGTGAGTTTTGTAATTAAGGTGTGTGGGTGTGTACTTAATGTAAATAGTGTTGAAACTTAAAGTGCCTGAGTTTTGTGCTTAAGGTGCCTGAGTTTTGTACTTGAGGTGCGTGAGTTAGTGCTTAAGGTGCGCGCGTGTGTTTTGTACTTAATGTGCGTGAGATTTGTGTTCTTAATGTGAGTAGTTATTGAAACTTAATGTGCATGAGTTTTATGCTTAAGGTGCGTGAGTTTTTGTGCTTAAGGTGTGTGAATTTTGTGTTTAAGATGCGTGAGGTTTGTGCTTAAGGTGCGTGGATTTGTTTTCTGGAGGGTTTTATTTGTGTGCTTAATGTGCGTGTATTGTGTACTTAAAGTGAGTCAGTTTAATGCTTAATGTGCGTCTACCCGCACAACCGCACGAGAAGCATCCCCGCACCTAATCGGCTAATCCCTTCCACACACACACACACACACACACACACACACACACACACACACACACACACACACATATATATATATATATATATATATCGGTTCCAGATTAGGTGAGGACTAATTCAGATCATCCATTTTGAGTGATCTAAAGGCTACGACAAAACAAAAACGCGTTGCCCACTAAGTGAGATGGATGCACAACAATCACACTATGAATGCACAAAAAGCTGGGACAGAATGCACAACAAACTAACACAGAATGCACAACAAACTGAGTACGAATGCACAACAAACTGAGTACGAAAAATTAAATTCATTGCATATAATCAAATCACATCCGTTGGCTTAATTAAATGAAAGGATCAGATTAGTCCTCACGTCCTCACCTAAGGATAGGTCCTCACCTGATCCTGATTATATATATATATATATATATATATATATATATATATATATATATATATATATATATATATATATATATATATATATATATATATGACATGATAATGGTGCTGGCACCCGACCTGGATCATAAGCAGCATCTGACCCGATACCACATGGAAACCCAACGGGCAAAACTCATACGGGCAGAATTCCAACGGCTGTCACCTTTACTGTCATTGAAGCCACCATTGATGTCAACATTGATGAGAGAGAATTAAAGGCTTAGCTCCCCATTTATGCTTAATGTTGTTACCATTAGCAGCTTTTGTATAAGTAGGGGCTCCCCTCAGCTTGGAGGGGGACGTTCAATACTCTGGACAAAGATACACTGTATTTTCTATACTAAGACAAAAGCAATACAACTATTGTTACTCTCTCTCATAGCGTTATTATAATATTATTATTACCGGTAACATTATTACCGTCATTGGTGCTCTCGTTGAGAGCCTGAGTCCAATACTCATGCAGGCTACGACACACACAACTCATTCTTCTTTCAACAGTAAGCTTGAAAGAATGGTGTCCCGCAGCTCCCATGGTTCCCGCAACGTGAACAATGGCAATGCCTCAGGTGACCTCCGGGACCAACTCACCAACAATCGCGGAGGGGACCTCCGAGAACAGCTTAACAACGGGAGGCCCGGGACCTTCGAGACCAACTCAACAATGGAGGGGACCTCCGAGACCAACTCCACAATGGAGGGGCGAACCAAGTCGTGAACCTCCAGGCGACCATTCAGCAAGCAGTGACGGCGGCACTAAACCAAATGGCGGTGGGACTACAAGGCCAAGTGCCCCCGCCGCGGCCTCAGGAAATAGAGGTAGAATCACGGAGGGTGGATGCCCAGGACGCAACCCGTGCCACGAGGGTCGCAGGGCGACGCACTAGGACCGGGGATCCGGGAGAGGGCACCCAAAGAAGCGGACCGGCCGGACGGCAACCTAGGCCCTCCCGCTCTGCCTTAGAACGGTTGGGACACGGGGCGCCCGCTCGGCAAAGGCTGGAGTCGCGTGCCGAGGGGTCCTCCGCTAGAGGCCCTCGCCGACACGAGGAAAGAGGAGCGGAAAGATCGCCCACAGAAAGGATGGGCGAGTCTCGTGGGCCGGTCCCGCGCCGGCACGGTGACGAGTCGGCCCTGCGTCGACACTCGGATGAGCGACGCTTCGATGAACTGGCCCCGCGTTGGCACTCGGCGGAGCGACGCGTCGATGAGCCGGCTCCGCGTCGGCAGTCAGCGGGCGAACGACGCGTTGGTGAGCGGGTTCTACACCGACACTTGGATGGACGAAACGTCGAGGAACCAGCTCCGCGTCGACACTCAGATGGACGACACGTCGATGAACTAGCCCCACACATGGAGGAGCGGCAGCCGGCCCCGTGCCGGCACCCTGACGAGTCGGCCCTGGTCGAAAGGCTGCAGAGAAGGATCGAGGAGTGAGCAAGAAGGGTGGAGGCATGGGAGCAGTCGCCGAAACCCGAGGTACAAATAGCAGCACTGTTCTCCCCAAGCATCATGGACGTACCTCTGCCGAGGGACTTCAGGTTATTACCCGCCATCAAGGCGTACACGGGAGCCACTGACCCACGTGTCCACATGACGAGGTACAAGGCTGCTATGGTAATGATCAGGGCAAGGGACGCCATCATGTGCCGAGCGTTCTTGTCCACCCTGGATGGAGCGGCCCAAGACTGGTTCAACACCATCCCGGATGGGTCGATCCAAAACTTTTGGGAGTTTTCCAAGAGCTTCCTGACATACTTCTCCGGTAGCATACAGCGTAAGAAACCCTTCTCTCACCTCTGTGTAGTGAAGAAAGATAGAGGCGAGAGCCTCAAAGACTTCCTGATAAAATGGAAAAAGGAAGTTAATAATGTCTACGACTTCGACTCCAAGGCGGCGATCCCGATATTTATCCATGCCTTAAGATCAGGGTATTTCCACAAGCAGCTGAACGCCCACCACCCCTACTCTTACGAAGATCTGATAAGGACGGCTAGCCGCTATGCCGAAGCTGAGGACGTCGACAGGAAGAAGAAGGACGAAGAGGATGATAGGAAAGGTGGGAAGCCTGGAAAGCGGGTCCGCCCAGCCAGGCACCACTCTCGAACCACCCGACCACAGGGAAAGGCCGAGACCACGAACGACCTTGCCTGGTTCCCTTGCATAATTTAACTCCTCTTACCCATCTCGTCAGTGTCATTCTAAAGCAAGCTGAGGAGATGGGAATGGTAGAATTTCCCGAGGAGTGCATGAAGGTCTCCCCGAAGGCGGACCAAACAAAGTACTGCAGGTTTCATAGGCAAACCGACCACGATACGGATAAGTGTCACGTTTTGAAGAGACAAATAGAAGAACTCATCCAGCAGGGCTACTTCCGAAATTTTATCAAGCGATCCAAGCAGCAGCAACAGCCGCAACACAATCCACTAAAAAATGTCTGGAGGAATGAGGATGGCACCGACCCGTCCACCTCGAACGCCAAAAAAAAAAAAGAACACGACCAAATATCTGAGCAGAATGATAGCGAGAAAGAAATCGAGGTGGCGCCCATACGACAAAAGAAGCACACCATACACTTTATCTATGGTGGACCCGCAGGGGGTGACACGCCTGCGGAAAGAAAGAAGTGGAGCCGGCAGCTATACGTGGGAGAAGTGGTGAGTCTTCCTAGTGAAGGGAAACAGAGACAGGAGGCCATCAAATTCTCTAATGATGACCTCCCAGATGGCCCGTTACCCCATCATGACGCCCTGGTGATTGAGATGGACGTCAACAATGTCATTGTCCGCCGCATCTTAGTCGACACAGGAAGCTCAGTCAATGTGATGTATTACGATGCCTTCACCAAGTTAGGGATACCTAGGAACTAGCTCAAAGAAGTACGTACCTCACTCTCTGGATTTACGGGTGATTCAGTGGAGACGGAGGGGTTAGTGGTCTTACCAGTGGAGATAGGCACGAGCCCTAACATTCGCAAACTTGACGTGGAATTCATCGTGGTAAGACTCACTTGTGTGCATAACATCATTTTGGGGAGACCGGCACTGGAGGACCTCAAGGCCATAGTGTCGGTGGAACACTTGTGTATGAAGTTCCCTACTCCGAGTGGGATAGGTGTCGTCAGAGGAGACCAGCGAGCAGCATGCAGTTGTTACGTAAAAGCATGCAAAAAGATTGGCGCAAAGGACCTACAAGTCCACACCATCTGCAAGGATGATCGATCGGGTATGGAACTCAGAACATTTAATTAGATATTATAAGTAATATTATGTAGTCGTGGTCCGCCCAGACCTATAAACAATATTTTGTAATCATTGTCTGCCCAGGTTACTTTGTTCAAATAAAAGGTTCTCAACACCACCTTCGATCAACCAAAAGCCGGCTGACGCCGCATTGTAAAAAAAATAAAAATAAAAATAAAAATAAAAATAAAAAAACCAAGGCCGAGGCGCACGCCTCGACCCAAGGCATGACAGAGGCGGCGTCTCAAGCCGAGCCGCAAAAAGGCCTGAGGCGCGCGCCTCGGTCAATGGCTGAGGCACGCGCCTCGACCAGCGTCCACGGCTGAGGCGACGCCTCGGCCAAACCCGGCTAAGGCGACGCCTCAGCCGAAAAAAAAAAAAAAAAAAAAAAAAAAAAAAAAAAAAAAAAAAAAAAAAAAAAACCGCTAGGCGCACGCCTCGGCCAGGCCGAGGCATGCGTCTCGACCATTGGCCGAGGCGCAGCACCTCTGCCTAGGGCCTGAAGCGCACGCCTTGGCCAGGCCGAGGCACGCGTCTCGACCATTAGCCGAGGAGGCGCCTCAGCCTGTCCGAAAAAAAAAAAAAAGGCCGGAGCTCGCCTCGGCCACGATCGGTCGAGGCGACGCCTCAACCACGATCGGCCAAGGCGCACGCCTGAGCTACGATCGGCCGAGGCGCACGCCTCGGCCACGGTTGGTCGAGGTGACGCCTCAACCACGATCGGCCAAGGCGACGCCTCGGCCACGATCGACCGAGGCGCACGCCTCGGCCACGATCGGTCGAGGCGACGCCTCGACCACGATCGGCCAAGGCGCACGCCTCAGCTACGATCGGCCGAGGCGCACGCCTCGGCCACGGTTGGTCGAGGCGACGCCTCAACCACGATCGGCCAAGGCGACGCCTCGGCCACGATCGACCGAGGCGCACGCCTCAGCCACGAGAGGTCGAGGCGACGTCTCGGCCACAAACGATCGGCCGGGGTGCACGCCTCAGCCACGATCGGTCGAGGCGACGCTTCAGCCGTGATCTGTCGGAGGCTCGCACCTCGGCCAGCCTAAGCCGCAGCCCGTCTCGGCCAGCATAAAAAAAAAAATTCATGTGTGATTTGGAAAATAAAATCGCATACTCGGGATCAACCGGGATTCTGCACGATATCAAGCAAATTCAGTCTTACTCCCTAGTCAACTCAAACACATCCGTAGACTCAGGAGTTGGGGGGACTGGTGACAGGATAATGGTGCTGGCACCCGACCTGGATCATAAGCAGCATCTGACCCGACACCACATGGAAACCCAACGGGCAAAACTCCTACGGGCAGAATTCCAACGGCTGTCACCTTTACTGTCATTGAAGCCACCATTGATGTCACCATTGATGAGAGAGAATTAAAGGCTTAGCTCCCCATTTATGCTTAATGTTGTTACCGTTAGCAGCTTTTGTATAAGTAGGGGCTCCCCTCAGCTTGGAGGGGGACGTTCAATACTCTGGACAAAGATACACTGTATTTTCTATACTAAGACAAAAGCAATACAACTATTGTTACTCTCTCTCATAGCGTTATTATAATATTATTATTACCGGTAACATTTTTACTGTCAATATATATATATATATATATATATATATATATATATATATATATATATATATATATATACTTGCGTTCAAATGAGGACAAGTATATTATAGAGGACTGTAAGGACAGATGTAGTGTATGCCATTATCCTGTATGTTGTGTGCATGGCCGAATGTAGTCGTGTGCCACAGTTTGTATGTCGCGTGCATACATTTGTTAATTAATAGAGCCTGGGTTCGAAACCTGATGCTTACATGTATTGTTGTGTGCCATTATGTATTAAATTGTGTGCATGATAGTAATTTGTTGTGTGCCCATTATTTATCCTCACAGTCCTCTATATATTGTTGTCCTCATTTGAACTCAGCCCTATATATATATATATATATATATATATATATATATATATATATTCAAATGAAAACCTCTGTTAACCAGAGAACTTGTGGATTAATTTATATATATTTAAATGAGAACCTCTGTTAACCAGATAACTTGTGAATTAATTTGGGTTGTCCATTAAGTAAAATCTAATGGTTGAGTTTTTTTTTTTCTTTTTTGTAACGGTTTGTACAATTGTACTGCATTAAAAAAGGAGGGCAAATGTGTATTTTTCCATCATGTTTCCTTATATGCAGTATGTGTGTTATTAGCACATTTTGGTGGATGTTTTAATTGCTAAATTTTCTACTGCATGCATGTAAATTTATGGTGCATAGAAATGCACTGCACTACCAAAGTAATATGAATACACGGCATGACCAAATGAATAATTAAATCAGAAGGTATCTATGCACGATATTTGATATTTGAATGCTCGACATTTGATATAAGAATGCACTAAAAATTTGTAGGAATGCACGATCAAGATAATATGAATGCACGTAACATATCAACGGGTTCAATAGACCCATTGGTCCAATGGCATTAATCAACAGGACTATTGAATCTGTCAACGGGTTCGATAGACCCTTTGCACATAACCGTTGGTTCAATGCAACAGGTTCAATAGACCCGTTGGTCCAACAGTACTACTCAACGGGTCTATTGAACCAGTGGGGAAGCCTGTTGGCTGACCAAATTGCCCTCCTAATTTATTCTTTATCTTTACAACGTGAATTTTGTTCCTTAATTTTAGCGAATGCACGGGTACATCTTAAGCGTCCAATCCCTAATCTAGCTTATTGGTTTAAATTAGCTCACAGGTAGCTTAGAGAGGGTTCTCACCTGAACGAACTTGTGACCTTCAAGTACCAGAATCATGCTCTACCCACTCGATTATTCCTTTCAGGATAGAATATTTTTGTTACATACAATGCTATCTAATATAATATTACACATTTTAAATTATGAAACCACTCACGTCAACACAACAACATTCGATTCTTAAATTGCATGTTCGATTCTGTTTTGATCAAAATCATTCTTAATTACCTAATAATGTGATTAAAAAAATGCATGGCATATCCGGGCTTATGATGTAATGAATTAGCAAAATTACTGTTAAATGGATCTAATGAGAAGACAATTTTTTGTTAACACTATAACTATATTAGAAAATTTAAAGTCATCTTACACATAAAAATAGCATGTTTCAAAACAAAACTTAACAAATAATCAAAGTTATCCAACAGTTTAGAACAGTCAGTAAACAGACAACTAATACAATTATAAGATCTAATAATTTGAACTGAATCTAAATTAGTCTCACAGTGATAGAGATACGGAATGATATATACAATATTTTTTTAAAATGTGTTATTTGTATTGATGAAATTCAGAAATTATAATTTACAATATGGATTATAGTATTATTGTTTTTTGTAAATAATTAATTATATTATATAAAAATGAATGATAAAGGGTAGTGGGTAGTATGCAAAAATACATACAAGTACACAACCAAACGACAAAGCAAATGGAAGTGAGAAAGAAACTGAAAGTAAAGTCTGGCCGCCGGACACTCTCTGCCTGCCATCTCGCCTTTTTTCTAATGTCAAACTTCCTTTCCCCCACGCAATCTATGGGAAAAAACGTTCAGAAATTTTTGTACCAAATATTTACTTTACAAAACAACTTTTTAATTTTCATTCTAATGAATTTAATATTATTTGTCGCTTGTAATTCTTTTGAGAAAGAAAGAAATGAGGGATGAGTTGTCATGAAATTATTCTTTTAAGTCAGACATTAGAGCAATCATAATAGTGATTTGTATTCAGTTTTAAAAGAAATTTTGGGT
The DNA here is from genome assembly GCF_001879475.1 of Ipomoea nil. NCBI lineage: Eukaryota > Viridiplantae > Streptophyta > Magnoliopsida > Solanales > Convolvulaceae > Ipomoea > Ipomoea nil. Next base: position 1,193,566 of record NW_017619163.1, on the reverse strand, counting down.
GGAGTGAAAGAGAGAATGAGGAGAGATGAGGATTGAGGATGCCTTGCAACAACATGATTTTTGTCTGTGAAATGGGCCCCACCACAACACTGAAGACAACGCCATTTGTTGCGTGAGGCGCAACAATAACGTCCAGCCTAGCGCGTTACCATAGTTTTTTTTAAAAAAAAACTTATTTTCTTTTTTGTTTTTCCTCCCTCCTCTTCTACTTCGTATCTTAAAATTTGTGCAAAAAATTAACTATTAAGAATGCTCTTATAAAATTAAACTAGTACGGAGTATTTATTTTTGACACAAAAGTTACAAAAATCTCTAACATTACCCCTTCAATCACACCATCAAATAAAATCATATACTTTCCGAAGAATCATCTAAAATACAAAATCACAAATGCCCATCTATCTGTAATCAGTGTATGTCGCTCGCCAGTCAATCAATATAGATAAAAATATATATTTCTTAATTAAAAATTCATATTAAAATTACCACTACATACAATTTTTAAATGAAAAAGAAAAAAAGTAATTGAGAGAAATCATTCTTTAAACAAAAATATACAAAGTAATTTTTTGGGAAAATAGCACTTTTTCCCCTGAGTTATATATACTTATAGCACTTTTTCTCCCTGAATTATTTAAGTGAGAGTTTTTTCCATGAAATGTTAAATAGACCTATTTACCCTTAAAATAAATATTTCATTTATTTTTCTTCTCCAACAAATAATGACCACGATTTGGTTCAAACCGAACAAACATTATAGCAACAAAACCGAAATATTCCGATTACATTTTAGAATCAAAACCCGATATTTAGAGTTCATTAAAATCACGAACCGGAATGGCCGGTTCATGTTCCGAACTGAAAAAAAAATAATAATATACATTTATTGTTGAATTTAGACTATTTAAAAATAAAAATAAAAAAAAAATTAAAATAAAGTTTGAACCAGCAGTTCAAACTGGATCCGGAACCGTCAACCGGCGGTTCAAAATCAAAACCAAATTGTGGTCATATATATATACTTATATGTGAGAATCAGAATAAATATAAAAAAAGAACATACACTATTTGTAAATATTATAATTCTAATTTTAAACTAATGCTAGTAGTTGTTCCAATTCGAACCGCCGGTTCACAGTTCAGGATCCAATTTTTTGATTCATGATTATAATAAACTGAAATCCAAATATTAGGTTCTGATCTGAATCATAACCGGAAACTTTCAATTCGATTGCTATAATGTCTGGTTCAGTTCGAAGTTCGAACCGAACCGTGGTCATCCCTACGTATAAGCAATAATTTGTTGGAGAAGAAAAATAAATAAATTTTTTACTTTAAGGGTAGAGATGTCAATTTAATATATCAAGGGGGGAAATCGCCACTTTTAAAATAATTGGAGGGCTAATATACTTACATGAATAATTCAGGAGAAAATGTACTATAAACATATAATTCATGGGGAAAAGTGTCATTTTTCCTAATTTTTTTTTTAAAAATATTACATCGTTAAAGAAAAAACGTCATCTACGGAATAAGACCAACCAAGCTAAGTCTTCAACTTTACACTTAAACAACTTAGACCTCTTACATCTGAGTCAACCACTCTCAGTATATATATATATATATATATATATATATATATATATATATATATATATATATACTAGTTTTTTACGCGCATTGCGCGATTGGGATAATGCCCAATGTTTTTTTTTTTAATAAGTACTTTAAAGTATATTATATTGAAATTGTTCATGTATAAATAATTGAATGTTGAATTTGCGTATTTAAATAGGTAATTCTAAGTTTACAAATGTAAGATAATATAGTCAAGATTGATTATAATTGTCAATAAAAAAATTATATAGGTATGGTTGAAACCAAATACGGGACATAAGGGAGAGCAAATAAAAATTAGGGCATAAAATATTAAATATATACTAATATTGAAGAGCTAACTGCTGATTGCCAAACAAGGACATTGCGAGGTAGTTTTCCACTTCAATTTGTTTTGTGATTTAATACTCTTTTTGTCAATTAAGCCCCAAGTAGTTAATATGATTGACTTAATTATATATTTTTTTATTTTTTTAAAAACAATTATTATTATTATTATTATTATTATTATTATTATTATTATTATTATTATTATTATTATTATGTATATTCTTAGGTCATTTTACATGTTAATTTAAACAGCTAATTTTTTGAAATATCTTTTTACCAACCATTGATATAATTCGTTGGTCAAATCCGTTAACGCTAATCGCTAACTGCTGATTGTCAAACAAGGACATTACGAGATAGTTCTCACTTCAATTTGTTGTGTGATTTGAATACTTTCTTTGTCAACAAATCCCTCAAGTAGTTAATATGATTGACTTTATTAATTATATTTTTTAATTTTTTCATGGTATTAATAAAATACTTGGTAAATAAATATATAGCATTATTTTGTATTATAACTTTGATATTTAATTAAAAAAGTAGTGCACAAAAAAGATAATAGACAATGTAATGAATATAATCAATTGATAAATTTGAACGTATAGTAAAGGATTTTTACATTGGAGAAAAATAAAGACAATATAACTAATGAAATTATTTCTATTATTTAATTTATTGATAATGAATAATTTTTTTTTTAATAAAGACATTGTAGACACATAATTCTAAATTAAAGAAATGCATATATATTATTTTTTGTTGTAGCTACTAAATTATTATTTTATAATAATTTAATAAGAGTGAAATAGAGTACTAAATTTAATAAGAGTAAAATAGAGTACTAATTATGCCAACTTTGATTGGGATGAGGTTCGAACTTAAGACCTTTCTTATTGAAATAAATGAGGAAGTTAACGGTGAACTAACAGAAATTAACGGAAAAGATAATATTTAACGGAAAAGTTAACGGATAATCATATTCATTAAGGATAAATTAGGAAATCTTAAGGAAAAATTAAAATCTGATCAATCTGAGCCATTCATTTGATTAAAAAATTTGACCGCCATTTTTTCTTCCCATTATAGCCCTAACTCTCTTGGGCTCTTATTAGTATAGTAGATAGATATAGTAGATATATATATATATATATATATATATATATATATATATATATATATATATATATATATATATTCATTGAAATATAGCTTAAGTGGTTGTTTAATCAATATTTAGTCTTGCTTTAGACGATAATCTAAAAAGTTATGTGAAACTTGCATTGCGATTTGTGAGGACTTACGAAATAAGATGGCGAAATTAGGTCATTGTGAAACTTGCATTGCAGCTTGCGAGCATCTAGGGTATAAGATGGCGAAGTTAGAAAACATGTGTTATTAAATAGAATGTTTAATGTTTAATGGGTGTTGGTGAATATGAATAATTTATGTGGTGGAGTAATAATTAGGGTTAGTGAGGAATGAGATACAGCAAGGCGTAGGGTGTTATACTCATTCCTCGTTTCCCGTTTCAACATATAGTTAAGTTGCTTCATTTCTCTCTATTCATCATTCAATGCCACCTCAGACTCATTCCCATTTATTACTATTACCATTACTCCCCCCTCTTGCCTTCAAATTTCAAAATTTTCAACTCCGTAACGCCACCCTTTTCGTTCTTCCAAAGTTGAACCCCAACCCTTAAGGGGTCGTTTGTTTCACGGAATGTCAGATTACCTTAGGGAATGTTAGATTGCTGGGAATGTTAGATTACTGGGAATGTTAGATTCCTGTGTTTGATTAAAATTGGGGTATGTAATATAGTCATGTTTGGTTCAGGGTTATCTTTTATTCACACACTATAATATCCTTAACATATTTTCATATATTTTAATATTTTTAAAAATTAAAATAAATAAATAAGATAACGGTATCATATATAATTACATGATTTTAAAATATTGAACTTGAAACAAAATTATTTTATATGCTAACCTAACATAATAAAAATAAAAAATATATAATTACAAAAATAATTATATATATATATATATATATATATATATATATATATATATATATATATATATATATATGTGTGTGTGTGTGTGTGTGTGTGTGTGTGTGTGTGTGTGTGTGTGAAACTAACATACCCAAGGTTATCTTACATAACCTTAAAAATTGAAGGGAATCACATTCCCTTCAAAATCCTATGTGGAGGGAATGTGACATTCCTGGGGAATGTTAGATTCCCTGAGATAATATGAACCAAACATAGGAATGTGAGTTTTGGAATGTCACATTCCCTTGGTTATGTAATATAACCTGAACCAAACGTCCCCTAAGGGCTTCCCACACCCCGGCTCAATAGAGCATTTGAGAGGATGTAAGTCATGGTGAAACGTCACCTTTTTCGTAAATTTTCTTTTGCTTAATTTTTATTTTGGAATTTCATGTGATTTTATTTTCTATATTTTTCATCAATTACTCAATTTATAACTAATTAATAAATATACAATATATAAAATTACAAAAATATAAATATATACGAAGTGTGTATGTAAGATTTTTTGGACACTCTTAAATTTATTATTATTATTATTTTTTTTTTTTTTGAAAAATTGGACACTCTTAATCTGTTTGTTTGTTATTCATTATTTTGTAAATCTTATAAATCTGAAATTCAAATTCAAACTTACTTTGAAAATAAAGAAAAGGAAGTCAACTATTGTGTAGTGCGATAACACTTTTGCTATCATAAATGAGTAGTGGAGGTATTAATTTCTTTGTGCTGAATGTAATTGAGAAAGTATATAAAGGGAAATGACATTTTCCCACCTGAGTTATATACTTATAGTACTTTTCCCTCCTGAATTATTTAAGTGACTGTTTTTTCCCCCCTGAAATGTTAAATGGACATATTTACCCTTAAAATAAATATTTTATTTATTTTTCTTCTCCAACAAATTATGAAAACAATTTGGTTCAAACCAAACAAACACTAGCAACCAAATCGAAATATTCTAATTACAATTTAGAATCGAAACCCGATATTTAGAGTTTATTAAAATTGCGACGGTCGATTCATGTTCCGAACTGGAAAAAATAAAATATATTTATTGTTGAATTAAGACTATTTTAAAATAAAAAATAAAATTTTAAAATAAAGACGATTTAAAATCGCTAACCGGATCATGATTCAGGATCCAGTTTTTTCGATTTCATAATTTTAATAAACTGAAATTCAAATATTGGGTTCTGGATATGAATCATAACTGGAAACTTTTAATTCGATTGCTATAGTGTCCGGTTCAATTCGAATCGAATCGTGGCTATCCCTACGTATACACAATAATTTGTTGGAGAAGAAATTAAGGATAAAAATGTCAATTTAATATATCAGGGGGAGAAATCACAACTTTTAAAATAATTGAGGGAGCTAATGTACTTACATAAATAATTCAGGGGGAAGTGCTATAAGTATATAACTCAGAGAAAAAAAAGTGTCCTTTTTCCAAGATACTACATTCTTTAACATATATAATATATAATATATTACATTCTAAAGAATTATGAGATTTTTTTTTAAAAAAAAAGAGAGTAATTTATTACTAAGCTAGTTTTAGTAGTTTACATTGATTTTTTTTTTTTTTTTTCATTTTTACGTCAGAATGTGAACGAATTATAACAATAAAAAGAAATTTAAAATCCTTATTCTCTTTGTTTCAACCCCAAAAGCAATAAGAACGAGCAAAGTATTAATTTTTTTTTTGAGTAAAATTAACTTTATTACAGTATAGTATCTGTTTGACATATTTTCTTAATCAATTGTAGCCTACAGAGTTAATAACTCAGATCACTATTGAGATTTGATCCTGTAATCTTCTCTCAATGAGAGCCACACAGAGGTGCTAATTGAGCAAAATATGATTAATAATTGAGCACATTTCAGTTTTAATTCTTAATTATTGTGATATTGCCACATTTAGTATTACTCTTTTAATTTTTATTTTATTACATCCTTAACTTTCATTTGTTTATCACAATTAGTCATCCATTTTTTCATTTCACATTTCACATTACTCTTACAGCACGTTTAGTTCACGGAGTGAATTTTGAGGTAATAGGAATGATATTCCATAAGGAATGGAATAGGTAAGGAATAGAATAGGAATTGTATTCTATTGTTTGGTTTGCAGAAGGAATAGACTTTAGGAATTATATATTACAGTGTTTGGTTGATTTAAGGAATAGAAATGAAATATTTTTTAAAAGACATAAATGCCCTTATAAAAATATGTTATGGTGATGATGGTGGTGGTAGTGGCGGTGGCGGTGGCGGTGGTGGTGGCGGTGGCGGCAGTGATGGTGATGGTGATGGTGGTGGTGGCGGTGGCAGTGGTGGGGTGGTGGTGCTGGTGGCGGCGGTGGGCGGTGGCGGTGGTGCTGCTAGGGTGGTGGTGGGGATGGTGGCGGTTGTGGGGTGGTGGTGGCCCGGGGGAGGGGGAGGGGGGGGGGGGGGGGGAGCGGAGAGTAAAATAGAAAATAGAAACTTTAGGCTATTCCTGAGAACTCAGGAATAGCCTAATATCAGGCCCCCCCTAGGAATCTCTATTCCCCTTGCAAGGGGAATAGATCATTCTCATGAACGATGTTCCTTGGAATACAAGTGGTTACCAAACAGAGGAATATGCCTATTACTGTAAATGTTATGCCATTCCAAGCCTATTCCGTGAACCAAACAGCCCATTAGCGAAGAAACAACTTTATTTCTTTATACCGCCACACATTTTCGAGAGTCAGGGTGCTTACTTGGCCAGGCCTCCGCCCAACAATTCCCTAGCCACATGGTGTTGGACTTGGTCCTTATCGGTCTCTTCCTAATACTTCTGTCTTGAAGATTGGTGAATGAGGTAAATTACAAAATATGTTTTAATTGGCTTACCAATCTCTAAATGTTTCAAGTGGCTTACATGTCCCTATATACTTGTACACTAATACTCACAATAAGATAAAATTCATGTCTTTTTTTGCCCGTGACAAATTTATTGTTTGATTAAGCAAAGGGGTATGGAATCGGTTATAATAGAAAACAAAACAAGACAAATTAGTCACGTCTAAGTTTGCCACATAGAATTTGTTTCGTGAAGCAATTCATATTTCCTTTCAAACTCATCAAAATTGAATGAGTTTTAGCATGAAAAGGCGTATCAAATTTGGAATTTGACTAATTATTTAACCCTTAATGAGCACGACTACTATACGTACTTTATAGCATTTAATTTGACTAAATACTATTCATGTGAACATTTCTTTGTTATTTGTTTTTTTTTAAGAGACTAAAATTTGAATCAATGCTCTACTTTCTAGTCTAGAATCATAATTATGAAAATTAATATTTTTAATATCTCTCATATGAACGATTGTGGGTTCGAGCCGCAGTGGAGGCGATATTGACTCTTTGTGCTTAAATAGATTGAGAAAGTAGTTATGAACAAATATTGCATTGTAACAGAGTAAGTAGTACTAAAAAAAAAAATTTTTTAACATCTAAGTTGTGATCATGATTTAATGAGATTCTTTAGTTATTTACAAATTGGAAATTTAATTTTTTTTTTAAAAAAAAATCTTTAGTTATTTGCAATTTGTAAATTTAATTTTTATGTTTTACACTAAGCTATAGATTTGGTCTTGGATATCGTTAAAATCTTTAGAGATTAAATTTTTCGCTTAAAAATATATAGACTAAAGTTACATTGAGGCGTGTCATAAGGAGCTGAGTAGATATTTTAGTAGAAGAGACATAGATCTTTTTAAATAAGGTCCCCATATATGACATTAAGTTGAGTTCTAATCTTGGAATGTTGCACAATATTGGATTTTTTCAAGTAATTATACGCTCAAAAGCGCTCAAAATAATAATAATAATAATAATAATAATAATAATAACAATAATAATAACAATAATAACAACAATAAGACAATAATAAGAACAATAATAATAATAATAACGTAACAACCACCATAATAATAATAATAATAATAATAATAACAAACAACAACAACAACGAATATAATAATAATAATAATAATAATAATAATAATAATAATAATAATAATCTTTTATATAATAAAGCTATATGGTTTGGGAAATAATTAATGTTACAATTAATGCCACAACATCCTTTATTATAAAATTAAAAAAAAAAAGCACAACATTTAAAAAATAAAATAGCTATATATTATATAATCATATAAAAAATATACTTTTGAAAAATAAAATAGCTATATATTATATAATCATATAAAAAATGTGTTCAATTAGAGTTTAAATTTACACATACAAACTTTGAAATTTGCTTTCCAAATATAATTATCATAGTTATTATTCGTATTGTGAAAATTATAATATAGATGAAATACAATTAAGAATAAATCAATGTAATTATATAAATTCTCTCTATAAGTTTATTTGAATATGCAAATAATTAGAGATTATATTAACCATACAAAATTATAATTATAATTATAATTTTAATTTTAATTTTAATTGTAATTTTGTATTCTATAAAAATAATAAATACTTGACCAATGGAAGCTCAAAAATATTATTTTATATTAAATAATTTAAAATATTTTAGTTTTTCTATTTTTTATTTATATTTATAATAACATAATTTTTCCTCGTGCATCGCGCGAGTGAATTACCAGTAATAATAATAATAAACTGCTTGCGAACCTGTTGCAATTTTGACACTCGAATTGCAAGTATTGCACTTTTAATTTAGTGTGTCATAATTGCAACACATCATCAGAGAAAACACACAAAAAAAAAAAAAAAAAAAAAAGTCACCAAGAATTTGCAATAATTATACTTTCAAGGCTGCAGATGGCCTAAGTATAAACTTATTAACCATGTGATATTATTAAACGCCATAAAATCTATACATAAATCTCTAATTACCTACGTATAATTATAATTGGGTAAATCAAAAAAAAAAAAATTGTTACCAAGACTATGTGGTCTAATGGTACTCGGATTGGACTTCCATTTGGAAGGTTACAAGTTCGAGCCTCAGTGGAGGCGTGTTATTGGTTCTTTGTTTTTCAGTAGGTTGAGAAAGTATATGAACAGATACTACAATGTAATAGGGCCAGTAACATTCAAAAAAAAAAGTTATAACTCATCATTTTTATTTAAAAAAAAAAAAACCTAAAAACAAAAATGGTGTCCATAGAATTGTCACCATGTGCAATTTGTTAGTTATACATACCTCGGGGCCATTGAGTAAACAAATTGCTGATATTCCCCATATGATCAACACTTACAAATAAGCAAAAAAATATGAGTTTAGCTTAACAAAGCAAACATACAACCCTAATCAAATCAGGATTTGGATTTGTAATGGTTGGTCAAATTTGTTTCTAAATTTAGTATTTACTCATTAAATTAGTTTGTGGAAATAAATTCAAACTCTTTTAATTCCATCCTTATATAGTAAAAAGTTTAGTATGCATAAATGTAACAATAAATATATTATAATTTTGCTACAACTATCTTGTTAATTTTACAACATTTCTATACTATAATAAATAATTCTAAAATTATTATATGTGTAAATTCAGGTTATATCACTGATTTTTTGTATTTTTTGTAATGTCATACCAACCTATATGCATTATAACACATCTTGTTGTTTACTTCCTCAACTAACATTTTAAGACAATGGTAAGTAAGACCCTCAAGATTGGAATGTAATCATTTTATTGATGGCCGAAAATAAAACCTCATACTTTAATCACTAAATCATTACCTTATTAGGCAATGTCATTTCAAATGAAATTTCTCGGTGTTTAAAAAGATATTAATTATTTTTCTTAAATAGGAGTAAATAGTAATAACGGAATAACATCATAACAACAAATTTTTTTTGAATGACAAGAGTAATATGTTAGGCGTCGATCAGGTTTACCGAGTTCAGGGTTTGATTCAAGACGTGGGGCTGTGACTTACCAGTGAAAGAATATAGTTAAATGGTTAATCTTCACTTATTTATCACCAATTAATTTTAAATATGATATAACAATTAGATAAGTGGAAGTAAGTATAGTACAACGAGCTATTGTAAAAAAATGGGGTGTAATAGGCTCGATATAAAGAAAATTAGCAAGAATCAAGCAAAATTTTGTTCAATAAATATGGCGGAAAGGGAAAGAAAGCAGAAAGGGAAAATGGTTGTAAAAAGTCTCTTTCTTGGAGTATCTGACATTTACACCATATATCACCACAGCATAGCAGAGCAGACCAACTCTCCTCTCTCAACCTTTCTTATTACCATATAACTCCACATTTTATGCCCTCTTTCCCGCTTTCATTCTTTTCATCTTTCTTTCACCTTTTTCTTCTCTGACTTTCTTGTTACTCACAGCTCCCCTCTCCTCCCCTTGATCGCCGGCCGCAGGTCATGACTTCTTCTTCTTCTAACCCTCCAACTCCAAGCGCCGCCGCCCATCTGGTCTCCTACGCTTCTTCTCCGCCCGCATTGCACAACTCCCAGAGCACCACTTTCGTCCAGGCGGACCCCTCCAACTTCCGGGCCGTGGTTCAACGCCTCACCGGCGCCGCCCAGAAGTTCCCCGTCGCCGCGCCTCCGCGCTTCGCCGGAAAGACCAACTCCGGCGAGATGGGCCCGCGCCGCCCGGCCTTTAAGCTCCACGAGAGGAGGCAAGCCGCCAGAAAACTCGAGATCAGTCTCAGTGGCGGCGGCGGCGGCGGAGGTGGACTCCCGCTGTTGTTGTCGCCTTCGGCGACCAGGCCGCTGCCGCAGCACCGAGGGTTTAACGCGGCGGAGATGGTTATGGCGTCGCCGGTGTCGCCTCTGGAAATGCTGGGACGCGGGACCCCAAGAACGCCAAAGTCTCCGATGGAAGAAGAAGAGAGAGCCATTGCAGAGAAAGGATTCTACTTGCATCCGAGTCCACTCAGCACACCCAGAAACGGCCGTTCCGACCCGCCGGAGCTCTTGCCTCTGTTCCCTCTTCAATCACCTAGGGATCACCATCATTCTTCAACCTCTTAACCAGTTTATATCTTTCTCTCATCTGTTCTACCTTAATAGTATAAGTACATATATAGAGATATTCTAATCACTCATCTTTCTCGTGAATTCTAATCCACCTCTGCTTAGCCATTTGTTCATGTCTTAATGGAATGATAAAATCACTTTTATTTATTTATGTTTTTTAGAGAATTTATGTTGTTGCTTTCTTATTATTTTGTTTTTTCTTTTAGTATTCCCTCGTGAATTCCCATGTATGTATTCACCAGTGATTCCATCTAAAACCGTGATTACTGCATCGATCTGTTGAATTTTTCGTCGGTGTTAAAACACTACAGGTCTGGGTATTTCTCCGTTCGGTTAATCGTCACTTATATGGGAATCAAATCAGGATAATCTCAGAATTTTCTCTTATAAAGAGAGCTCATTTGTCACTTGAACTACCCTGTTGGCCGGAGTTGAATTTGCCTTCTTTTATTTTTATATGTTACTATTTATCATAGTAGTTTAATCATAAGAAGGAGAATTTGAAAAATTACTTAAGTTGGTCAGATTGTTGATTTGATATTCATAACTTTACAAGTTTAACCCTCAACATGAACAATTTATTTAACTTTTTTGTTTGAACCGGTCAATTATGGGTTGAACAACTTAGGTTGATTTATCTGTTATGATATTTTGTTAGCTAGAATCAAAAGGCCCCCAGATTTATGAAATATACACTTTCAAGTAGTGACTATGAATTTTCATTGTGTTTAAAAATTTGTCTTGAGATGAGACGGTTCAAGATTTTGCTTAATTAGCCTTTAACATAACTATCTAATATTGCCCACATAACTATCTAATACTCCGTCTTAATTATAGAGTTAATTTCACAAGAGGTCCCTTGTCTTTGATGGTAATTTTAAATTTAGTCTCAAACTATCGTTTTTGTCATTTAACATCTCAGACTATTGCTTTTTGACACTTTTAGTCCTTTTCATAACTTTATTTTTTTTTTTAATTTTTAGTAAGGATATTTTTATCTCTTCATATTTTTCTTTTGTTATTTTTCCGATTTCAACCGGTTTAATTGGTTTAGAGCTTTAGGTAACATTTGATTTTTAGTAACCATATTTTTCAATCGGCTTTTAGTAAAGTTCTAAACTAATTAAACCAGTTGAAATCAAAAAAATATGAAGAGACAAAAATGTCCTTACTAAAAATAAGAAAAGTCATGAAAATGACTAAAAATGTCCAAAAAATAATAATCTGAGATGTTAAATGGCAAAAACGATAGTCGGAAATTAAATTTAGAATTGACACCAAAGACAAGGAACCTCTGGTGGAATTAACTCTTAATTATATATATGAAGGGTGGATATAGTCAGGTTGTTGTGATCAAAATGAATTTCATTTATACTAGGCATCCATGAGAAAGGTCAGTCAAAGCAATAAATGATTTATTTTGAACAAGCCTTAGCTTACCTTACCTCGTGTTCTTGATATTGTCATAATGTGGCATTTATCTTGTTTTATTATTGAAGTAAAAACCAAGTCTTTCTTATTTAGTCTTTACTTAAAACAAAAGCATTACTTGACTCGATCTCCATAAAGCAACAAAATCACCTAACTTAAAACCCATTTTGAAAGAGAATGTTGCACGATTTCAATTTCAACACATATACACATACATACACTTACTTTGTCGTCATCCTAGTGTAATTATGTTAGAGCTAAGAGGTTTAAAGTTTTGTACACTTTCTAGTAGAGAGTTGGCAATATAATGGTTTGAAAGTAAAAAAGATGGGTAAAGTGATGGAATTTTGAAAACGTATAGTAAGTATTATTTGGTCTAGTAATGGTGTAAATAAGGATAGGAGTAGGGAATATATATGTGTGTGTGGGGGGGGGGGGGTATCGGTGAGAGAGGTGAGGAAATGCAATATATATAATGGCGTGTTTGTCAGAGCAACGGCTAGGAAGGAAGGATAAATAGATGTGTGGTTTTTGTGTGTATTGAATGAGGTGAACTAAGGTGCTAGTGCTTAATTGGTCTTTTCCAGCTCTGATCTGATCTACCAAACATAATTGTTACTGCACACCATCCATCCACTTACTCATACATATATATACAATAACACTTGAGTGTTTCTTTCATCTCTAGACTCTAGCTACCTTTTTCCATTATAGTATTATACCCACTTTGAATTCAAAATGACAAAGAAAAGAATTAAGTAAAAATTGCAGGAAGAGAAGGGCAGGATCGGTTTAATTGTGGTCCTATTAGTTTGATCTGATCATCCCTCCTTTACTACTAGAGTAGTGGTACATGGCTTGTATGAGCTTAGCTGTAGACAATATTTAAGAGAAGAGATCAAGATTTGAACTTTGACAGCGACAGTGTGAAGATCATGTCCAAAGTGGATAGATCCTTTGTGCGAACTAACATTTAGCCCTGTCTGCTGAGCCATTAAGTGACCGTTATTTACATCATCCCAAATGCTTTGTCTGATCGAGATGTGAGAAGTCTTTGTAGTTGGAGATTCAACCTTTCCGGAAGAAGAGTATGTAGTAGTACATGGATGGATTATGTGTTGGAGGTCAAAACTTTTATTTGCATGCTTTGGGTAGCACAAAACACCACACGACAAGACAACTAATTAACGCGTACAATAATACTATTAATGTTCTCATCACAGTACGTGTTTCATCATTAATGTTTAAATGAGGATCAGGTCAAAAAGAAAGAATTAGTGAAGAAAATACATTTTAATTAAGGGGAAAATTCATAGAAAAGGACAATGTTGGAAGGGTTAATTTTGGTTGTGACATGCATGGAAGTTGCTCCGTGGGGTAGCGATCGAGCCTACTTTTATCACCTTAGAAGGTTATATATATATATATATATATATATATATATATATATATATATATATATATATATTATACACTTTTGTTAAGATGGACGGTTTTGAATTAGTTTATAAGACATGTTTATGAAAAGACTAATAGGCCGGTGTGCAGGTTGAATAGCCTCTTAGATTGAATGTTTAAGCGGGCCAGAGTTGCATATGTTTGATGAATCTCTCTTAGAAATTTGTGTCATGCTTATAATTATTAAAATGAGGAGATAAAAAAAAAAGTTCTATTTTATCACCTCTGTCAATTAAAACATGTTTACAAAGAGGCTAATATGTGATCAAGTTCTATTTTATCACATGGCCTCTAAGAGACTATAAGGAATATTTTTTACAAAAGAAGGTCTTACTCTATATATTAAACATGTTTATATATAAAGAGGCTAATATGTGTGTTAATTGGATCACTTAATGTTTTTTATAAGAGCATATTTTAATTTAGTCATTTTTTTTAAACAAAAAAAATTCAATCATATCATGACATAGCGGTTCAAAAATATTGTTAATTTATAGTAATATCGCCCCAATTCATTATGGTGGGCTAGGATGAAATAAAATTTTCTAGAAAAGACATTTTGAATGAAAGGAAAAAATTAATGTCACCCTACCAACCTACCCTATCACAAGGTAATTTCCAGGAGGTTGACTAGAAGACTAACAAGTAACAATATAATGGTGGGAGAAATTATATTGAAGATGGAGGGGAGTGGAAAGGGTGTATATATGGTGTGTATGAGAAGTCAAGCAGTTGTGCCAATTAACGTGTGTTGGTAGAACAGTGACGAGGTTGACTTATGGGGGGGTGTGAATTGAAGGAATTGAAAAAACCTTAGCTTTTAACCTTTGACGAAAAGACTAAACAATCTATGATGGATCCATACAAGGTTACACGACAAAACCAAACAAGTCTTCCAAGAAAAGGACACTATTAATAATTATATTGTTTCTTTAATTTCTGCATGCATTGCTCACCTTTTATGCATTATTATTCTCTTCTTATAATTTCACCATTTATCTTTTGGATTCTTTCATCTACGGACTTTGGCCCCTGCACCATGCTTCCTCCAATCCAAAATAGTACAAGGACAAGAAGATAAAATGCTAATTTGGCATTTACATATATGTTCGTAGAGGTGGCTACAAGCTGATTCAAGGTCGAACCAGCCTTGAATCGGTCCAGAAAAAAGTGGATCTAGGTTTCACCAGGCATGGGCCGGCCTTAGCCCAAACCTAAATTGACTTACAGAGGGCTGGTTCAGGTCTTATAAAAAATAACCCGGAGTCCAATTCGAAACTGGCTTAGGTCCCTAACCGGCCAAGGCCCGGGTAAAATGTAGCATGGACTTTATAAATTATAATACACTTTATAATATATATAAGTTATCAAATAATATTACAAGTCTTAAATTTTTAATACACTTTAAACAAAAATATTAACTTTGAAAAAATATGTGTAAGTATATACATATACATATACATATACATATACACACACACACACACACACATACACACACACACACACACACACACACACACACACACACACACACACACACACACACACACACACATATATATATATATATATATATATATATATATATATATATATATATATATATATATATATATATAGAATCACACTTAGGTGCGAATGCTTCGCCCAGGAGCGAAATAGAAATGGATTCTGTCCGTTCACGTGTCCAAATCTAATGGATGAGAAACACTGATTTTTTTTTAAAAGCGCAGTGGCATTTTCGTAAATAATTGAATATCGAAGTGCAAGTAAAATGTATTACAAGTGCATGTAAAATGTATTATAGGTGCAAGTAAAAATTTACACTGAGCATCAATACTAAGTGCACCTATAGTTATAAGTAGTTGCACCTATAGTTCTAAGTAGTTGCGCACATAGTTATAACTAGTTGCACCTAGGTGCATGAATGTTTGCGGGTGGTTTTCAGCGATATTACTACCCGATGAACTCAGATCAATAAATGTTAACAAGACAAAATTACATGTTTTTATAGGTGAAAGTAGGTGCACCTATAGTTATAAGTAGTTGCACCTATAGTTATAAATAGTTGCACCTATAGTTATAAGCACACCCAGGTGCATGAATGTTTGCGGGAAGTGAATGCTAACAAGGCAAAATTACATGCACTTATAGGTGAAAGTAGGTGCACTTGTAAGTGATTTTACTTGCACTTCGATGTTCAATTATTTACGAAAATGCCACCGCATTTTTTTTAAACTATTATATCTGGACACGTGTCGCGCGCTGATTCGTTCGCATATTCTTTCCTGGGCACTTATTCGCACCTGAGTGCATCCATATATATATATATATATATATATATATATATATATATATATATATATATATATATATATAGATATATATATATACTTACACATATATACTTTCCCGTGCGGTTGTATGGTTGACGCACCTTAAGCATTAAAAAAAATGCTTGTCTGGAAGAAAGTTTTATTCAAAAGTTTTGTTCTTGCGGGTCTGAACCATCCATCAGTTCAAAAGTTTTGTTCTTCTTGAGAGTCTAAACCACCCATCAGTTCAAAAGTTACCTCACAGAGAAGGTGCGCGAAGAAGAAAGACGACGCACATTAAACACAAAACTCACGCACATTAAGCACAAAACTCACGCACCTTAAGTTTTGTTCTTGTGGGTCTGAACCACCCATCAGTTCAAAAATTTTGTTCTTCTTGAGAGTCTGAACCACCCATCAGTTCAAAAGTTTTGTTCTTCTTGAGGGTCTGAACCACCCATCAGTTCAAAAGTTTTGTCTCACAGAGAAGGTGTGCGAAGAAGAAACACGACGCACATTAAACACAAAACCCACGCACATTAAGCACAAAACTCAGGCACCTTAAACACAAAACTCATGCACCTTAAGCACAAAACTCATGCACCTTAAGTTTTGTTCAAAAGTTTTGTTCTTGTGGGTCTGAACCACCCATCAGTTCAAAAATTTTGTTCTTCTTGAGGTTCTGAACCATCCATCAGTTCAAAGGTTTTCTTCTTCTTGAGAGTCTAAACTACCCGTGACTCACAGAGAAGGTGCGCGAAGAAGAAACACGACGCACATTAAGTACAAAACTCACGCACATTAAGCACAAAACCCATGCACATTAAGCACAAAACTCACACACCTTAAATTTGACCTAGCTACAAAAATCACCAAATTGCCACCGCTTTTTTTTTTTTTTTTTTTTTTTTTTTTTAATTTCTGTAATCCTGGACGTTGATCTAAACAAAATCAATGGCTCTCCTCTCACCGCACAACCGCACCATAACCTAATATTATATATATATATATATATATATATATATATATATATATATATATATATATATATATATATATATATTAGCATTATTATATTAAAAGGTTGAAGTAGTTTAAGTAGTAAGAACATTCATTGTTAATCATGAAGTCAATAGTTTCAATTTCATTTCAAAAAAAACAAACAAACAAACAAAGAAATAATTTATAAAAATTTTATATAAAATAAATAAATAAATTTTGGACCTAGCCCGAGACCGGCCAACAAAAAGACCGAGCCTAGATTTGGGACCGGTCTGGGGTAGGCCTTGCACGGAATTGACCCAGATTATCCGGAACCGATCCTGATCAATGCTAACCTAAGTCCAGACCAATTCAGACCCGACATGAGACCGGCCCAAGTTCAAAATTTGGCCACCTCTATATGTTCTCTAACTCAATAATTAGTATCTAAAGTAAATCAAAAGATTTCAATTTAAACATATTGAGATGACATATTTAATTGTCGACATATATTGTAATGTAGTGTATCTATCGTAGTAGAATAAAAATGGGAACTTTAAAGTCATTGCTGAAGTTTCAGTTAGACAATATTTAAGAATTTTTTTTTGTTTTTTTTTTGTTTTTTTTTTTGGTTTTGTTTTTGTTTTTTTGTTTTTTGTTTTTGTTTTTTGTTTTTGTTTTTGTTTTTGTTTTTTTTTGTTTTTTGTTGTTGTTTTTTTTTTTTTTTTTTGTTTTTTGTTGTTGTTGTTTTTTTTTTTTTTTTTTTTTTTTTTTTTTTTTTTTTTTTTTGGTGTGTGTTAGTTAGAATTGAATTAAAGCATATATACATCCCTTAAAAAAAAGCATATATACATTAATTTTTGTTTTGGAACTTCATTAGGTTATCTGCATGACCTGGTCCATATTGTAAGGTAAATCATTAATATATGTTACGAAAGTAAAAAGAGAATTTTTAAATGTGCTGTCGTATATTGTTTCAAACTATCATATAAAATAAAGAATACAAAGCCCTATAAATAGGTGCTAGAAGACTACGAATAGGAAACACGTTTCCATATGCCTACCTATCCCTAAGACTGCCTAGGAAACACGTTTCCATATGCCTACCTATCCCTAAGACTGCCTAATCTATAGAGATTCCATATATCAAACATAACACTCCCCCACAAGTTAGAGTATAGATTTTAATCATGCCCAACTTGTTACACAAATAACTGATAACCCAAAATAACTAAATAACGAACTAACTCAAATCCATATAGGATGTATACTTTCTTGAAACGAAAGCTTTGAACGCCACCAATAACAACTGATGAACTCAAAGTGGACCGAACAAGCTTGGGATTGGATACTCCCCCTAAAACAAAGCTTGGTCTTTACTAATTCCGCAACTATGGCTGAACCCAAAGTGGATCGAACAAGCTTGAGATTGGACACCCCCTGCAACGAAAGCTTTGAACGTCACCAATACCGCAACTCCGGGTGAACACAAAGTGGACCGAACAAGCTTGGACACACAAGATAAAGAAGACAAACTCCAAACTGGAGGACACAATTTCTTTACTAGCAAAATGGAAGCATCTTGACTAACAAAAGAGAAGCATGCTCCAAACCACGCATCACAAAAGGAGAGACAACACCAAAACGAGACAGCACCAAAACAAGACTACAACAAAACAAGACAGTCAAAACGAGACAGGACCAAAACGAGACAGCACTAGAACGAGACAACACCAAAATACGAAACGGACTCCATCCTTCTAGAGGTCAACATAAAGACCCCCAGACGCAATCCCTTCACCAATAAAACTCTTCGTCACAAGATCCTGAGGCAGCAGCAACATCACATTTATACTCAGCCAGTCAACCATACCCACCAAAACTAATCACAGACAGACCACAAAACACACAAAAAAATGGAGCTTGAAGGTGTACGATACAACTTGACCAGAAAGCAAAAGGCAATGGTCCAAACTAAGTCCAGAACCGAGACAAACAGATTTAGGTGACCCAAGAACAAGTGACAAAAAAACATTTCTGCCACGAGAGATGCCACACGCGCCGGCGCGTGGAGCGAGTGGCGGCAGGTAGTGGCGGCGCGTGAGCTTCAAACACTGTCTAGAACGGCGTCGAAACCTCCAGATCCAGTCGTCAGTCACCGGCGATCCTCCCTAGGTGGGCGGTGATGTTAGCGGAGCGAAAAAAAAAAAAATTTATTGTAAAGGCTCAAATACCATGCATGTTACAAAAGTAAAGAGAGGATTTCTAAATGTGCTGTTGTGTATTGTCTCAAAGTGTCATAGAAAAGAGAATACAAAGCCCTATAAATAGGTGCTAGAAGACTACGAATATGAAACAAGTTTCCATATGCACACCTATCCCTAAGACTGCCTAATCTATAGAGATTCCATATATCAAATATATATTCCATAACAATATAAGAGTTCATTTTTAGTATATTGAAAGTCCATTTGTAATGTACTACATGTTCATTTTTTTAAAATTCATTTTTATTGTAGGCAAAAACTTGTGTGAGAGTGTCTCACGAATTCATGTCTATGAGATGGGTATGATCAAGATGAAAATGCAATATTTATACTGAAAAATGTAAATACTAATCATGTGAGACGGGTATGATCAAGATGAAAATGCAATATTTATACTGGAAAATGTAATACTAATCATGAATAAAATGTTTATTACTTAATACTACTGGATCTATTACAATGTAGTATCTGTTCATATACTTTCATGAATAAAATGTTTATTACTTAATACTACTGGATCTATTACAGGGTAATATCTGTTCATATACTTTCTCAACCTACTGAAACACAAAGAACCAATAACGCCTCCACTGAGGCTCAAACTTACAACCTTCCAAATGGAAGTCCAACCCGGATGCCATTAGACCACATAGTCTTAGTTACATTTTGATTTAAAAGTATTACAAAACTAGTATTTGCACCCATGCGATGCACAGAATGAATTTTTTATAATATATTAAGAATATATGAATCGATATATAATTATTTAAATTAGAACATCAAATATTATATAGTACAATTAAATATATGGTTTAGATCGTTTATATATTTTGATGTTATTATTACTTAAATTTGTGCAAATAATTGCTCAAATTAATAGCTAATATCTAGATGTACGCATGCGGTGCTATAACTTAGATTTTATTTATCATTGTTTAGTATTTTCATAAATTATTGAAACCTCTTTGTAGACGACATGGGTAGTGGCAACACAATCTTGTTCATCTTCGTCTAGAGCTAACACCTTCAATCCATCAAGACGGGTTACTTGAGTGAAAATATATAATCGTAGAATATCACTCAATTTATTTTCACTTTTCTTTTTCTCATTTTCTCTCTCTTTTTCTTTTCCGTTTTCCGATCTTTCTTTTTTGTGTTTTTTCTTTTTTCCTCTTTTCCTTTTTTTCATTTCCTCTTTCCTTTTTTCGTTTCCTTTTTTCAAACCAAAGCGAAAACCAAAGCAAAGTACAGAAGCAAACAAAAAGCAAAAAGCAAAGCAAAGAGAGAAAACTAAAATCACGGTGGATCCTCCACGTCAAAGAAAACATAGGGCACATCATCATGAGCAAGTAGAACGCGCACCCTCGACGGCAGATCAGCAAAACATGAAAAGCGAGCCTCCCCCGGCTTGTCAACAACCGAGTTAGCTAGAGCCTGTGCAGGTAAATTAGCCCTAGATGGGCATAAACTAGCAGAGATAGACCCACATGAACACAAAAAATGGAGCTTGGACACCACATCATCCAGCGTCCATGGTGGCCGGATCGAGGCATCAAGATAACTCCCCAACTTCGCCACCGTGGACTCCAGCAAAATCTCCCTATAACCTCCAGCCAGGCACCATTCTAGACAGGAGAACAATACCCGAAACAATCCTTGGGCATGTTCCCCTTGCCCGGACCACGCTACCCCGTAGCAGAGTCGACCCCCTGGGTTACGCACCAGCCCCCCCCCCCCCCCCTTACAACTGCCGAACGAGATAGATTAATCTTAAGCGCCTCTGCCATAGGAGGAGTCCACCGAACCGTCCTTACCACCCGTCTCGACACATGTGCCTCCAGATATGCAACAATCATCATCCAGCTTGGGGGCAGGATATGCTGCATAGGCCAACGCCTGAACAAACATTCCGCAACCCCTTTAGCCACCTCGAATATCACTTGCGCAACACTCGGGACGCCCCGCCCATGCATACACCCAATACAGTGTTTCCACAGCTCCCACATCACCAAGCAAGGCAACCTGTTAACAGCAAAAGAGAATAAAGGGTTACGCGCCCCTCCCCGGCCCCTGCCAGCGACTAACGTCCTAAGACTCCGGTGTCGTGACTGTAGGCTAAGGGACGCCAAGATATAGCTCGAGACAGCTTTCGCTGTTTCCCCATCGTAAAAAACATGTGCAATAGTCTCAAAAGACGGGGCTGGACAACACCTACATCTCGACACGAGCACATGCCCGAAACGAGACAAGGCATCATCCGTGGGAACCCACCCTCAGAGCACTCTCCAAGCCAGGAAGGACACCTTAAAAGGAAGGTGCTTGCGCCAACACTTAGCAAGAAGGGGGTCCGGTGCAATGAGCATATCAGGCCTAAGATAAGCCTTAGCCGAGGCGTAAGAAAACATACCGTCAGAAGCCACCGTCCAAAGCGGGATATCCCGCGGGCCCTGGCCCATCCGGGACAAGTCCACGGTGACCCCAGCATATACCAGTTCCTCATGACCAGACAAGTCTAGTGCACCATCATGTATGTAATCCAGAAGCAACTCCCGGGAATAAGAAACCCTCGGGAAAGGAAACATCCTGCCAAGCGGCCCCAAACCTGACCAGTTGTCCCACCAGAAATTAACCCGGCCCTGGAACACCCGCCAAGTGAGAACCCGCTCGACCTCATCGCGAACTGCTAGCATTCGCTTCCATGTGTGTGAATCCGAATACCGGGCTACCTTAGCAACCGGGTGAACCTGATTGCAATACTTGGCCCTCATAAAGTCTGACCATAAGGTATGCTCTGTGCGAAAGTTCCACCATAACTTCGCACTAGCTGCGCGAATCATCAATTCCAGGTCCAGGAAGCCAACTCCCCCCTCCTTTTTAGGCAAGGAAATAGTCTTCCACGAACTCCAATGGTACCGGCCACCCCCTGATTGCTTCCAGAAGAAGCTAGCAAAACAGCGTTCCAAGTCCCGAACCACTTGCTTGGGCGGAGCATAGGTTGCAAATAAGTGTAGTGGAATAGCCTGTAGTACCGAGGATATCAAGACGGCCTTCCCCCCTTTGGATAGAACCCGCCGGTGCCAACTCAAACATTTAGCTTTAACTTTATCAACCACAGAGGCAAAGTAAATGCATTTCTTATGGCCTATGTACACCGGACACCCAAGATAGGTAAAAGGGAACTCATTATGCACACACCCGGTTTCCCTGCGAACTCCGTCAACTACCCAGACTGGGGTACGAGGGTGCATATAAAATGCACTCTTCTGAAAGCTCACCAACTGCCCCGAGATCTCCTCGTAATCCTTCAGAGCTGAAATGACCTTCGTGATTGCCCCCAACATGGCCGTGCTAAAAATAATGACATTGTCTGCATAAGCCAGGTGATGAATATGTGGTGTACCCGGCGGTTGAGAAAACCGGGGCACCGTGTAATCCTCATAGACTCGGGCTAGATAGACGGAGAGAACCTCCGCCGCAATAACAAACAAGATCGGGGACAGAGGGTCTCCCTGTCTAAGTCCTCTGGAGGATGTAAAAAATCCCTCCTTTATGCCATTCACTATTACTTAGTACCATACATTCGACACAACACGGAAAACCATATCAATGCAAACCTCACTGAACCCCTGCCGCCGCATGACCGAAGTCAAGAAGAACCAGGACACCTGATCATATGCCTTGGCTATGTCGAGCTTAAGTACTATGTCCCGACCCTGCCGGCTAAGTCCATGGCACATCTCTGAGGCCAGAAGAACATTATCTGTGATAGACTGGCCAGCCACAAATCCGCTCTGTTGCGGCGACAGCACCCGAGGTAGAATCGTGGCTATCCGAACAACCATAAGCTTCGTGACCACCTTGCTACTGAAATTACAAAAACTGATCGGCCTATAATCTGCAAAAGTCCTAGGACTCGGTTTCTTTGGCCTTCCTTTACTTCTCAACAAAATAAATAAATAAATAAATAAATAAAAGACTTTGGACTTCTCAATACTTGCCCACATTGATGGGCAAGCAATTATGTTTGTAAGAGAAGTATTGCTCCTCTTATATCGGGGATTTTCAACTCCAAGCTCAAATTCAAGTCCAAAACATGCCAAATCTCACCAAATACAACAAAATGACTTGAATCAAAGGAATAGCCAAGCAATGGCATACAAGAACCCTAATAACAAGCTCTAGATATGCATTTTCACAAGATAATGCATCAACACTCACATTTCATAGCAAAACACATGTAGAATCCAAGAAATCATCATATAGGTAAGCAAAATAGATTTTGTAGAGCATGGGTTACCTCTTGAAGACTTATCCTTCACTTACAACACTCCACAAGGCTCCCAACAAGGTTCCCTTTCCACACCCACTTCAAGAACACACCAAAACAACATAAAGATTTCACCTTTATAAAAAGATACCTTAGAAAACACTAAAAACACAAGAGGAGCTTAGATCTTACCCTCCTAGATGCTCAAAAGTATGAAAGGTCGAATCTTGAAAGCAAACTTGAAAGATCTTGGTAGCCCTAGGTGTGGCTTGGAGAGAAAGCTAACTAGCTTTTAGAGAGAAGAGATAGAGCTTATGATTTTTCTCTTGGAGAGTGTTTGAAGAAATGAAATGTGTCTTCCTAGGTTAGCTTGAAAGATTATTGCCAAAGAAATGTCTCATTTACTCTTACTAAGATGAAATGTGTAAGGGAACAACTCACAAAGCTTTAGGTACAACTTTTAACTTTGGGTTGACTAGTCAATTACTAGTTCCTGACTATTGAATTTTCAGGAATTTAAGGAATTAAATTACCAATTGTATTAGGATTAATTACTTAATTAATCCCTTAATTGAATTTGGATTACGGGGTGTCACAACCGGGCCTTGGCAAATGCGGCAATGGAGGCCGTCTCGCTTAAGAATTTGCTACAGGACCTCAAGTTGAGTCTAGTACAACCTCGGTTCTGTTATGTGATAACCTCAGCGCCAACTACGTTTGTAAAAATCCAGTGTTTCATTCACGTATGAAACACCTGGCTTTGGACTACTTTTTTGTTTGTGATTTGGTTACTAGTGGTGCGCTGGTTGTTCGAAATATTCATTCCTCTACTTAGCTAGTTGATCTTCTCGCCAAGCTGCTAGGATTAGAGAATTCACCTCAGATTAGATTTCACAAAGGATAGAATTACAGAGTATATCGTAGAACTAATCTCTAACTAATCCTAACTAATAGAGAGCTAAGTCAAATAGAATTACAACCACTAATCTATGACTATACATTATAAGAATAATAAATATAAAATACTAGTCATGCTAACACACCCCCTCAAGCAAAAGGTTGTAGAGAGACAACATTGAGCTTGTCTCGTAACACGGCGAACCTTGACGCTGAAAGAGGCTTGGTGAAGATATCTGCTAACTGATCCGTGGTAGACACATAATTGACGACGAATTCTCCTGAAGCGACCTTGTCCCGAACGAAATGGTAGTCGATTTCTACGTGCTTTGTGCGTGCGTGGAAAACCGGATTTGCACAAAGATAAGTAGCCCCTAGGTTGTCGCACCATAGTGTCGATGGCTGGCCGGAGTGCATCCCATGTTCCTTGAGCAGCGACACAACCCAGGTGACCTCCGCAGAGACATCTGCAAGAGCTTTGTACTCGGCTTCAGTGGATGATCTTGCAACAATACGCTGCTTCTTTGACAGCCAGGAGATAAGATTGGTCCCGAGATAGACCGCAAAACCACTGGTGCTCTTCCTATCTACAGGACACCCAGCCCAGTCTGAGTCAGAAAAGGCATGTATAGAGGTCGAGGCAGACGGAGTGAGGCGGAGGCCGAAGTCGAGAGTCCCCTTAATGTAACGCAGAACCCGCTTCACAAGTGCCCAATGATCCACCGTTAGCGAGTGCATGAATTGACATAGTCGGTTGACCGCATACGCCAAGTCGGGCCTAGTGATGGTCAAGTACTGTAGCGCTCCAACTATGCGTCGATACTGTGTCGGATTGTCAAACAGCTCTTCCGCAGGTGTGACTGCTTTAGTGACAACGGCAGGCGTAGTGAGGGGTTTACAGTCAGTCATCCCTGAGCGCCCTAGGAGATCCATCATATAACGACGCTGAGATAGAACGAACCCGTCACCTGACTTAACAGTCTCAATGCCCAAAAAGAAGCCGGGAGATCCAAGATCCCTGATCTTGAATGTAGTGGATAGACGCTGTAGAAGAGCAG
This sequence comes from Ipomoea nil, assembly GCF_001879475.1. Taxonomy (NCBI): domain Eukaryota; kingdom Viridiplantae; phylum Streptophyta; class Magnoliopsida; order Solanales; family Convolvulaceae; genus Ipomoea; species Ipomoea nil. The sequence goes on along the minus strand of NW_017619163.1, from coordinate 1,167,859 downwards.
CTACCAGTTTGGCGTCGTTGCCCATCATTATGATGTCGTCGACGTACACTAGCAGAAACACACGGGAGTCCCCAGTTGTGTAATAAAACAAGGATACGTCAGTTTTTGATGACTTGAAACCTGCAGATAAGAGAAAGTCATGTAGACGCTTGAACCAAGCCCGGGGTGCTTGTTTCAAGCCGTAAAGCGACCGCTGTAGGTGACACACATGCCCAGGTGTAGTTGGGTCCTCATACCCCGGAGGTTGCTTCATGTACACGGTTTCAGCTAAGTGCCCGTTTAGGAAGGCATTATGCACATCTAGCTGCCGGAGTGTCCACCTGTTAGAAACAGCCATTGAAAAAAGCATCCGTACTGTAGTCGGTTTGACTACTGGACTAAAAGTGTCGAAGAAGTCTTCTCCCGCTACTTGATTAAACCCCTTTGCCACAAGCCGAGCTTTATACCGCTCAACAGAACCATCAGCGGTGCGTTTGGTGCGGAAGACCCACTTGCACCCAATGATGTTCATATTTGGCTCCGGTGGAACAAGCCGCCAGGTATTGTTATGAAGTAAGGCGTTGAACTCCTGGTCCATAGCCTCACGCCAGTGCGCGTGGCCCACAGCTTGGGAGTAGCACGTGGGATCCGCTACTGCGGTTAAAGCCTGGAATGGCTCATCTGTTCCTCTCGTCATGTGTCGCAGCCGCATGACATGATCACGACTTTGTGGCTGAGCACGTCGTTTCCTCGTTCTTACCGGGGCTGTATGTGTTATAGCCAGCCGTGGTGACTCACGAGCCAAGGGTATTGGCTCAGGTCCAGAAGGGGCCGGTGTCTCAACCGGTGCCGATGGTGGGTCCGGGACTGGACCTTGTGAGACGATTAGAGTTGATGCCCACGGTAAGGCCGGTGTTGTAGGCACTTGTGCTGAATAATATGTGGCAAATGGAAAAATAGATTCGTCAAAGCGGACATGACGACAAATGTAAGTCTTCCCGCTAATTAGATCAGTGCACCTATATCCCCTAAAGGACGGTGGGTAACCTAAGAAGACACATGGGGTGGAGCGGTACTCAATCTTGTGCCGGTTATATGGCCTTAGATATGGGTAACACCTACACCCGAAGACACGAAGAAAGGTGTATGGGGGTGATGTATTGAATAGACGGGTGTATGGACTTTCAAAATTAATGGATGATGACGGTAAATTAATGGTTGCGTCGTATACCTCTTGTAGCAGTAGATCGTCGAATGGCCATGTGAACGGCAGATCTGGCACCTCGGCTGTTCGCGACCACCACGGCCTCCCCGGTGTTGGCCGCCGCGGCCTGGTCGTCCCCCACGTTGCTGCTGCGTGGATTGCTGCTGCCTGCCACCGCCATGCATTCCGCGACCAGTTCCTACATACATGGCAGTGTGGGCGACGCCGGAGTCCAATGATGGATAATCATCCACTAATATGAACTCATGCGCCTGTAAAAAACCTGAAAGGTGCGTGAGGGTGACTGCCGCTCCGGTTGCCGTCAAGGATGTGGCGAGAGATTTCAGCTCCGGTCGCAGGCCCCGTATTACATATAAATTCTGCTCCATCAACGTGAGCGGGCGTCCGGCTTGAATGAGGGCTTCGACCAATACGCCGGCTCTCCCGAGATAATCCGCAGTCGTCGCATTACCTTGCCGTAACATCTGAAACTGGCTCAAAAGGGTGAGACACCGAGCCTGGCTGGAGGACCCAAGCGCGCCGGTGATGGAGCTCCATATTTCCGCCGACGTATCCCGGCCGAGTGCAAGATGAAGAAATTCATCCGCCATGGACGAGACAAGAAGAGACACGATGGTCTGGTCTTGTTTAACCCAGCTGTGATACGCTGGATTGGCTACCGCGACAGTCGCGGTTGAGGTGGCCGCCGAGTCGCCGGTGGACGGAGTTCCGAGCACGGCGGCCGGCGGACAAGGAAAGGTGCCATCCACGAACCCCAGGAGATCCTGGCCGCGGAGGAAAGAAAGCAGCTGCATTCTCCAGAAGAGGTAATTCTTGAGGGTAAGCTTCATAGTAATGTAATGATGAGCACCGGATAAGGAGTTTCCGGTCGCCGGCGAAGCATTCCCGGCAGCAGAGGCAGTGTGTTCGGAAGACATCGACATTAGCGTGGTATCGCCGGCGAAAGAGGGTGAGAGGGGGAAGAAGTTTGTGGTGGAGGTTGGAGAGGATCGGATAACCTGTGTCTGATACCAGATTAGAGAATTCACCTCAGATTAGATTTCACAAAGGATAGAATTACAGAGTATATCGTAGAACTAATCTCTAACTAATCCTAACTAATAGAGAGCTAAGTCAAATAGAATTACAACCACTAATCTATGACTATACATTATAAGAATAATAAATATAAAATACTAGTCATGCTAACAGCTAGGACATCACCTTTTTATTCATTTTCGGTCCAAGATTGGAGTCTCCGACGGATCCTCAATCTTGCGGGGGCGTGTTAAGAATATGTGTGGATGATATTCTTTGTTGTTTATTAATCTGTTCTACATATGTTCCTGTACGTTAGAGTTTGGTTGTAACTTCATGCTACTTCTCCTCCTATAAACACTATTTATACTATGATGTTATTCATTAATAAAGTGTAATTCATTCCCTCACACTGTTCACCCGGATTTTCAAACATATTCTCTAAAGTAAATTTTATGTTTGAAAAGAAATAAGAAATTAGTTTCCATTTTCTAACTAGAAAACAGAGTACCCGAACACAATTTCTTCTTTGTTATGAATATTTAAATGCGTGGCCATTATGTTGAGTGGTTTGTTATTTTCCTATTTTGTAGGAAAATATATTATGTATATATTGTTCAATTTGTGAATGAATGAAG